>NC_052634.1:22247418-22547418 GCF_016161935.1 Mauremys reevesii | reverse complement strand
TAAAAAAATAATGCATTAATTTGTGACTGAAGACCTTGATGAAGAACTGTATGTCTCCTGCTCCATGGTTTTATCCGCATTCTGCCATATATTTCGTTTTATGGCAGTCTTGGGTGATGCCCCAGCACATGTTGTTCACTTTAAGAACACTTTCAATGCAAATTTGACAAAACACAAAGAAAGTATAACGTGAGATTTCTAGAGATAGCTACAGCGCACAACCCAAGGTTTAAGAATCTGAAGAGCCTTCCAAAGTCCACGAGGGACGAGGTGTGAAACATGTTGTCAGAAGTCCTCAAAGAGCAACACTCTGATGTGAACAGTACAGAACCTGAACCACTAGACAGGAAAATCAATCTTCGGTGGGTGGCATCTGACTCAGATGAGGAATATGAATGTACTTTGGCAGGGGCGGCTCTAGCCATTTCGCCGCCCCAAGCACGGTGGCACGCCACGGGGGGCGCTCTGCCGGTCGCCTGTCCCATGGCTCCGGTGGACCTCCCGCAGACGTGCCTGCGGATGCTCCACCCCAGCCGCGGGATCAGCGGACCCTCCGCAGGCACGCCTGCGGGAGGTCCACCGGAGCCGCCTGCCGCCCTCCCGGGACCAGCAGAGTGCCCCCCGCGGCATGCCGCCCCAAGCACGTGCTTGGCGTGCTGGGGTCTGGAGCCACCCTTGTACTTTGGATCGTTATCGAGCAGTACCTGTCATCAGCATGGAAGCATGTCCCTGGCCTCTGATTGCTAGAAGCTGGGAGGGGAGAACAGGGGCTGGATCTCTCCATGGCCGCCTGGTCTGCTCACTCCCTCTGCAGCCCGTAGCCAGGGCAGCCTTAGGGGTGGGTGACACCAGGGAATTGCCCAGGGGTACCATGGTCAAGGGCGGTTCTGTACGGTGGCAGAGAGGTGTGTGCTGCTGGTGTAAAGTCAGAAACTGCTCCCGGCTGGCAGGGGAGTGCTGCTTGGGGTGGTGCCCAGATTTCTCCCTGCTCCCTCCCGGCATAGGAACATGGGGGGAGGGAGGGGAAGAGAAGGGGGAGATGGCGGTGATGAGCGGATACTGCTCCCCCCAATTTTCCTCTGTGCCCCCCTAGGGGGCTGTGAGAGGGGAGCAAGGAGCGACATCAGGGTTCCCTGCCTCCAGGTCACCTTCCCCACCTGGGCTGCTGCTCTCTGTCCTCCCCTTATGCAGCCCAGGTGGGGAAGGTGACCTGGAGGCAGGGAGCCCTGATGTCGCTCCTTGCTCCCTCCTCACAGCCCCCTAGCGATGTGCGGAGGAGCAGTGTTCAGGGGCGGTGGGGGGAGCGAGCAGCAATGCCAGCTACTCCGTGCATCCAGGTCAGTTTCCCCAAGTGGGCACAGGAGGGGGTGCAGGGGTTAGGGGAAAAAGGGGCACAGTGCAGGGATTATGGGTGTGGGAGGAGGCAGGGGTTAGGGGTGCAGAGGTTAGGAGGCAGGGTTCGGGGTTCAGCGGTTGGGGTCAGAGCTTTGGGGCCCCTGTGGGTGGGCTGGGTTCGGGGGACCGGCGGGGGCACAGGGGTTAGGGGTGCAGAGGTTAGGAGGCAGGGTGAGGAGTGCAGGAGGGAGGTGCAGGGTTGGGGTGTAGGGGTGCCAGATGTCACAGGTTTAGGGTTCGGAGGGGCACAGGGTTAGGGGTGTAGGGGGCACAGGGTTAGGGGTGAGGGACATAAGGGTGCTGGAGGGGGTGCAGGGTTAGGGGAGCGAGAGGTGGGGGATGTAGGGGTTAGGGGTGCTGGAGGGAGCACAGGGTTAGGGGTGCAGGGTTAGGGGTGCCAGAGGTTGGGGATGTAGGGGTTGGGGGCTGGAGGGAGTTCAGGGGGGAGCACAGGGTTAGGGGTGCAGAGGTTAGGGGTCCCAGAGGGGGCACAGGGTTAGGGGTGTAGGGGACACAGGGTTAGGGGTGTAAAGGTTCGGGGTGCCAGAGGGGGGCACAGGGTTAGGGGCATGGGGGAGGACGCAGGGTGAACAGTGCAGGGTTAGAAGCACAGGACGGGGCACGGGGCTCTCCTGTGGCCCAACCCCACAGGAGATTGACCCCATGTTTAAAGAACAAACCTCTATACTAAGGGCTGCAATATCCACTGGAGTGAGAAAAAGGGCACCAGCTCCTTGCTGCCCAGCCTGTGAGAGCTCTGACTGTGCGTCTATAAAGGGAACAGCGAATGGAAGTTAAGTGGCTCCGGTTCGCGCTCTGTTAGAGTCCCACCGGGAACAGTGAGCAGAAGTTAAGTTGCCTCCTGTTCTCTAACTGATGGGGGGGGGGGCAGCAGGGATTAGGGGCATGGAGAACGGGGGCGCCTGACAGGCGTTGGACTGCGGGGTTCCCTGCTGCAGCTCCGCAGACTGGAGCCTGCTCCTCCTGTGCAGGGCCAGCTCCAGCTTTTCTGCCGCCCCAAGCAGGAGGGGGGAAAAGGACAAGATGTGGCTCTTCGGCGGCGGCTCAACCACACTGGTGCTTCTGCGACAGTTCGGTGGCGAGTCCTCCCCCCCTTCCTCTTTGGCAGCAATTCGGCGGCAGCTCAAAGCCTAAGACAGGGAATGAGGGACCCGCCGCCGAATTTCCGGCAAAGACCCAGACGTGCTGCCCCGATACCGGACAGGCCGCCCCTTTGAATTGGCCGCTCCAAGCACCTGCTTGCTACACTGGTGCCTGGAGCCAGCCCTGCTCCCGTGACAAGCAGGGGCTGGTGCAGAGCGTGGCAGGGCAGGGAGATGACATCTCCCCTAAGGGCGGGGCCTTTTCACAGCAAGGGCAGCACCTCCCCGCAGGAGCACAGACCCCACCTGCTCCTCCTGCTTTCTCCTGACACCAGCACCACCCTTCCCAGCACCGCCTCATGGCAGCATCTGCTTCCGGACTCGCACCAGAAACGGGAAGTCTGGGCCGGGCCTGGCAGCGGCTGTCAGGAAATGGAAGCAGGAGACACGACCACTCCCATGGTGCAGGGGGGCCTGTCCTGGCTGGTGGGAGATGGAGGCAGTGGACACTACCACTCCCATGGTGCCGTAGGGTTTTCAGGTAGGGTGCCCCCCCCAGGGTTGGGCTCCAGGGGAGGTTTGGCAGCTTAAGGGACTGGCGGGGGGGGTTGCTTGGAGGAGGTTTGAGGACCAACAGCGAAGGGGAAGTTGGACACTGGCCAGAATACCAGGGAGACAAGGCAGGTGAGGTGATACCTGTTACTGGACCAGCTTTGGAGCCACACAGGGTCTTCTTCATGCAGGGGAAAGATGCTCAGAGCATCACAGTTCAATAGAAGGTGGAACGCTCTGCCCCAAACACCAGACAGTCCCCTACTTCCGCGGGGAGGTCATTGCTCCAATTAGTAGAGATACACATCGGGTAGTGCCCCAACTGGGGGCCCTACCCCAGAGAGAGAGGGGGCTGGGGAGAGAAGAGGAAATCAAAGGCCACTGCCTCACTTAGCTACCAGGGGTCACTACCTAAATAGGGGAGACACACACACACACACACACACACACAGGGCACTGCCCCAATAGGGGGATATACAGAGGGTATTGCCCCATGGGGATGCCAGGGATCAGTGTCTGCCATACCTGGCTCAGGGGTAGAGGGGATAGGGTGACCAGATGTCCCGATTGTATAGGGACAGTCCCAATATTCGGGGGGTTTTCTTATGTAGGTGCCTATTACCCTCCACCCCGTCCCGATTCTTCACACTTTCTATCTGGTCACCCTGGGGGGCGGGAGAGGGAGGCGGCTACACACAGGGCACTGCCATACTTGGCCACCAGTGCACATCCCTAGTGGGGGAGTGACACACACCAGGAGCAGGGCTCACTGCCACAGAGGGGTTGGAAGACACCCAGGGCAGTGCCTGACACGGCCACCCAGGCACCCTGCCACCTTGGGGGAGGTGAAGAACCCACCTCAGGCACTGACTCCTCTGGCTACCAGTGCTCACTGGCCCAATGCAGGGGTTGGGGGGAGTAAATACACACAGGGGACTGCCCCACCTGGGCAACACGAGTCACCGAGATGAGAGTGGGATACGCAGAGGGCACTGCCCCAATGGCTGATATACATACAGGGCCCTGCCTCACCTACCCACCAGCGCTCACAGGCGCAATGGCAATGGTGGGGTCACATAGGCAACTGCCCTCAGTGGCCACCAGGGGTCGCTGCAGCAATGCTAGGGGGATACAAGCCAGGCATTGCTGCCCCTCGCCACCAGGAGTCACTGCTCCTACAAGAAGGCACCTACAGGACACTCCCGTGCCTGGCCAGCAGGGGTCATTATCACTGGGGAGGGGCTATGGGGAAGCAGAGAAAGAGCAACTAACTGCAGTGGGGAAAATCGTCATCTACCGGGGAGAAAGAACGGACTCCGCTAGGACATCGCACCAACTCCAGCCAGGCTGGATACCAGCAATTCGGGGCTGGAGCAGCTCCAGCTGGAGGCTGGGCGGAGGCAGGTGACCTCGGTCTCTGTGCTGAGCAGGATGTGTTGGCAGCGAGGACGGACAGGGAACCCCCGGGCCAGGGTCTTGCTGCCCAAGGAGGGGGAGATCTGTGGCAGTTTTGGAGTAGCTGGTTCAGCAGCTTGTCCCCGCCTGAGCTCTCCAGGAGCACATAACACACAGGTGTGCACTGGATGTAGGCACCAGTGTAACGACAGGGCCAGACTCTGCTGAGTGCTGCCTGTGGGAGACAGGGGCAGAGTCAGACGGGCAGATGGGGGCAGGAGATGACAGGGCCAGCGGCCATGAGCTGAACCCATCACAAGTCCAGCCTGTGATGACACGATCCGTCCCTGCAGCACTCCATCTGTCCCGCTGTCCGTCCAACTCTCAACCCCCATCCGTCCCCAATGTATGCCACACACCCCCCTTCACCCATCTGCCTCACACACTCATCTATTTCCTCATGCATCCTGCTGTCCCTCTGATTGTCCCTGCAGTGCCCAGCACAAGGAGGCATAGTGGACCCTGAGCGAGGCTTTTGGGTGATGCAGTAATGGAGCTAGTGGGTGATAAGGGGGGTTCTGGGCATCTGTAATCCCAGCCCCACATCTCCTGTGCCCAAAGCCGTGACCATGAGCCCACCCATCTCAGTCTCAGCCCCCACAGCCCCAAAGACATGACTGGCCACTCACGCTGTGACTCAGTTACAGCAATGAGGTCTCCCCGAAGATAGGGGGTGGGAGGAGCAACCCCCTTATCCTGGCAGGCAGGACACATCCTTCCCAGTATGGCAGAGACCTTGCCCGTGGGCAGATAGACCCAGCTGAGCCCATAGGAGACTGGGGGAGGGGGAGCAGAGGAAGAGGATGCAGGCAACTGAACATGACAGGTGTCCATGAAAGGAGAGAGAGAGTTTGAGTGTAAGTTGGCCAACACAGAGAGAGAAACCTCGGAGGAAGAAAGAAAGAAACTCAGAACAGGGAGTCACCCTCATGGATCCAACTTTCTGCTAGGGAGCACACACCACTCCTGGCCAGAGAGATGATCAGCCCCCGCAAATGGCAACATCATCTCCCTTGAAGCCACAACTAGTCCGGAAACCCACACACAGGTAACGGGACGTCCCTGCCTGGAGCCAGGGGGGCTGTGACCAGAGCCCTTCCCAAACCAGACACATCTCACCGACAGAGACAGATACTCTCATCGCAGCTGGGCAGGTCTTGCCTGGCCTCAACAGGATTCACCCTGTCACTGCTCTCGATCACTTTCCATCTCACCTCGGGGCTGGACTCCATCTCTGACTTCTTTTCCCTTGGTATGAAAAACAACCCAAGAGGAAAAGAAAAAGCAATGGTGGCGAGGCTCCGCTTCTCGCTACTCCCGCACCCCAGGGCTCCGGCTTCAACCCTCCTCCCATTCTGCCATCACAGCTACAATTAGAAATCTGAGCCCTGGGCTCACACCTGGTTGTCTTCCCAATCCTTGGCGTTGTCCAGCATGTCTCCCTCCACAGAAGTCACCTGGCCTCGTCCTAGACTCGAACTTCGTATTACTCTTCTCCTTCCCAGAGCTCCTGCTCTGCTCCTCAGGCCTGTCTGTGCTCAGCTCTGCAGGCAGAGGGGAAGGGGCATGATGGGAACACACACGCCCCATTCCAGACACCACGCAGCATCCACTGGGCTACCAAACCACGTCACCTTCGGCCAAAACCACCCCCCCACCCCGAGGGAGCAAAAACCCTTGGTGAGCTCAGCACACACAAGCCAGGAAAAGATTAACACCCACCCCCAGCCCAGCCAGAGTGGGAGCTTCCCCCACTTCCCGGCCACAGGCCCACGGGGCTCATGGATGGAGGAGTTTGGGGGGCTGTGGGGGCCCCTGAAGGACTAGCTCAGCGTGTGATGAGTGACTGGGATGTATGTGGGGGCCGGACTGTGGGTTGGGGTGTCCAGGGGGACCCACGGGAAGGGACTAGGGGGATTAGGGATAGAGGAGGGTGGGGTTACCAAGGTGCATTGTGGGAAGGTGGGATTTAGAGCCCAGAGTGGATGGGTGGGGGTGGGGGTGGGGGCGGGTTGGAGGGCCCCACGGTGGCTGAAAAGGGGAACCCGGCAGGTTGGGGGGCAGCAGAGATTGGAGCTGAGGAACCCCCCACCGTGGGGTGGGACGGGGGCTGTGGGGGGAGGGGAAGGTGGGGCCCTGCCAGGGGGAAATGGGCTGGTGGGATTTAGGGGCAGGGCGCTGGGGGGGTAGAGGGAGGAAGGGGCGCTGAGGACAGGGATGGGGGGAGGAGCAGGGCGGGGTCGGGGCGCTGAGGATGGGGGTGGGGGGGGGAAGGGAAAGGCCGGGCAGAGCGGACAGGGTGGGGGAGGGGACGCCGGGGGCGGGGCTGGCGGGAAGGTCACAGCGGGGGTAGGTTGGGGGGGTTGTAGGGGCTGTCGGGGCCCTACAGAGGGGGAGGAGGGGGCGGGGCTGAGGGGCCCCGCAGCCCCAGGTTGCCACTTGCCACTCAGCCCCTCCGCGCTGCCTTTGCTCCTCCCCGGGGGGGGGCAGCGCAGCCGCGGGGCGAGGGAACCGGGGCCTCCCCCCACGCGCCGAGTCGCTGTCCCGCGCTCTCTCCGCCAATCAGGGAACGGGGAGGGGCGTGGCGAAGTGACGAGCTACGGCCCCGCCTCCAATAGAAGCCGCGTGTGAGAGGGAGAACTACGCTTCCCAGAGTGCACCGGAGCAACTGGTCCATCACTTCCGCTCGGGGACGAGCCAAGAACTACAACTCCCAGCCTGCCCTGGGGCGCCGCCGTCCTATCACGCCCAGGTGAGTGCCGGTCCCTGTGTCAACCTGACACCTCCCCCGCCTCATCCCCGCCCCGCCCCCAGAGAGCCCCTGCCCCGCCCCCTCCGGCGCCTGACGCGAACTCGCGTGTCTCGGCCCGGTCCTGCCCCTCCCACCCCCGCAGCGCAGCGCCCCCAGCCCCCCCCCCGCCTGCTTCTCCCTTGGCCTCGGGGGTCTCTCCCCACTCGCGGGGGGGGCTGTTGGATGGAGCCATGTGGAAATATGCTGGGGGCCAGGACTCCTGGGTTCTCCCCCGTCTCTGGGAGGGGAGTGGGGTTGGGGTGCCTGCTGCCCTCGCAGTGACCAGCAGAGCCCCCCCCCCTGCAGCTTGTCACCCCAACCAGGCGCTGGGTGTGCTGGTGCCTGGAGCCGCCCCTGTTCCAGCCCCTCTGCCCAGGCAGCTCCCCCAGCCTGACACACACACCCAGCCCCTGCACCCGCCCCACCCCAGGGCTCCCCAGCCCAGAGGGGAGCCCCCCGGCTGAGTGGGGAATCAGAACCCCCCAAAATTACCCTGGGACCAGCATGATCTGCCTCCGCCCTGCCCTGCTCCGCCTGTATTCGGAGTGAGTCAGTTTCCCTGTCCCAAGGTGTGTCCTGCCCTGTGTCTCTTCTCCTCCCCAGTTCCCTCCAAACCGCCCCATTTCCCTGCACCCCGGGCTGGGTCTGTGCCCAGCCCCCTTCTCCCCTCCTGCCCCCAATGTCTCCCTGCCCCTACAGGTCTATAGGGCTGGATTCCTCCCTCTCCCCTTATTTCCTGCCTCTGGGGGTCTATGGGGCTGGGTCTCTCCTCCCTCCATCCCCTCCCCTGCCCCCAATATCCCTCTGGGGCTCTGTGGGGCTGGGGCTCTCTCCCTGCCTCTGTGCTCCCCCCTGCACAGCATGTCCTGGGAGTGATTCAGATTTCCCCCCCCCACACACCCCACATGTCTCTTCTCTCCCCCAGCTCCCTCCACCCCACCCCATTTCCCCTGCACCCCAGGCTGGGTCTCTGCCAACCCCCCTTCTCCCCTCCTGACCCCAATATCTCCCTGCCCCTACGGGTCTATGGGGCTGGGCCTCTCCCCGCATCCCCTCATCCCTTCCCCCAATATCTCCCTGCCCCAGGCTGTCTATGGGGCTGGGTCTCTCCCTGAAGCCCCGCCCCCAGCGCGGGGCTCACAGACAATCCCCGCCCGGCGGCTGTGACGTGCGCTGGGGCTGTGACGTGCGGTGACGGGCTCACTCCCCGCAGGCAACTCATTCACTCGAGACCAAAACGACAGAAGTCGCGTGTCGATGGGCGGGGTTATGCAGATGAGCAGTGTCTGGCGGCAGGACGGGGAGCAGCGAGAGGAACCGAAGGAGCCCGGCGGAGAGAATTCTCTGCGTGTGGACAGAATCCGGTGTGGGGAGTTCGTGCTGTGGGTGCCTGCGCCGGAGTCACTTCGGGGCAGTGATTGGCACTGAGCTACATAGTGACCAAAGGCGTGTGAATGGGGTGTGGGGCCTGGCGGGGAGCAGCTCCTGGTGAAAAGAAAGCAGCAGATCCTGTCCTAGCAGTGGTTTGTGGGGATGTGGGGGTTTCTTTGCACCCATGAGTGGGATTGTTGTGGGTGCAACTGGACCCCCCCCCTTCTCTGGGGGGGGCGGGGCTTCTACTGTCTGCCTGGGGGAGGGGGAGGTCCATGATGTCACAGCCCATGGTCAGGGGGGGTTGAATCATGTTTCTGAAGTGGGAGAGCAACTTCCCGCGGCTCCCACTCACTCTCCACTAGGGGGCTGGGCTGGGATCTCTAGGGAGGGAAGCACAAGAAAAAAACAGTCTCCCCTATGGAACCCAGGAGTCCTGGCTCCCAGTTCCCCTTCTCTAGACCCCCTCCACTCCCTGGGCCAGGGGTCCTGGTACCCAGCCCCCTCCTGCTCTGACCACTTGACCCCACTCCCCTCCCAGGGTGGTGCAGGGGTCACTGGGTCTGTGTCCCAGCTCTGCTAAGGGCCGTGACTGATTTTCCCAAAGTGCTTCCTTCTGAATCCAGCACATCAGCCCCTACCCCCGCCCGGTCACTGCCCACCCCCGTGTGGGGGCACCAGCACTGTGCCGGGTCGTGATGGGAAATTGCCCTAGCTGGCCCAGGAGAGACGTGTGTGTCCCTGCTGCCCCCTGCTGGTGGGGCTGAGCCCCGGGGTGTGTGTGTGTGGTGGCTTTGCAGGATTTTGTATCCTGCAGCAACTGACACACACACACACACATTGACGCAGAAAGGGACTCTTAGTCCCAAGAACACTCACACACAACACACCCAGAGGGGCAGGCTAGCCCAACCCCCAAAGAGAGAAACAATCACACCCCCAGCCACACTCACAATCACACACACACACACCAGAATATTCGCAATTGTGCTCAGAGACACGACCGCACACAGTTCACTCCCACTGCTCCCAGCACAAGGACCTCCTGCCCCACACAGCGTGTGCCGAGGCCTGTGGAACTCACTGCCACTGGACAGCTACCCATGAGAATGGACCTTTCCAGGAGACCAATAGACATGGCCGTGGCGACAGAGGGGGCTGGGCTCCCAGGGTCTGACCCAGGCTGAGACTGGTTCTGACCTAGAGGGGTCTATCCAGCAGGGGGCAGCGTGACCCACACACAGACCCACCAGAAGCGCCTTTCTTAGCGGGTCTCCCAGGCCATCCCCCACCCTACTCCGGGGTTGGGTAACAAAGGGGCGGCACAGGACTCTAGGCTGAGTTGCAACCCGGCCCTCGCTCCCACAAGCTGGCGAGTTGGGTAACTGCCGAGGGATTGCACAAGAGAGCGTCAGAGCCAGAGAGAAAACCCAGGAGTCCTGGCTCTCCCCCTGACACACACCCTAACCACTGGCTCCCACTCCCCTCCCAGGGCTGGAGATAGAACCCAGGAATTCTGACCACCAACCCCCCTCCCCCGCTCTGACCACTAGACCCCACACGCCCCGTTTAGATTTTAGTCTCGCTGCCTCTTCTATCCACCCACCCTGTTAGCCAAAAGGGCCTGTTTTCCCCCCGGAGCTTACCTAATTACACCAAGGAGGCACGGAGACAGGAAGACAAGTACCACACCCTTTATTGATCGGTCAGCTGAGTGGGTGTTCCTCTCGGCTAGTGCCAGAGAAAGAGACACACCTTTCATGGCCAAGCGGCCTACCTTTATAGCCGGTAACAAACAACTTAGCCTACGTTTGTCTACGTCATTTGGTTGACCTATAGACCCTGTACATGTATCTATTAGGGGATAATTGGATATGCAGGATACATATATCATTTTGTGGGGGCTACAAGATACATCTGTTGAGGATACATTTGTCATTCTGAAGGGGACACAAGATACATCCGTTGACCCTTTGTACTAGATACTTTGGATGCATACATGTGAACGCAGCTGCATACACTTGGGGAGCCAACATATACTTGGGGAGCCAAACAAAACTGATAAGCGAAATAGCTGACTTAGGTAGATACACGGCCTTCAGTCTAATGAGTTCTGTAAGCTTTCCAACACAGTTTGGACAAGCATAACATAACTTTGGTTTACTCAGGCCTAATACGGAAAGGCTTCATTAGCACTATGATTTTCCAACAACTCCCCCCTTTGAGAATACTCACCAAACCTTTTGGCTGAGTTTTCTCACACTTTGAGGCCAAAAAGCAATGAAGCTCTGCAGAAATATTTACAACTGCTCTTTTAAGCTTAGTCACCCCCAACCCAGGAATGAATGCGTGGACAAAAGAGTGGAACCTTGTTCATTTAACAACGAAGGGATCGGGGCACTGACTATAACTCAGGTAGGTATACCCAATGGTTTAATTTCCCAGATGTCTCGGTGAATAATTTAATCCCATATGCATCCTCCCCATGGACCCGGCAGGATTCGGTATGTGGGAGCCACACCCACCCCAACCGGTCCATATGCTTGGAAGGAGCACTGTAAATGTTCACACTTCCACCCAGAAAGTGTCCAAGTATGTCTTCATGACCACAGATCAGATGGTTCCTGATATGTCTGTAAGGGCAGTGGGTCAAGTCTGGTGCTCAAGATCACTTCAAATGGCCATCAGCTGGTCATCGAGGAAATCCTGAAATTTTAAACATACTAGATCCCACTGCAATGCCTTCCCAGCCTCAGTGATATTCAATACCATCTCTGTCAGTAACTTCTGGGTTATAGAACTAAGGGTGGAAATGACATGTAACTCAACTGCTCCAGCCTGTACTTAAGATAGCTGAGCTTCAAAAATAAGGCTAGTGGCCCTTTCTAGTCGGCCCAATTTCTTATTATGTTCTTGGCCTTTAAGAATATTCCAAATGGCTGTTACAGTGTTAGCCCCAGCCTACAGGGATCTGCCCAATTTCTTCTTTTTCCAGAGGAAATAACCCAGGCTTTTTGTTGTGCTAATCTAATGGCAGCCCCTTGTGAGCAATCTGGGTATGTAAAAGTGATCTGAAAACTGGATAAAGGCAATGTCATTTAAAATCCAATTAGGGAGGGCAATACATACTAAAGGATTTATCCAAAACACAGGGCGCAGCCTGTAGAATAAACCCCAAAATTCAATTAATACCACATTTCCAAACAGGATCCCACAAGTTTCTTCCTGCCAGTGTAGAATTTTTGTTTCTTTACCAGGGTCAGTTCTCAATGTCCTTTTTAGTCAGGAATTCCTGGACTTTGGCAATGTCAGTGGAGTGAGTGTTTTTTTCTTCTTTCCCCAAACAGTTGTAGTTCAGCATTCTACAGGGGAGGGATTAGGAATACACCAGCCTGTAATGGTTTTTGATTCTTCTAGAAAAGTTCAAAGGCACAGTAGGTCTGTCAGCGGACAAGGGAGAGGTTAGCTAGCACGTCACCTTGTCCTTTTTCCCTGCTGTCCAGAAGCACAGTTGAACTAGAAGAAAGAATAGGCTAATCATATAGGAGAGTTCTCCTGATGTGGACGGGTCTTTTTGCAGTGAGAATCATGGGTCCAAGCAATCAGTCTTTGGCATTTCAGAGCGGTGTTGGTAATCAGCAGGACTCAATAAGGGCCTTTCCAGCGTGGAGCCAAAGCAGTCTTTCGTTGGTGGACCTGTACATTGATCCGGTCTCCAGGTTCCATGGAGTGGCAGGGCTGCTAGGGTCTTCGGGTAGTGCGTCTTTACCTGTGTAAAAAGGAAACCTAACACATTGCATTAGTGTCTTTGCAGATTTTACAGCTGGTTGGGCATATTCAAGCCCCCCTTTTCTGGTTAGCCAAGTGTCCTTGAACGAAGTCAGTGTATTTTTCTTTTTTTTTTTTTTTTTTGGACTGAGCTTTCTAGTTAAAGTTTTTCTCATTTAACTCGTTCTTTTTCCTTTTCCCCTTTTTGGCTTCCTTTTTTAACCTACAAAGGAAACTTTTACTTTTTACTTATACACCTTTTGTTAACAATGAACACATACACATTGCTGTTATACAGTACATTAGTCTTATTATTTAATGTATGCCACATGTACCCTTCTACTAAAATAACCTTATTAGAGAGCTTTGGAACAACAAGCCAGGACAAGCACACCCACTTTGATGAGTTCATTTAATACAAGCTCTAGTTCAATAGCTTCCCACCATCCCCAGCCCTCTGGCTAGAAATCTGAGGTAGCCAGAAGGATCCCATGTACAATATGGGGAGTGGGTTAACTTTTTATGTCCTTGCTTCCAAAGACTGTTAGTATGCAATTTGGCCAATGCAGTTTTTTCTTTTACTTAAGAAAATACATAAGACTTTAGTATATCACATTTTTCTGATGTATCCAAACACTTTGTATTTTAAGTTGAACAAAACAAATATCTGCATTTCAATTCAAGCCTTCTGCTTTATTTCAAACCAGACCATCCCATGAAAATATTAAACACAACAATTTTGACCACGAGACAGACACCACAAGACGGAACATAGAACACAAAACATAATTTTTACTCTGCCAGTAAATCATGGTATGTTGTATGCTGTTTAGCTGGCATTAGTTTTCTTTGATTATCTGAAAGACAAAAACAGAGGTCTACCCCTTTTGGGCAGTCAATTATTGCTTAAAATATACAAATACCCTTGTTGATTTTAGGCAAAACAGGGGAATTACCCCATATTTTCTTGTATATGTTTTATAGGCAGCCCAGGTTTCAGTGGCTTTTACCTTATCAGTTAGATAATTTGCATTAATACAGATGCTTTCTGGCTTGCTTTTTACTTTTAACTCCTGCTTTTAAACACTGAAAGAAAACATCACCACTTATAGTGCCTTAGAGCCTAATAAATTTTCATTTACATAGCACTGTATACATTCTTCAGCTAATTCAACAAAATTGTTCATAGCCAAATGATTGCAATCTAATAATTTCTTTGCCTGAATTTATTTACAAACATTTAAAAAAAAACACCAAGAACTTTTCTCTTTAGCATTTTTACAAAGTTCAACTACTATTCCCTCCAGCAACTACAGAGTTAACTTTTCACTCTCCTTCAAATCACTTGCTCTTTCCTTATATCACTTGCTTGGCTCCCAACAGCCACTTACCAATTCAAATCACCATTCCAAATATCCTTCTGAGTATTTGAAATCCCCATGCTTATACTCACTTACTTCTTCCTTCCACTAGACCCTCAAAAGTTTCCAACCTGTTCTCCAAGCTCTCTGTCTGTTGCCTCATCTGCCTGGGCCTGATCCTTTTTTTTTTTTTTTTTTTTTTTTTTTTTTGGCGCTGAACCGTTTCTTTCATGGGCTTCTGCCCCCACCCTTCTGGTTTTTTTCCTAAAACATTTTATTCACAAGACGACCCGAGTCCTCCCTCGTGAGGCTCGCCACCTGGGCAAAACGCATGGCCCACTGGCGTTAACTATTTAATTGCCTCTTGTAGCAAACACACTGCTGTTACGGCGTATGCTGAGCACAAATGGTTAAATTTTAACAAGTCCCTAAAGGACTGGTACTTGCTTAGCCAGGGCTTCCTTTTATAACTGGAAGTCCTGTCTCAAGGCCTGCAACTTGGCCTGGCGCAGGTTTGAGTTGCTGCCTGGTTCATGATCTATGCTCTTAATTGCTTAATTCTAGTTATCAAATACACATTTTTTTCCTTTTCTCCAACTACTCTATTGCCCAGTCCTGCTACGACTGGGGGTAGATTCACCTGCCACCCTTCCTGGTCAATCAGGGTGGAGAGAGGAATGCTAAACCCTTCTCCAGTTCTCAGACTTACTGCAGCTGAGAATGGGCACACCTTTAATTATGCAATCCTCAACATATAACACCAACAGAACCAAATAAAACAAACATAAAACAAGGGTAAAACAAATAGATGGTGTAAATTGTACAGGGTTCCCCCATTCTCTATTGCTCACCAAACTGTGACAAATTTCTGTTACCAATTATCCCTCATGTCAGATGATCAAACTGACACTGCAGGACGGTGTGGGGGTGGATAGAGAAAACACACCATATAACCAAATTTTAAAGCTTCATTAAAAATAATAAAACAACAATGGAGAGTGTTGGGAATGCTCCCACATCACTCAAGAAAGATATAAATGCCCCATACTTACACATATCCAGACTGGCCACGTCTGTATATAACAGTCAGAAAAGGGGAATAGGTGGACGGGAGATTATCCTGTATACAGCTTGTTCAGAATTTCCAACATGCTTCCGCTCTTCGGAAGGCTGTTCTTTTACACCCTGGAATCTCCTGCGGTGTCTCTTTCAGAGATTCCAGTCCAGGTCAGCTACCTGTGGCTTCTCCAGTATCACCAAGCCACACCAGCACCAGCATCCGTCACAAAGTCAGACTGTTGGATCTCACCGAACAGTTAAGCTTTGCAAATGTAATCTTAGTTCTGTAACTTGTACTGCCTTTGGTTTGCCTGTCTCTGTTTTTCCACAGCCAGCTGGGGCTGAAAGCAGTTTTTTTTTTTTTTGTACTTAACATAGTCTGTACTGTTTTTTGACCTTGAGCATAAAACAACTTTTTTTTTTTTTTATCTCTGGGCGAAGCTGAGTTTTAAATTAACCCGTTTTTAGACAAATTGCTTACACTGTGTTAGAGGCTTTTCTTTGGTGATTAAAAGCTCCTCTGAGATATATGATCTTATCTAGATTAAAGGTACCTTAACCAGAAAGCTTTTACCCACACACCTTCCTATTTGTGGG
Source organism: Mauremys reevesii (assembly GCF_016161935.1). NCBI lineage: Eukaryota > Metazoa > Chordata > Testudines > Geoemydidae > Mauremys > Mauremys reevesii. The sequence goes on along the minus strand of NC_052634.1, from coordinate 22,531,966 downwards.
TTCCTTTACCGTTAGGGGCCCAAGGTCCCAACCCGCACTTCGGGGGCGTTAATCCTCAAACCCAGGAGGTAACGCACTTACCACGCCTGGAGTGGCCACGTCTGGCAGGTGGACTCCCCTCTTCTGGTACTGTCTTGCCTCCGTGTCGTTTGGAGTTCTCTATGGAGGGGGCGCAGCCGTCCCGGTCGATTGCGGCGACTCGGAGCTCGAGCAAACCAATAGCTCAAGGTGGCCACTCTCCTGAGCCGTCCTCGGCCGCCGGTCAGCGCCCCCAACAGGGAGAGAAGTCCCGGCATGGAGTCGCCATTTGTTAGCCAAAAGGGCTCGTTTCCCCCTGGAGCTTACCTAATTACACCAAGGAGGCACGGAGACAGGAAGACGAGTACCACACCCTTTATTGATCGGTCAGCTGAGCGGGTGTTCCTCTCGGCTAGTGCCAGAGAAAGAGACACACCTTACATGGCCAGATGGGCCTACCTTTATACCCCGAAACAAACAACTTAGCCTACGTTTGTCTACGTCATTTGGTTGACCTGTAGAACCTGTACATGCATCTGTTAGGGGATAATTGGATATGCAGGATACATATATCATTTTGTGGGGGCTACAAGATACATACAGCTGTTGAGGATACATTTGTCATTCTGAAGGGGAAACAAGATACACCCGTCGACCCTTTGTGCTATATACTTTGGAAACATTCATGGGAACACAGCTGCATTTACTGGGGAGCCAACATATACTTGGGGAGCCAAATAAAACTGATAAGCAAAATAGCTGACTTAGGTAGATACACGGCCTTCAGTCTAATGAGTTCTGTAAGCTTTCCAACACGGTTTGGGCAAGCATAGCATAACTTTGGTTCACTCAGGCCTAATACAAAAAGGCTTCATTAGCACTATGATTTTCCAATACCGCCGAAGATCCAGAGCGCCGCCAGGTGAGTAAAAATTAAAAAGGCGCCTCTATCCAGGGAAGGGATTCTCACTGGACGTGGGGCCCTCTTAGGCGCGGGGCCCTATTCGGAGGAATTGGTGGAATAGGCCTAAAGCCGGCCCTGCTCTGCACCATCTTGCCTGAGCGAGTGGAAGTGGAGCCTGGAACTGAGCTGAGGCGCTGAGGGTTATTTGCTCTGCGCGCTTCACACGGAGGTAAAAACACGGGGCACAGATCTTTGAGCACAACCCTTGTCCTGAGGAATGGAGGGGGCTGCATAAAGAGAGACCGGCTCTCCCTGGCGGGGCTGCAGCGCCTCTTCACAGGGTCAGTGCCACTGGCAATTCGTACCAGAGTTTTGCCGGCCTCCTTTCCTGGCCTGGCTCCCCTCCCTTTAGGGAGACTGGCGGCCCCAAACTTCCCAGAAACCATCATAGTGAGGCCAACCTGAGCACAGACACCTGCTCAGCACCCCGGGGTGCAGCCCTGAACTCCGGCAATCAGCTACGCTCAGCTGCCCACCCAACAAGCGTTACACGCAGGAGACTTCGTGCCCCATGTGTTCAGGTCGCTCCCAGCGCCAGCTTTAAACTCCGCTGCTCAGTTCTAAGCTTTGGCCACACAGGGGCAGCCTGGAGCTCAGCCAACGCCCCCGTTGCTGGTTGCGTTTCCCACTCCTCGTGGCAGGTCCACACCCTGCAGGCAGATCTCTGAATCGGAGCCGAACCGTTCCCCAAATCCAGCGCTTTAGCAGCAGCTTTGCTAGGAAAGTGCTGACGTCCCCACGTAAAGTAAGAGCCAGAGCGCTGTGTCCAGGATCTTCTCTTGGGCCCCTCACCGTGGTGTCTGACAGGCGCAAGGAGAAACCAGGGAAAGGTTTTCATGGTGTTTAAGGGCAGAAGGGGCCATTAGCTCAGCTGGTCTGACCCCCGAATAACACAGAATTACACCATGACACATATTGATCCCACAGACCTTAGATAGATCAAAGCGTTTCAGCCTCAGGAAGGAGGCTAAACTGGGTACCAGAGGCAGCGAACAAGGGGCTCCCAAGGCAATGGCAGGGAACTGACGAGGTGAAATATGCCCCGATGATCCCAGCAGGCGACCCACCCCCATGCCACAGATGTGGGAGTCCCTGTTCCTCCTGCCCTTAAGAATCTCTGGTGTTAAGTGGGTACCCCCAGTTCCCCAGATAAGAGTCCTCCATGTGGTTTCCCTGGCTTCCCCTCCAGATAAGAACATTGTGTGGAGGGAGTGGGAGGAAGGTTGTCTGGCAGATCTGTAAAGGGGGACTGTGTCTCCCTGTCTGGCCCAGGCTCCTGGGAGGAAGTGATCTCAGTGTGTCTGGCTGTCTCCATTCCTCCCACCCATAAGAATCCCTGGTGTGTGGGTGCACCCTAGACCATTAAGGATCTCTGGTGGGTGGGTGTCTCTCTCCCCCTAGTCAGGATCTCTGGGGCATGGCTGTATAAAAAGAGACTTTGACTCACCCAGGCTGGGCTGCCATCATGGAACAGACCAGGTCCTTCTGTGGAGGTTTTGCGTTCCTCCAAGGACGTGATCTCAGTGTGTATGGGTGTCCCTGTCCCTTCAACCCTTAACAATCCCTGGTGCGTGGGTGCGCTGGGCCCCATTATAATCCCCTCTGTCTTACCCCCCATGTGGGATCCGGTGGATGTGGGGGTTCTCCATGCTACTGGGGGTGTCTGGTGCCCCTGTCCCTCCTGGTTAATAGTGGAGTGTGTGGGTGTCCCCCAGCTCGTTAAGGATCCGTTGTGCGGATGCCCCTGTTCTTCTCATTAAGAATGGTGCAACGGAGCATATGGGTGTGTCCCCCACCCCATGAACTAGCTCCCGTGTGTGGTTCCCCTGCCCCCATCCAGGCTCTGTGGTGTGTGGGTGTCGCTGTTCCTCTTTTCAAGATCCGTGTTGCTTGGGTGCGTCTCTAACCCGCAAGTCAGATTCCCCAGCGTGTGGGTGCTCCCATCCCCCACTCCAGGCTCTGCGGGGTAGGGGTGTCTAAAAAGAGACTGTGTCTCACTGTCTTGCCCAGGCTACACTGCAGGGGCTATTCACAGGTGCAATCCCACTACTGATCAGCACAGGAGTTTTGACCTGCTCCATTTCTGACCTGGGCCGGTTCACCCCTCCTTAGGCAACCTGGAGACCCCAAGTTTCCCCGGGATCACCATATTGATGCTGAACTTAGTGCGGACACCCGATCAGCACAGCCCCCTGCAGCCCAGAACTCCTGAGCTCAAGCGATCCGCCAGCCTCAGCCTCCCCAGGAGCTGGGATCACAGGCACCAGCCACAGAGCCCGGCTTGCTTTGCAGTTTGGCAGCTGGAGCTTTAAACTCTGCTTGTGAGCTCTGTGCCTTGGCCAGATGGGGACAGCCTGGAACTGGGAAATGCTCCTGCTCCCCTTGCCCCCATCTCATGTCGAGCTGCAGGCGCCGCTGTCCTGCTAGGTAAGATCCCGGATGTTTCGGTGCCCCCCATCCCCCGCCCAGGTGTCCGGGTACCTCTGCCCCCCATACAGAATCCTGGATGTGTGGGTGTCCGTCCCTCTGCAGAGGATCCCGGAGTGTGGATGCCCTTGTCCCCCCCTACAACATCCTGGGTGTGTGGGTGCCACTCTCCCCCCCGTAGATCTCTGGTGGGTGGGTCCCCAGGGTGTGAGTGCTCCCATCCCCCGATACAGGCTGGGGGGGGGTATAACTGGCTCTCCCTGTCCTGCCCAGGCGGTGCTACAGCAGCTGTTCACAGGGGCAGCAGCCCCACTGTCAACCTGCAGCTTTAACCTGCTCCAGGGGTGACCTGCTTCACCCTCCTGTGGGAGCCCGGGGACCCCGAACTTCCCAGAATCACCTGATTGATGCCGAGCTTAGCACAGACACCGGCTCAGCCTGGTAGGGAGCTGCCCTGAGCCCTGACAATCAGCTGCCCTCCGCCTCCTGCTGCCCAGCGAGGGTCCCACGCGAGAGGCTTTGGGCCCAGTTTGTTCAGGAGCGTCCCAGGCTCCAGCTGTAAACTCTGCTGGTCAGTTCTGATCTTTGGCCACACGGGGGCGGCACTAACGGTCCCATCTAAACGCTGTTTGCGTTCGACCCTTCGGATCGCAGATTGTAACCCGCGGGCAGATCTCTGAGTGCAGCCAAATCCCCCCCCAAACTGAACATTGAAGCAGCAGCTCCCGTTGGAAAGATCAGGATTTTTGCCTTTAAAAACAAGGGAAATATCTGCAGCGAGAGACTGAAGAAGCTCAATTGATTTCATTGACTCCATGAATGTTCCTCTGTGTCCCCCTAGGAGTCATGCCCCACATTTTGGGGACCACTGAATCCTACTCACTAAGCAGGGGCTAGTGATGCCAAAGCCCAGGGAAAGGGAGAACAAGTGCGGGGCCCCCAGCACTGGAGCCATGTGAAGGGGCTGCAGGAGAGGGGCAATGGCTGGTGGCCCAGGGAGTTAAGGGCAAAGGGGGCACAGGAGGGGGCAGGAGTTAGGGGTGAAGGAGGTGCAAGGGTTGGGAGTGCAGGAGCTAGCGGTAAAGGGGGAGTGGGGATCGTCCAGGGGCAATGGGGAAGTGCCAAAGTACAAGCTTTGCCCAGGGCACCATTTTCCCTAATGCTGGTCTGAGCAAACAATTGGAAATGACCCTTCAGTGAGAACAGAACCACAGTGTAGAAAAGCCCCTTTGTTAAGTGGTTGTGGCTGAGGGCTTAGGGAGATGGGTTAGAAAACAACAGCCACTTGTCTGTGGAGGTTTGATTTTTGCCTGCTAGGCCAGGCTGGTGTGGTGTCTCCATGGCTGTACTTCCAGGGTCTGATCTGCCACAGGGAGCCAAGTCTAGACATACTCAGAGGCTCTATGCCAGGGTTCCTCAAACTTCCTTTCACTACAACCCCTTTTTGCCAAAAAACTTACTACATGACCCTAGAAAGACACACCAAGCCCCTCTACACTGAGCAGAGGCAGAGGAGACAAAGCCTGAGCCCTGCCCGAGTTGGGGGAGGGCAAAACCAGAGCTTGAGGGATTCAGCCCTGGGTGTTGGGGCTCAGATTTTGGTTTCAGCCCCAGGCACCAACAAGTCTAATGCCAGCCCTTGCGACCCCATTAAAACAGGGTTATGACCCACTTTGGGGTCTTGCCCCACAGTTTGAGAACCACTGCTCTAGGCTGATGGGAGAGAGTTTTCCTGGGGGTGTAGTTAATCCACTTCCCAAGAGGTGGCAGCTATGTCAGTGGGAGAAGCTATATCGGTGGGTGTGCAAGCTGTGGTGTTTACCACATTTAAGAAGTTTAATCAAACCCCATTTTGAAAACCACCTGTGGTCTGGGAATGGCAAAGGAGCTCGATGAATCAGGGTTTGTCCTTCAAAGTCCTGGACATCACGATTCCATACTCCTGTTGTCATTGGGGATATTGCTCAGTGTTAGAGTGCTTAACTGCAGTTTTCACGTAGTCCTCAGTTCAAACCCCCGTGTTCTCTTATAACCTTCTTTCTTTTTTTTTAAAAAGTTAAACATTTTCATTTCCATTCTCCATTATGTTCAGGGGCTCCTCTATACAGGAGTGCTTGATATTAATGTAAACACTCAACATTTTGCTGTCCAAATGCATAAAAACCTAGCAAAGCTGTCCATCACAAAGGCCTTTTGCAGGACCTCAGACTATTGGTCCAAGGTGGTGGGGAGGTGGTGACCTCACAGAGAGATGCTGACATCAGCCAGGCAGGACGGGGGTGAGGGGCCAGGGAAACCTCAGAGATCCCTGTGGCTTTGCTTCAGCAAGTCTCCTTCTCCAGGTCTCTCTTTGAGGACTGAGAGAGTATTCGGGTTCACGGACGTGAGTGCCAGGAGGAAGCTTCTTCGAGTTTTCTCCTTCCCTTTTCCTGATTTTACTAGAAAACAGCCATCCCTGTTTAGAAGGTTGAAGCCTCCTCGAGGTTTGAAACCTGTTCAGTCTGATCCATCTGGTGACAGTTGAATTCTAGGCATGGAAAACACGAACTTAAGGAGGCAGAATTTTATTCCGCACCTGGGATTTTGTCCCTTAGAATCACTGGGGTCATTAGGGTTTGTCCTTTCTGTTTCACCTTTTCCTCCATCCATCCATCCCTCCCTCCTTTCTCTTTGTCTCTTGCTTCTTTTGTCCTTTCACCTGTTCCCCTCCCATCACCAGGAGCGGTGTGTGTGTGTGGGTGTGTATGTGTGTGTTATGGGGAGTGCTCTGCAGCTCCCACTGTGGGAGGTCCACCCAAAATGTGGGGCTGAAATAGTGCTCGGGCAGTGATCCCCACCGGTGACCTGGGCCATCCTTTGGGCTCTCTGGTGAGAACCCTCAGCCTCCCATCCTCAGTCTCTACCCTGATTGGCTGAGCAGGGGGTTATTGACAGGGAGGAGATTCAGGTCCTTGTTGTTCTCTTTAAGACCAAGGAAATAAGTCATAACCACTTATATGTTTGACAAATTTTGCTGCTTTGCTGCATTAATGGTCTCTGAGCAGTTCATGATTCTCTCTAACATTGCAGTTCTCCTCAAATACTTGCTGAATAGTTACTGTGAACTGTTGTTGGTGTGGAGCTCATCTGAGAGCACTTTATTCAGGTCATTCAGTGTTTGAAATTCACGATCTGATGGTTAGTTTCAAAATCAGGGCTCTTGGGTCCTATTCCCAACTCTGCCACTGGCTGACTGTGTGACCTAAGAAAAGTCAATTCTCCTTTCTCAGCCTCAGCTTCTCCCTCTCAAGTAGGGATAATGATGATCCGCTCCTACCTAGCTCAAGGTGGGTGGAGGATGGGGATCCATTGGAGAGTGTCACTAGGAGTATCAGAGGGGCCGTGTTAGTCTGGATTTGTAAAAGCAGCAAAGACTCCTGTGGCACCTGGCTAAGCACACAGAACAAACCCCAAATCCCCCCTGTGCTTTGGGAGCCAGGTTTGCTGTGGGAATCCTGTAGTTCAGATGACTTCACGCCTGGGCATTGGGATTATTTACCAGTTTCTCTGGCATTGGGGCAGTTTTGTGCTTACAGCTGTGATGGCCGAGTGGTTAAGGCGTTGGACTTGAAATCCAATAGGGTTCCCCTGCGCAGGTTCAAATCCTGCTCACAGCGAGGCCTGCGTTTTAGCCAGTCTCTCACCTGGGCAATACCTCTGTACAACCCCCTGAGACACTCTCAATTCTCTCCCCACCCCAAGTAAATTCTGTTCTGCTCCTTTCATCGAGATGCCTGGGATACCCCCTCACACTGTGTTGTTGAGGGGTTGGGCAAACTCTCAGCACCTGAAGCCTCTGCCACTCACCTAGTGCCCCATAGATCAGCTATAGCCCTGGTTCTGCTCCTCTCTCTAGGGTGTGAAAGGAGCTGAGTCAGCGACTCCATGGGAGCTACGGGGCTGCAGAACCAACAGAGAAAAAAAAAGGTGCTCAGTGCCCACTGGCAGCCAGCTCCCCCTCTCCCCACTACAGGCCTTGCTGACAAGCTCCTCACACTTGCCAGTGATCAGCTGTTCAGTGGGGTGCAGGAGGCGCTGGGGGGGAGGGGGAGGAGCAGGGAGAGTGGGAGAGGGAAAGGAATGGGGCAGGAAGGTGCAGGGCGGGAGAGGGGTGGGGGCTTGGGGGAAGGGGTGGAGTGGGGGGCAGGGCCTGGGGAGGAAAGGGGGGATTTGTCCCATACCCCAGATCCCTCTAGGGCCGGCCCTGAAGGGAAGCACCAACTATCACAGTGAAAATACAACTGACCAGCCTTGCGGGGGAGGCTGAGGGAGATCCGCACTCACCAGGTCTCTTCTCTCCCCCACGGTGAGCCAGACACTGCTCTCTCCTGGCTCTCACTCTAGCAGCTGGACGCCAAGGAGCCATTTCCCCACAGGAAGTGCATTGAGTGCCCCTGTGGTGCTGGGGGGCTGGTGCTGCTGCTGCCTGTGGGGCTGGCAGGGGCTGATGTCTGCACAGACTCTCAGCTGCCAGGCCGGAGGGGGCACTTGGGACCTTACCAGACTGGCTCAGTGAAGACGGGGGGTTGACAGAGCAATACAGACGCTCTCCAGAGCACGGAGCAGCATCCGCCCATGCAGCCAGGCAATGAGCATTTCCCACAGCCTGGAGCCAAGGGGGAGGCGGCAGCTGCTGTTCCAGCTCCTCGGGGACAGGCCCTGTCAGCCAACAGCCACTTCTTACTCCCCACAGCTAAGGGTGTTGGGTTCCTCCGGTGGGGTGTGGAGCAGCCGTTCGTTTTCCTGTCCGCACTCCTCTGCGGTGTGAAAATCGGGGAGGGGAGGCAGAACCCCCACGTCCCTCCCGAAATGACACCCAGTGGGGGAAGCCAGGACAACAGGGTGGGGCGGCAAGTGGTGACCAGACTCTCACCGCCAGGGTCTAGTCTAGCTCAGGGTCCAGCTCAACCTCCTCCCCGCGCCACTGGCCCCCAGTCCCCTTCCACCACCAGGTCAACCCGGGCACTAGGGCAGGAACAGGGTGAGGCAGCAAGTCAAGCTGAGCAAGGCAGGCAAAAGCGAGTCTTGTGTTCATGGGCCGCTCCCAATGACGTCCTTTTTGTGTGCAACTGCTGCAAAAACATCCCGGGCAGAGAAGCAACAGGCCAAAACGTCCCTACATAGCTGTTGAAGTAGCTCAGTTGGGAGAGCGTTAGACTGAAGATCTAACGGTCTCTGGTTCAATCCCAGCATTTGGCAGATCTTTTCTTCCCTCCTTGTGCAGTGGTGGCTTGTTCTCTGGGAACACAGTTGTGTCTGCACCCAAGGTGAGCAGTGCTGCCCTAGAGGACTTAGGGGGTCTGGAACAAAGCAATTTTGGGGGCCCCTTCCATTAAAAAAAAGGTGCAATACTGTATTCTCCTGGGGCCTGGGGCAAATTGCCCCACTTGCCTCCCCTCTGGGTGGCACTGAAGGTGAGTCTCTGATCTTGGGCTCTGCAGTAGGAAAACATAGAATGGGCTTCTGCCCCTAATTGGCCCACCTGACCTTTAACAAGGAGAGATGGGAGCTGCCTTTCCCAATATGGCAGGAAGAGAGTGAGGCAGGGGGACCCTCAGGAATGGTGCCACAGGGGGTGCTGGGCAGTGACAGGCAGGGATTGGGGATGGAAGCTCCTCTGTGCAGCTGAGTGAGGGCAGTACCAGGGAAGGGGCATGTGTGAAAGTGGCCATGTGGAAGGGATTTGGGGGCCCAGGAGGTGGCACTTGATGTTCATTGCCTTGGAGCAGCTGGACTTGGCCATCGTGGGTGTTCAGGAAATGCACATTAACAACTCTAGGGTAGCTTGATGGGCAGAGGGTGATTGGAGGAAGGGCCTCCTGGCCAGGGAAGAATGATGGGGCTGGAGTCTTCTTCACGTTGGCGGTACGAGTACAGAAGGGGCTGGAGCTCCAACCAGGGAGGGCATTACTGGTGGGCTTTGTGCTCTGTGGCACTGGTTACTGCTATATTAGTGTGTATGGTCCCCAGTTAAGGCATGAGAGGGAAGATCAAAGGCTCCCTTCCTCTGGACTGCATGATGTTTGGTGTTGGGGGGGATTTTAATTGTGTCAGCCGGCCTGAGGCCCGCTGGTCCCGTTTTTCCAACCTTCAGAAGAAACATTTTTACAATGAGCACTACCTGGCGCAGGTCTGTAGTGAGGTAAGCTTAGAGGAGCTCACTCCAGCCACAGAGGGGGTTCATCTTTCTGCGGGGACAGACCAGGACTCGCATTGACCGGATTTATGCTTAGCTTTTGTGTCTTTAGCGTGTTGCTTCTCAGATTCTTTCTTGGCCTGACTTGTTACACTTTGACATTTAACAGGCCAGAGTTTGTGCACCTTCCTATTATCCTCACTAGGATCTGATTTCCAAATTTTGAGGAATGACTTTTTGCCTCTAACGGCCTCCATTACTCTGCCATGAACCTAGAGTGGCGTTCTGCTGGTCCTCCTATTGTCGTTTCTGATTTAGGGCAAACGTTTCATCTGAGCCTCTAATTGCGGCGGTTTTAAACAGTCTGCATGCTGCTTGCAGGCACCTAACACTTGTGACAGCAGCTCCTTTTAATTCCGATCCAACCATCTATACTTATGCCAATAGGTTGACTTTAGGTCTTTAACTTTGAGCGGTAGCTGAGAAGATGGTAAATCGGGCAGAAACCCATTCGACAAACCTCTTCATTTCCTTGTTATTTTCTGACTTCTTCATTCATCGCCTTTTCCTTATTTCCTGGCTGAGGCGGCGGCCTTCCAGAGAGCTCCCTGGCACCTCTGGCTGCCTGGGCTGAAGGCAAGAGGCAGGCCTGGGTGTGGTGAGGGCCTCCTGTCCCGTAATGAGGCCGCACTGCTTCCTGGTCCCTTTTTCCCACCCACACCGGCAGGCGGCTGCTGTGGGAGAACACGAGGGAGGCTCTCGGGATGCTAGGCAGCGCTGTGTGGCTGTCAGGGGAAAGAGCCTTCTTCTCTAAAGATGGCTGGCAGAAAGGTGGTGCTCAGCTCTGTAAGTGACCTGCCCAGTAGCCTCGCTGCCAGGGGATGCAGACATTTCTGTAAGGTGCAGAAAGAGGGTATTTGGCTTCCAAGTTAATATGAGAAATATGCATTTAGGAGATGGAATTTCCCTTTGTTCACAGGGCCCCAGTGGCCTAATGGACAAGGCAATGGCTTTTTAAGTCAGAGATTGTGGGTTCAAGTCCCATCTGGGGTGAAAAACTCCCTCTACATTGCAAGGAAACCTTGGCCTTATTCTCACCAAGGAAGCTGGGAGATGTTTGAACACAAAATACTGGATCTTGGGAAAAATCCCCCAGAAATGGCATCTTGACAAATGCTTTCTAAACCCATCAGTAGCAAACAGTTAATACTAGTGTTTGTCTGAGACTAGGAAGGGGAGTGTTTACTCTGACATCTCAGTGAGTGAAACAGACGGAAAGAGGAAGGCTGTTCTGAAAGAGAATGGATCTGTCTGGAGACAAAGCAGCCCCTGAGAATGAGCAATGGTGTGAAAAGAAGGGGTTCAAATGGGTGTTAGATGTAAGTTAGTGTTAGAGGGTTTATCCCTTCACCCTCCAATTACTGGGTCTGTCTTGCGTACACACAGAGCAGCAATACCCAGAGTCCAAAGGTGCAAACAATTAGATGTTTATTGGGTTGAATTTCCAGCAAGCAACGATTCCAGTTTCCTTCCTCAGTGTCCCCATCCCAGCCCTGACGCCACAGAGCCTTGCCTGTGTCCCTGTTCCCATTCTCCCCCTTAGCAAAGCATAGGACATATGGTGACACATTTCCTGATAGGGCCAGGCATCAAGGTGGAAGGTGTTGATATTCCATTTGTCCCACTGCCCCTTGTGTAGTACCGTGCCCTGCACCTTCTCTCGTACAGGCCTGCCACACCTGTTCCAATTAGTGTTCCAGATTTCCCACTATAGTGGGCCTGGGAAGGTTGGGTCAAGGTTGTCTAGTACAGGGGGGAGGGGCTTACTCCATTACTTCTAGGTTATTTTCATAGGCAACGTAACACAAGTATACTTAGCAATACACCAGCCGCTGTAACAATCCACAGCAACACCGAGAGACCTGAGCACTAGCCGCATGGTCCAACATCCTGGCCACCACCGAAACACCTCCTCTCCTCCTTCGACGGGGTCAAGCCCTTAACATGTCCAGTTGCTGGCAGTTGCAATACGCTGCTGCTGCAGGTTTTCGTGCTTTTGTCCATAGCATAAGTCCATTGAATGTCCACAGAGAAATGGGTTATTGTCCAAACCAACTTAACCACATGGTGTGGAATCAGGCTGTATGCGCTGGTTCGATTATTCACAGCAGTAAGATTCACAGATCTATCTGTGTGCCAAAGCCCAGAGAGCAGCGTGTAGTGTGGAATTTGGTTAGGGGCTGGTGTAATTGTGCCCCCAGTGATATGTACATTTCCAGCAAAACACCTCATACACAGTACACCCAATTGTCCACCCCTTGCCATGGGCCATTGGGTGTGCTCCTCCACGGCCATCAGGGAGGGGCACAGTCAGACATCTTCTCTGGATTTACACCATTTTACACACCCATCCATTGATTCCCAGCGAGCAAATCCCCTTCTCATTATTCCCATAGGGATTGTGGGGCCCACCTCAGCTGCCGATTCACTTCCAGATACCACGGTAGCTATTACACAGGTGCTGGCCTCCTAGTCGAGCATTTTGAATGTCCACACACATCTTCCCCCAGGTCAGCCTTTTGAAGCCATCCCCATCCATGTCATGAGGTTTTCTGTTCATTGAAACACAACAATGCTAACAACAAGACAAACACCACAGACAAACAACACAAAACATAGATTCATGGTATTCTGGGTTAGTCTTTTGCTGGCACCAGCTTGCTCGTAGAGTGTCTGAAAAACAAAAGAAACAATTTCCACACACCCCCCCAGTGGGGACAGATTAGTGCTTAATAATAATAATACCACTTCCTTTTACAAATTTCCTTGCTAATTGCAGGAAAAACAGAAGAATTACCTCCAGGCTGTCCTTATTTTGTTCTATAGTTAGATAGTGAATTACCCCACTCGCTGGTCATTTATGAAATTCATGAGGTGGTGTGCCTCAGTTTCCCCTCTTGTACAACAGACCCAGTTTGCAATAGTTTCTCTGCTGCACCAAGCTTTAAGTTTATTCTCAGGTAATAGCTGAGAGACAGCTTTAGATTTAGCTTTAGCACTGTATACACACCCACACACTCCTTAGGGTTAACCTGTCCCCCTTATTTTCAGGCTGGACTTGTTTTTTCACCTCCCTTTCCTGGAGGGCCACAATCTGAGTCTTCCAGTAGCTTGTTTGCTGACCAGATGTATTTATTATTTGCAGCTCCTTTGTGCAGCCACTGATGGGCAGTTCTCTCCTTCCCCCATCAGCTAGGTCATTTGCATTCACCCCGGCTTTCGGGCTTGGCTTTTGGATCCAAAGCCATCAGCAGCTCAGAGACTGTCTTAAAAGGGACACAAACAACTTCCACCGGAGTTCTGATTACTTTCCACTTTCATCTTCTGCTTCAAAACACACAGATCTGAAAAAGAAACCACAACCTATTGTGGCTCCCTTTGGAGCCCTAATGGGGTTTGAGCTAAGTACCATGTTTTGTTTGCATTTCTTTTACCCCTTCTCCGACGTGAGAAAGGGAAGTGAGTGAGCTCGGAGCTCTCCGGCGCCACCTGCTGGGAGCAGAGGGCAATGACTGAGCGACGTCCTGGCTAATTTAAATATCACCTTGTTCTCTGCTGGGTGGCTCCACTGGAGAGCTGGGGCGTGGCCTGAGTGTGGCAGCACCTTATTTGCATATATTAAAAGCAGCAGTTTGGGGCCATTGGGGTAAAATATGAGTAAGTTTTGGGGTTGGGCCCCACATGTTTAGTGCAAGCTGTGGGGAGCCGGGCTGAGCAGAGCCTGCCCCTACAGGGTGTGTGGTCACCCTGAGCTGGGAGCGTGTTGCCAGATATGGGGAAGGGGCTGGGTTAGGGGTAAGGGTGGCTGTGGAAAACCGGAAAGGATTCCCCCATTTTTGGTGTCTGGGTGGAGTTCTCATTGTGTAAATAGAAAACAGCAGTGGGGGGACAAAGGGATTTGAGACTTGTGTTTTGCGGGTTGCTGGGGGGCCTGACCTGAGCCACCTGGGGCGGGCTGCTGCTGGGTGGGGTAGGATGGGGGGGTACTGTCTGTGTGCTTGAGAAGAGGGGCGGTTCCTGGTTGGCTGGTGCTGGCTTGTCTAGTGTTTTCTGACAGCTGAACTCCCATTGGCCTTCAGGCAGGGCGGGTCTCTGAAACCTGGTCTCCCATTGGGCCCTCCCCAATTGACGTTTCTGACAGGCTCAGCTCCCATTGGTGACGTTGTCTGACAGCGATGCGGGGCGGAGCCGCCAGGGCCTTGTGCGCTCAGAGCTCAGCGCCCGCCCACGAGAAGCGGCGCGAGGCCGCGTGGGGCCGGGTCCCGCTGCCTGGCGGAGGAACAGAGACCGCAGCAGCGGTGCCAGCGAGAGAGCCATCAGCCGGTCCTTAGTTTCTGCTTGGTAAAGGCAAGTCAGTGGGGTCCATCCGTCAGAAAAAGAGTCCCAGGACTTCTTGCTGGGCGCCAGGGTTCAAAAGCGGCGCATTCCCTCCTGGAAAGGGCTGTGTTTCGAATGTCCGTCCAGTGCGCGTTGAAGGGAAGGATCTGCGTGCCTGGGAAGCTGCGTCCCTCCAGAGGCGCTTGAGAAGCCAAAGGGGCCGTGGGTGAGTTTGTGATGAGGTGAGTGTGAAGTGTGGAAGGGGGAGGGTGGCAAGAGGAGGTTTTGAGAGGAAAAAAGGTGCTGCTGAGCTGGTAGGGGAGGGCAAGGTCCCAGGCGGGTGTTGTGTGAGGAGCTGTGTAGGCCCGAAAAGGCGTCGTGCTGGGCAAGGGCAGGTGAGGAGGGCCAGGGCTTTTCCCAGGGCTGTTGCTGTGGCCAAAGCCTTTCGGAAGCAGAAGAGGGCCAGGGGTGCTGTTGCCTGCTGGGGCCCATGTGACGGTGTAGGTGTACGCTGACCATAGCTGGTCTGTGGGAGCTGGGGCCCCTCCCTGTGCCCCTTTCCTCATTAGTATAGTGGTGAGTATCCCTGCCTGTCACGTGGGAGACCGGGGTTCAATTCCCCGATGGGGAGGGTGATTCCCTTTTCAAGGGGGGAACAAAGAAATCCCTGGCCTGCCCACCACATGCCTTCCATTCTCCTTCTACGGCCACTTCCCTTCGCACCCCGCACTGATGACTTTCTCCTCCAGAGAGACAATTACCTCGCAAGGACACGCTGGCCCTAGCCAAAGCCTCTCCCTGGCCTTCCGCCCCCGGGCCCAGCTTCGGGGCCTGCACGTGGGGGCACGTTTCAGAGCGGCAAAGGGAAATAGGCTGGCCAGGGGCATGAGGACAATGGCCCAGACAAACCGGGAGGGACTTGGTCCAGGGGTGGAGGAAGACAGAAAAAGGGACAGGCATGGGATTGGCTTCCTCTATTTTTTCCTTTGCTCAGCATTTTACCTGTGACTGTAATGGGCAGACTTGAGAAATACCCGTGGCCGCTGGCGACGTAGGTGGCCGCCCCGAGAGCGCAGACCTGAGCATTTTGCACTAGGCTGCTGCCTACTCGCCCAGCACCTGGCCGTGATCGTATAGTGGTTAGTACTCTGCGCTGTGGCCGCAGCAACCTTGGTTCGAATCCGGGTCACGGCATTATTTTTTGGTGGGGAGGGGCTATCCTGCAGCACGCCTCGTGGCTCAGTCTGATGGCGTCCGTTTGCAAAGAGAGCCATCAGCCGGTCTTTAGTTTCTGCTTGGTAAAGGCAAGTCAGTGGGGTCCATCCATCAGAAAAAGAGTCCCAGGACTTCTTGCTGGGCGCCAGGGTACAAAAGCAGCGCATTCCCTCCTGGAAAGGGCTGTGTTTCGAATGTCCATCCAGTGCGCGTTGAAGGGAAGGATCTGCGTGCCAGGGAAGCTGCGTCCCTCCAGAGGCGCTTGAGAAGCCAAAGGGGCCGTGGGTGAGTTTGTGATGAGGTGAGTCTGAAGTGTGGAAGGGGGAGGGTGTCTGTCACGGAGTGTAGGGGAGTCAGGCCCTGCACCCCCGGGCTCCCTGCCGATTCACAAGGACTCTCAGCCAGCCAGTAAAGCAGAAGGTTTATTTAGCCAACAGGAACACAGTCCAACACAGGTCTTGCAGGCACAGATAACAGGATCCCCCCTGTTAGGTCCATCTTGGGGCCCCGGAGCCCCACAGCCCCCCTTGGGGATCAGAGCCCTCTCTCTCTGCCTCCCCTCTTTTCCCTAGCCAGCTCCAGTCTGCCCAACCCCCTCCGGCCCCTCCTCTCTGCCCAGCTTCTTTCCCGGGCCAGGAGGTCACCTGACCCCTTTGTCTCCAACACCTTTAGATGCACCTTTGCAGGGGAGGTGCTCGGGCCATCAGTTGCTAGGAGACAGAGTGTCAGGCATTCGGTTGCGCCGGCCTCCTCCTTTGCTAGATACTTAGAGGCCTGCACCCAGCATTCCCAGCCCCCAGTACGAACAGTCCCACTGTTCGTACCTCAAAACAGAGGTTTTGAGAGGAAAAAAGGTGCTGCTGAGCTGGTAGGTGAGGGCAAGGTCGCAGGCGGGTGTTGTGTGAGGAGCTGTGTAGGCCTGAAAAGGCGTCGTGCTGGGCAAGGGCAGGTGAGGAGGGCCAGGGCTTTTCCCAGGGCGGTTGCTGCGGCCAAAGCCTTTGGGAAGCAGAAGAGGGCCAGGGGTGCTGTTGCCTGCTGGGGCCCATGCGACGGTGTAGGTGTACGCTGACCATAGCTGGTCTGTGGGAGCTGAGGCCCTTCCCCATGCCCCTTTCCTCGTTAGTATAGTGGTGAGTCTCCCTGCCTGTCACGTAGAAGACCGGGGTTCGATTCCCCGACAGGGAGGGTGACCCCTTTTCAAGGGGGGAACAAAGAAATCCCTGGCCTGCCCACCACATGCCTTCCATTCTCCTTCTACGGCCACTTCCCTTCGCACCCCGAACTGATGACTTTCACCTCCAGAGAGACAATTACCTCGCAAGGACACGCTGGCCCTAGCCAAAGCCTGTCCCGGGCCCAGCTTCAGGGCCTGCACGTGGGGGCACGTTTCAGAGCGGCAAAGGGAAATAGGCTGGCCAGGGGCATGAGCACTGATTTCCCAACACCCCCCTGCAGTTTTGTGAACTAGTTACATGCCAAACCTGGTGGCTGAACTTCGCGACTTTGTCCTCACCCACAACTATTTCACATTTGAGGACAATATATATCTTCAAGTCAGCGGCACTGCTATGGGTACCCACATGGCCCCACAGTATGCCAACATTTTTATGGCTGACTTAAAATAACGCTTCCTTAGCTCTCATCTCCTAATGCCCCTACTGTACTTGCGCTACACTGAAGACATCTTCATCATCTGGACTCATGGAAAAGAAGCCCTTGAGGAATTCCACCATAATTTTAACAATTTCCATCCCTCCATCTACCTCGGCCTACATCAATTCACTCAAGTGGTTCAGTTCCTTGACAGTACTGTGCTGATAAGAGATGGTCACATAAACACAACCCTGTACCGGAAACCCACTGTGGTGGAGTAGGGACTGTCTATGTGGGGGATGGGAGAGCAGGGAGGATGGGAGAGCAGGGAGGATTTTAGGTGAGACGCAGGTCTGCAGACTGTAACATGAGCTAGGCCTGGGGGAGGGGAGGTGACACCTCGGCCTAGGAGCTGGACAAAAGAAAAGTAGCTGAGTGGAGAGGGTGGGGTCAGTCTTCGGTTTTGGGACCGGGGTGGTGGGTTTGCAGGGGAACCTGTGCTGGAATCCAGACACCCTGAACCCCCAGAGAGGCCAGAGTGAGGGGTCCTGGCTCTGAACACGAGCTCTGTTGTATCCGGTGTTCCTGTTGTCCAATAAACCTTCTGTTTTACTGGCTGGCTGAGAGTCACTGTGGGTCCCAGGAAGAGGGGTGCAGGGCCGGACTCCCCCAGACTCCGTGAAAACTGGTTGCAGTGGTGGGATCGACTGCACCCTGTGGACAGCGCTTCCTGCAGTAAGTGACTGGGGCGCAGTAAAACGAAGGGACGATTAACCCCCGGGAGAGTGTGACCAGAGAGAAGGACTTTGCAGTAACAGGGTCCCCCGGGGGATCACAGCAAGCGATCCCAGGGGCGGAGGAGTCTGCAGCTCGACCCTGGCAGAGAGGGGGTGACCTCAAGGACTGGCACACTAGGGGTCCTCCTGGAACCCGTGGGGAGCGGCGAGCACCCCGGCCTGCGAGTGGCCAGCAGGAAGATGTATGCCCAGCAGCGCAAGTGCGACCTGGTGGGGCTGTGCCAGCGGAGAGGGCTGCACTGTGGGAAGCTCACCAAGGCCCAGCTGATTGCCCAGCTGGAGGACGCAGATCATGTGAATGAACCAATCCCTGTCTCTGAGGGAAGTAGCCGGGCAGATGCAGCGCAGGCACCAGTGTGTGTCCCCGCTGGGAGTGGTCAGCCGGCCGCTGAGGGCTTCCCGAGACCTCCCACCCCTAGGCCTAGGGGGAGGAGGAGGAGGACCCCAGCTACTGAGGGCACCGTGACCCCCCCGGCCAGCAGGGGGTCGGCCCGGCGAAGCTCACCCCCCAGCAGGGGATCGTCCCGGCGATGCTCGGCCTTCGTGGAGCGCATGCGGCTGGACTTGGAGAGAGAGATAAAACTGAGAGAGCTGGAGGAGCATAAGGAACAGGGGGAACATGAGGAGAGACAAAGCCAGCGTGAGCTGGAGGAGAAGGAGAACCAGCGTAAACACGAAGAGAGGGAGAAGGAGAAGCAACGTAAACATGAGCTGGAACTGGCCCAGCTGAACAACAGTAAGGCCCCGGCTACGGTGAGTGAGGGGGGACCCAAGCCTACAAAGAGCTTTGATAAGAGCTTCCTGCCCCGGCGTAAGGAGCGGGAGGACATAGACACCTTCCTGACGGCCTTTGAGAATGCCTGCGAGCTGCACCAGGTGGACCCTGCAGACAGGATCCAGTTTCTCACCCCCTTACTGGACTTCACCGCCGTGGAGGTGTACAGCCGAATGAAAGGGGCGGAGGCAGGGGACTACAACCTGTTCAAAGAGGCCCTGCTCCGCGAGTTTGGGCTGACCCTGGAGATGTACCGGAAGAGGTTCCGGAGTCAACATAAGACCCGGGAGGTCACATACCTACAACTGGTCAACCGGGCGCAGGGATACTCCCGCAAGTGGACAGCTGGGGCCCAAACTAGAGAGGACCTGCTTGACTTATTTGTACTGGAGCACCTGTATGCACAGTGCCCCTCTGACCTGCGGCTGTGGTTGATGGACCAGAAGCCGGAGAACCCGCAGCACGCAGGCCGTCTGGCCAACCAATACATGGACAGTCGGACAGGGGATGGCAGAGAGGAGTTTCGAAGGAGCAGGCCTGCCTCAACGCAGAGAGAAAGTCACCATGGGACCTCCCAGCGGGGGCCTATGGAGAACCCCCACCAAAGGGGAACATCCAGCGTCAGGTCCATCCGACCCACTCGAGGGGACCCACGAGACATGGGCTGCTTTCTCTGTGGCCAACAAGGCCACATACGGGCCCAGTGCCCCAAGCTCAGGGACAGATCGAGCAGACCCAACCCGCAGAGGGTTGACTGGGTAGAGACCCCATCAGATGAGGGGCAACATTCCCAGGAAAGGGGGGCTGGCCGCGTACCACCTGCGAAGGAGGGAGGAGGGTCCCAGGTCTGCTCCTCTGGGGGGCTGGATGCTCCAGACTCCGGGTTTTTGGTTTACAGGGTGGGCATGGGGCTGCCCCTCCGGAAAGAGTGCCTTGTTCCCCTGGAGGTGGATGGGAGGAAGGTCACTGGGTACTGGGACACGGGCGCAGAGGTGACGCTGGCCCGGCCCGAGGTGGTGACCCCAGATCGGATGGTGCCCGACACCTACCTGACCGTGAGGGGTGTGAGCGGGACCCCATTCAAGGTGCCCGTGGTGAGGGTGCACCTGAAGTGGGGGGCCAAGGAGGGCCCCAAGGACGTGGGGGTACACCCACATTTGCCCACGGAGGTGTTAATGGGGGGGGCCTCGAGGACTGGCCAAGCAACTCCCGGGGTGCCCTGGTTGTGACCCGTAGTCAGAGTCGGCGCAGGGCACTGCACCCTGACAACGGGGAAGGTACTATGCCCGAGGTGCCGGACCCTAACCTGGTGGGGAGGGAACGCCCAGGGACACGACCCAGAGAGGCTGCTACCTCAGATCTAGCTGGTGAGAGAGAGCAGGTCCCCATCCCTGTCCCAGCTGCCGAGTTCCAGGCCGAGTTGCAGAAAGACCCCTCCTTGCGGAAGATCAGGGACCGGGCTAACCTCAGTGCGGTACAGACCATGAGGAGAGGTTGCAAGGAGAGGTTCCTGTGGGAGAAGGGATTCCTGTACCGAGAATGGGCTCCCCCCGGGGAAGTAGAGTCATGGGGGATCAAGAGGCAGCTGGTGGTTCCCCAGAAGTTTCACCACAAGCTCCTGTACCTGGCCCATGACATCCCCCTCGCAGGGCACCAGGGAATCCGGCGCACCAGGCAGAGGCTGCTACAGAACTTTTACTGGCCTGGGGTCTTTACCCATGTTCGACAGTATTGCCAATCCTGTGACCCCTGCCAGCGGGTGGGGAAGGCCCAGGACAAGGGGAAAGCAGCTTTGAGGCCTTTGCCCATCATAGAAGAACCTTTCCAGAAGGTGGCCATGGACATAGTGGGACCTCTCAGCAAGGCGACCCGGTCGGGGAAGAAATACATCCTGGTGGTGGTAGATTTCGCCACTCGCTACCCTGAGGCGGTGGCCTTGTCCTCTATCGAAGCAGACACCGTGGCAGATGCGCTGCTGACCATTTTCAGCCGGGTGGGGTTCCCCAAGGAAGTCTTAACGGACCAGGGGTCCAACTTCATGTCGACCCTGCTCCAGTCCCTGTGGGAGAAATGTGGGGTCCGGAACAACTGGGCCTCAGTGTATCACCCCCAGACCAATGGGCTGGTGGAAAGGTTCAACGGGACGCTAAAGATGATGCTAAAAACATTTAGGAACCAGCACCCACAGGACTGGGACAAGTTCTTACCTCACCTGCTGTTCGCATACAGGGAGGTACCCCAGGAATCTACCGGGTTCTCGCCTTTTGAACTGTTATATGGGAGGCAGGTAAGGGGGCCCCTGGACCTGATGAGAGACGAATGGGAGGGGAAGGCTGCCTGATGGCAAGTCAGTGGTGGAGTATGTCCTGACTTTCCGGGAAAGACTTGCCGAGCTCATGGGCCTGGCCAGGGAGAATCTGGCCCGAGCCCAGAGGAAGCAGAAGGTCTGGGTACGACCAAGACGGCGCAGGCGCGCGCCTTCGCCACTGGGGGTCAAGTGATGGTTCTCATCCCCATGAGAAAGAACAAACTCCAGGCTGCCTGGGAAGGGCCCTTCAAGGTTATCAAGCAACTAAATGAGGTAAACTATGTGGTGGAGCTGTCTAACCGGGCTCATCACTGCCGGGTGTACCATGATGAAGCCATACTATGACAGGGGGAATGTGGTGTTGGCCGTGTGTGGACATTGGGAGGAGCCGGGAGATGACCCTTTAGTGGATCTATTCCCGGGGACAAAGGCTGGCTCCCCTGAGGCGATTCCCCTCTCTGATCAGCTGACCCTGGCCCAGCAGGCTGAGATCAGAGGGGTGCTGCATCTGTACCGACAGCTGTTTTCCAACCAGCCCGGGCGCACTAATTTGACTGTCCACCGGGTGGAGAAAGGGTCACCCCCCCCATATGATGCTCCCCTTTTCGGGTCACAGGAAAAACTGCCCAGGACCTAGAAAGAGAGGTCAGGGACATGCTGGCTTTGGGGGTGATCCAGCCATCTTCCAGCCCTTGGGCCTCGCCGCTGGTCCTGGTCCCCAAAAGGGATAGGTCGATCCGGTTCTGTGTGGACTATCGAAAGCTCAATGCCATCACTGTATCTGATGCCAACCCCATGCCCAGGCCTGACGAGCTCCTAGACAAGCTGGGAGGCGCTCGGTATCTCACCACCATGGATCTTACAAAGGGCTACTGGCAAGTGCCGCTGGACGCAGATGCCAGGCTGAAATTGGCCTTTATCACCTCTCTGGGGCTCTACGAGTTTCTGACCCTGCCCTTCGGCCTCAAGGGAGCGCCGGCCACCTTCCAGCGTCTGGTGGATCAGCAACTGAGGGGGATGGAGAGTTTTGCCGTGGCGTATATTGACGACATCTGCGTCTTCAGCCAGACCTGGGAGGACCACGTGTCCCAGGTTAAACAAGTGCTGAACCAACTCCGAGAGGCTGGGCTAACCGTAAAGGCTGAGAAGTGCAAGGTGGGGATGGCTGAAGTATCTTTCCTGGGCCATCGGGTGGGGAGCGGCTGCCTAAAGCCGGAACCAGCCAAGGTAGAGGTGATCAGAGACTAGCCTGCTCCCCAAACCAAGAAGCAGGTCCAGGCCTTTATTGGGATGGCGGGGTACTATCAAAGTTTCGTGCCCCACTTTAGCGCCATAGCCGCCCCCATCACTGAGCTGTGCAAGAAGCCAGACAAGGTGGTCTGGACCGAGGAGTGCCAGAGCGCTGAAGGAGGCTCTGCTCAGTGGCCCAGTTCTGGCAAATTCAGACTTTGACAAGCCCTTTATGGTGTTCACTGACGCCTCAGACACGGGGCTGGGGATGGTGTTGATGCAGGAGGATGAAAAGGGGGAGAGACACCCCATCGTGTAACTGAGCAAGAAGTTGCTATCCCGGGAGCAGAACTACGCGGCCATCGAGCAGGAATGCCTGGCCATGGTGTGGGCCCTTAAGAAACTGGAGCCATATCTCTTTGGGCACCACTTCACCGTGTACACCGACCACTCTCCCCTGACCTGGCTGCACCAGCTGAAAGGAGCCAACGCCAAGCTCCTGAGGTGGAGCCTGATCCTGCAGGACTATGACATGGACGTGGTCCACGTGAAGGGACGTGCCAACCTGATAGCAGACGCGCTGTCCCGGAGAGGGGGCCCTGAACTTCCCCGGGTCACTGGGCAGAGTGACCCTGCTCAGTGCAGTCGCGAAAGGGGGAGAGCTGTGCTGGAGTCGGGGCGGGCTGTGTGGGGGTTGGGGGACCCGGGGCGGCCAGTAGGTGAGGGACAGGTATTCAGCCTGTAACCTGAGCTAGGCAGGGGGGAGGGGAGGTCAACATCTCTGCCAGGGCAGCTAGACAAAGGAGAGAGCCGACTGGAGAGGGAGAGTCAGTTTCGATTTGGGGCTGGGGGAGGGGAGTTCAGAGAATCCTAGGCTGGGATCCAAGCACCCTGAACCCCCCAGAAAGGCCAGATTGAGAGGTCCTGGCTCTGCCCACAAGCTCTGCTGTAGCCTGTGTTCCTGTGTCCAATAAACCTTCTGTTTTACTGGCTGGCTGAAAATCACTGTGAGTCCCAGGAAGAGGGCTGCAGAGTTGGACTCCCCCGCACTCCAAGAGGCAGCGGGGATCAATGCCCGCGTCCTCCAGCGGCAAGGCAGCCGCGGGACCTTCTCTTGCCCTTCTTTTAGAAGCCATGGACAGTCAGCCAGCTCAGCTCCTCCAGTGGCCTCCATCCCTCTCCCCGCTTGGCCTCCCAAAAAGCCAGCCCTTGCGGAGCACAAAGCTCTTCCTCCCCGGCCCTTCTCCCCCTTGTGCTGACTGGGAGGCTGGCGACAGCTGGGGGAAGTTAGCTCAAATGGAAGAGCATGGGAGAAGTAGTCAGACCCATACACACATTCTCCAGCCTGCTCTGCTCTGCTTTGCTCTGCTGTGCTGGGCTCTAGTGGGGGACCTGAACCTTTCTTTCTGAGCTCTCCCCATCATGTGGGTGCTCCCATCCCCCCTCCAGGCTCTGCGGGGGGTGTCTGTATAAAAAGAGACCGTGTCTCACTGTCTTGCCCAGGCTACACTGCAGGGACTATTCACAGGTGTGATCCCACTACTGATCAGCATGGGAGTTTTGACCTGCTCCATTTCCAACCTGGGCCGGTTCACCCCTCCTTAGGCAACCTGGGGACCCCAAGCTTCCCTGGGATCGCCATAGTGATGCTGAACTTAGTGCGGACACCCAATCGGCACAGCCCCCTGCAGCCTAGAACTCCTGAGCTCAAGCGATCCGCCAGCCTCAGCCTCCCCAGGAGCTGGGATCACAGGAACCAGCCACAGAGCCCAGCTCTTGCTCCCCTCGCCCACGTCTCATGTCGAGCTGCAGGCGCCGCTGTCCTCCCGGGTAAGATCCCGGATGTTTCGGTGCCCCCCATCCTCTGTCCAGGAGCCCAGGTGTCCGGGTACCTCTGCCCCCCATACAGAATCCTGGGTGTGTGGGTGTCCGTCCCTCTGCAGAGGATCCCGGAGTGTGGATGCCCTTGTCCCCCCGTATAAGATCCTGGGTGTGTGGGTGCCACTCTCCCCCCCAGCAGATCTCGGGTGGGTGGGTCCCCAGGGTGTGAGTGCTCCCATCCCCTGATACAGGCTGGGGGGGGGGGTATAACTGGGTCTCCCTGTCCTGCCCATGCGGTGCTACAGCAGCTGTTCACAGGGGCAGCAGCCCCACTGTCAACCTGCAGCTTTAACCTGCTCCAGGGGTGACCCATGCGGGTCGGGAGTGAGGGGCACCAGCAGAGCTGGTTGACGCCTAAGGGGCTGCGGGTCGGGAGTGAGGGGCACCAGCAGCGCAGTAACTGGGGAGCTCAGCGAGGAATCGAGGGGGCTGTGGGTCGGGAGTGAGAAGCACCAGCAGAGCTGTGGGTCTGCAGATCAGGACTGGGATAGCAGGGGCTGCAGGTCGGGAGTGAGGGGCACCGGCAGAGCTGTGAGTCTGGAGGTCAGGACTGGGATAGGAGGGGCTGCGGGTCGGGAGTGAGGGGCAGCAGCAGAACTGTGAGTCTGGAGGTCAGGACTGGGATAGCAGGGGCTGCGGGTCAGGAGTGAGGGGCACCACTAGAGCTGGGGGGAACCCAGGGGGCTGCGGGTCGGGAGTGAGGGGCACCAGTAGAGCTGAAGGAAGCCCAGGGGTCTGTGGGTCAGGAGTGAGGGGCACCAGCAGAACTGTGGGTCTGGAGATCAGGATTGGGATAGGAGGGGCTGCGGGTCGGGAGTGAGGGGCACCAGCAGAGCAGGAGGGAGACCAGGGGGCTGCGGGTCGGGAGTGAGGGGCACCAGCAGAGCTGTGAGTCTAGAGGTCAGGACTGGGAAAGCAGGGGCTGCAGGTCGGGAGTGAGGGGCACCGTCAGAGCTGGTGGACGCCTAAGGGGCTGCGGGTCGGGAGTGAGGGGCACCAGCAGAGCTGTGAGGCTGGAGGTCAGGACTGGGATAGTAGGGGCTGCGGGTCGGGAGTGAGGGGCACCGGCAGCGCAGTAACTGGGGAGCTCAGCGAGGAATCCAGGGGGCTGCGGGTCGGGAGTGAGGGGCACCAGCAGAGCTGTGGGTGTGGAGATCAGGATTGGGATAGGAGGGGCTGCGGGTCGGGAGTGAGGGGCACCGGCAGCACAGTGACTGGGGAGCTCCGCGGGAAGCCCAGTCGCTGCAGGTCGGGAGTGAGGGGCACCAGCAGAGCTGTGGGTCTGGAGATCAGGATTGGGATAGGAGGGGCTGCGGGTCGGGAGTGAGGGGCAGCAGCAGAGCTGTGAGTCTGGAGGTCAGGACTGGGATAACAGGGGCTGCAGGTCGGGAGTGAGGGGCACCGGCAGAGCTGGTGGGGGAATAGGGGGCTGCGGGTCGGGAGTGAGGGGCACCAGCAGAGCTGTGAGTCTGGAGGTCAGGATTGGGATAGGAGGGGCTGCGGGTCGGGAGTGAGGGGCACCAGCAGCACTGTGGGTCTGGAGATCAGGATTGGGATAGCAGGGGCTGCGGGTCGGGAGTGAGGGGCACCGTCAGTGCTGGGGGGAACCAAGGGGCTGCGGGTCGGGAGTGAGGGGCACCAGCAGAGCTGTGGGGCTGGAGGTCAGCACTGGGATACCATCCAGCCTAATGGTAAGTGATGCCCATCTGAGCCCATGGCCAGTACGTCCTGCTCCACCCACGACCGGGCTGGGAGCCAGGACTCCTGGTTCTTCTCCCCAGCTGTGGCAGGGCAGTGCAGGCTAGTGGTTAGAGTGGGGGTTGGGAGCCAGGGTATCCGGGTCCCACCGCTAGCACTGGGAAGGGAGTGGGGGCGAGTCGTGGTGCCCCCCCCCGGCTTGAAGTGGTTTCCATCCTGTGCAGGGTTTACAGTTTTTTTTCACTGGCTCTCAGCACCTCCCACTATACAAATTGTCCCAGTGCCGCTGGGTCTAGTGGTTAGAGCCGGGGAGGCCGGGAGCCAGGCAGGGGCGGTGGGTATAAGGGGCCCGGGGAGGCACCTGGCCTGTGCTCCACCCTGAGGCCCTGCTCCCACTCGTCCTCTCCCCCGCAAGGCCCCATCCTCACTTCGCCCTTTCCCAAGCTCCATCCGGCCACATGGGGCCGTGGGGGGAGAGGCTGGGGTGCAAACGGCAGAGAGGCAGGCGGGGGGGCCTTGGGGTGGGGGCGAAGAGGCACAAGTGGCAGGGCCTCGGGGGAAGAGACGTGAGAGGTGGGCAGGGGGGGTCAGGGGAGTGGAACAAAGGGGTCCTGAGGGGGGCGTGTGGGCGGGGCTGAAGGGGCGTGTGGGCGGGGCGGTAGGGGGAGTGTGGGCGCGGTGGACGGGGCGTGTGGGCGGGGCTTTGGCAGGAGGAGGCTGAGTGGCAGCAGGCCTTGGGGCAGGGCCACAGTCCGGGCCCGCCCAGCCTCCCCAAGTGGAGGAGTCCCAAGCTGCCCATGGAGCCAGGACTCCTGGGTTCTATTCCTGGCTCTCCCACAGACTCCCAATCTGAGCTGGTGCAGCCCATCTCGCCCTCCCTGGTGCCTCAGTTTCCCCCATGTGAGGCGGGTCCCAGTGTGAACGGCTGCAGCGCCGTGGAGAATCTCGTCCCTTCTCCTGGCGGCTCCTTGGTAGCCCTGGGGAAGCAGCCAACTGCTGCAGCCCCTGGCTCCCGTCTGGGCAGCCCGGGGTGGGGGTGGGATCTGGGCAATGGGAAGAAGGAATCCCCCCTTCCCCCACCCCACCCCGGGGACATGGGGGGAGGCTGGTGCTGCGGGGGCAGGGAGTCCTGCAGCCCTCGCAGGGGAGAAGGGGCAGGTTCCCGGCTTGGCTGCTGATGGGGGCGGGGTGGGGGGCACTGCTGGACTGGGGGCTCCCCCCTGCGGGGTGGAGATGGAGCACGGCCTGCTGGGAGCGGACGTCTCCTCTGGATGGGGGAGGGTGACACTGGCCAAATTGTGGGAGCCCCTGTCCCCCCCCCCAGACAAGGGAGGGGCCTCTCAGCCGTGAGGGCTCGTCTCTCTTTCACCAGGATCGGCCCAGCACCTGGCCTGGCCCAGCCCCCCCTTCCTCAGCGCCAGCAGCTGCCCATTGTGGGGCGTGGCGCGGCCGGGGGGGGGGGGCCTCTCACGCCCCCCGGGGAGCAGGGCCGGGGCACTGGGGGGCCGGGGCTGTGAGGGGGGGAGGTGGGTTGGAGAGATGTCGAGGGGTGAAGCTGGGACTCAGGGGAATGGGGCAGGCTGCAGGGAGGAAGTGTGGGGGCCACCGGAGGAGCTGGGGCTGGGAAGCTGCGGGGACACAGACGGGGTAGTGGTGACACCGCAGGGGGCTGCTCAAGAGGCAGTGGGCTGGGGCAGGGTGGGAGCTCGGACAGGGGTGGGGGGGTCAGGCTATTGCGGGTCTCCCTGTGAATGGCACCAGACTGCAGGGAACCCCCCGGCCGGCAGCCCCCCTGCTGGGGGGTCTGGTCAGTGCAGCCCCCCCCCGCTGCACCCTGCCGGGGGGTCTGGGCACTGCATCCCCCGATGCACCCTGCTGGGGCTCTGGTCACTGCAGCTCCCCGCTGCACCCTGCTGGGGGCTCTGGTCACTGCAGCCCCCCCCGATGCACCCTGCTGGGGGCTCTGGTCACTGCAGCCCCCCCCGATGCACCCTGCTGGGGGCTCTGGTCACTGCAGCCCCCCCCGATGCACCCTGCTGGGGGCTCTGGTCACTGCAGCCCCCGATGCACACTGCTGGGGCTCTGGTCACTGCAGCCCCGATGCACCCTGCTGGGGCTCTGGTCACTGCAGCCCCGCTGCACCCTGCTGGGGTCTAGTCACTGCAGCCCCGATGCACCCTGCTGGGGCTCTGGTAACTGCACCCCAACCTCACACTGGAACTGGGCGGGAAGGTTTCTGCTCGCGCTCCCATTGGTCAGGGCTCTGCCTCCTCTTCCTATTGGCTGTCTCGGGAGGCGGAGTTTCGAGAGGGCGTCACGTGGCCTTGAAGCGTTCGCGAGGCGGCTCCTGAGCAGCCCAACCCCCGCGCTCCCCCTCCCCCACTGCCGCCCCTCCCCCTCTCTGCCCCGCCCCCAACCCCCCCCCGAGCTCTCCCTCCGCCACTGCCGCCCATCCCCCTCTCTGCCCCCGCCCCCAACACCTCCCCGACCTCCCCTCCCCAGTGCCGCCCCTCCTCTCTGCCCCGCCCCAACACCCCCCAGCTCCCCTCCCCAGTGCCGCCCCTCCCCATCTGCCCCCGCCCCAACCCCCGTGCTCCCCTCCCCACTGCCGCCCCTCCCCTCCTCCCCGCCCCCAAGCCCCCAGGCTCCCCTCCCCACTGCCGCCCCTCCCCTCTGCCCCGCCCCCAACCCCCAGGCTCCCCTCCCCACTGCCGCCCCTCCTCCTCCTCCCCGCCCCCAAGCCCCCAGGCTCCCCTCCCCACTGCCGCCCATCCCTCTCTGCACCCGCCCCACCCCCGAGCTCCCCTCCCCAATGCCGCCCATCCCCTCTCTGCCCTGCCCCCAACCCCCAGGCTCCCCTCCCCAGTGCCGCCCCTCCCCTCCTCCCCGCCCCCAACCCCTGAGCTCCCTCCCCAGTGCCGCCCATCCCCTCTCTGCACCCGCCCCAACCCCCCGAGCTCCCTCCCCAGTGCCGCCCATCCCCTCTCTGCCCCGCCTCCAACCCCCAGGCTCCCCCTCCCCAGTGCCGCCCATCCCCTCTCTGCCCCGCCCCCAACCCCCAGCTCCCCTCCCCAATGCCGCCCATCCCCTCTTCTGCCCCGCCCCAACCCCCAGGCTCCTCCCCAGTGCCGCCCATCCCCTCTCTGCCCCGCCCCCAACCCCTCGAGCTCCCCTCCCCAGTGCCGCCCATCCCCTCTCTGCCCCGCCCCCAACCCCCAGGCTCCCCTCCCCACTACCGCCCATCCCCTCTCTGCCCCGCCCCTACCCCCGAGCTCCCCTCCCGCAGTGCCGCCCATCCCCTCTCTGCCCCCGCCCCAACCCCCAGCTCCCCCTCCCCACTGCCGCCCATCCCCTCTCTGCCCCGCCCCAACCTCCCAGGCTCCCCTTCCCAGTGCTGCCCCTCCCCTCTCTGCCCCCGCCCCAACCCCCAGGCTCCCCTCCCTAGTGCCGCCCATCCCCTCTCTGCCCCCGCCCCCAACACCCCCAGCTCCCCTCCCCAATGCCGCCCATCCCCTCTCTGCCCCGCCCCAACCCCCAGGCTCCCCCTCCCCAATGCCGCCCATCCCCTCTCTGCCCCCGCCCCAACCCCCAGGCTCCCCCTCCCCAGTGCCGCCCATCCTCTCTGCCCCTGCCCCAACACCCCCGACCGCCCCTCCCGGTGCCGCCCATCCCCTCTCTGCCCCCGCCCCCAACCACCCCCGAGCTCCCCTCCCCAGTGCCGCCCCTCCTCTCTGACCCCACCCCAACACCCCCAGGCTCCCCCTCCCCAGTGCGGCCCCCTCTGCCCCCACCCCAAACACCCCCAGGCTCCCCGTCCCCAGTGCTGCCCATCCCCTCTCTGCCCCCGCCCCAACACCCCCGAGCTCCTCGATGCCGCCCATCCCCTCTTCTGCTCCGCACTCAAACACCCCAGGCTCCCCCTCCCCAGTGCCGCCCATCCCCGTCTCTGCCCCGCCCCAAACACCCCCAGGCTCCCCGATGCCGCCCATCCCCTCTTCTGCCCCCACCCCCAAACACCCCCGAGCTCCCCTCCCCAGTGCCGCCCATCCCCTCTTCTGCCCCCACCGCCAAACACACCCCAGGCTCCCCTCCCCAGTGCCGCCCATCCCACTCTTCTGCCCCCACCCCAAACACCCCCAGCTCCCCTCCCCAGTGCCGCCCATCCCCTCTTCTGCCCCACCCCAAACACCCCAGCTCCCCTCCTCCAGTGCCGCCCATCTCCTCTCTGCCCCCGCCCCAACACCCCCGAGCTCCCGCTCCCACTGCTGCCCATCCCCTCTCTGACCCCGCCCCAACACCCCCTGAGCTCCCCTCCCCAGTGCCGCCCGTCCCCTCTCTGACCCCGCCCCAAAACACCCCCAGCTCCCCCTCCCCAGTGCCGCCCATCCCCTCTTCTGCCCCGCCCCAACACCCCCGAGCTCCCCTCCCCAGTGCCGCCCGTCCCCTCTCTGACCCCGCCCCAAACACCCCCAGCTCCCCCTCCCCAGTGCCGCCCATCCCCTCTTCTGCCCCGCCCCAACACCTCCCGAGCTCCCCGTTGCCGCCCATCCCCTCTTCTGCTCCCGCACTCAAACACCCCCAGGCTCCCCTCCCCAGCGCCGCCCATCCCTCTCTGCCCCTGCCCCAAACACCCCTGAGCTCCCCCTCCCCAGTGCCGCCCCTCCCCTCTCTGACCCCGCCCCAAACACCCCCGACCTCCCCGATGCCGCCCATCCCCTCTTCTGCTCCCGCACTCAAACACCCCTGAGCTCCCCCTCCCCAGTGCCGCCCATCCCCTCTCTGCCCCCGCCCCTAACACCCCCAGCTCCCCCTCCCCAGTGCCGCCCATCCCCTCTTCTGCCCCGCCCCAACACCCCCAAGCTCCCCGATGCCGCCCATTCCCCTCTTCTGCCCCTGCCCCAACACCCCCGAGCTCCCCCTCCCCAGTGCCGCCCATCCCCTCTCTACCCCCCCCAAACACCCCCGAGCTCCCAATCCCCAGTGCCGCCCATCCCCTCTCTGCCCCGTGCCCAACCCCCAAGCTCCCCCTCCCCGATGCCGCCCATCCCCTCTTCTGCCCCCGCCCCAAACACACCCCGACACTGCTCCTGGTTTTGGGAGGGGAACAGGAGAAAGGACAAAAGAAGCAAGAGACGAAGAGAAAGGAGGGAGGGAGGGAGGGAGGAAAAGGTGAAACAAAAAGGACAAACCTTAATGTCCCCAGTGATTTTAAGGGACAAAATCCCAGGTACGGAATAAAATTCTGCCTCCTTAAGCTCGTGTTTTCCATGCCTAGAATTCAACTGTCACCAGATGGATCAGACTGAACAGGTTTCAAACCTCAAGGAGGCTCTTACCTTCTAAACAGGGACGGCTGTTTTCTAGTAAAATCAGGAAAAGGGAAGGAGAAAACTCGAAAGAGGTTCCTCCTGGCGCTCACGTCTGTGAACCCGAATACTCTCTCAGTCCTCAGAGAGAGACCTGGAGAAGGAGACTTGCTGAAGCAAAGCCACAGGGGTCTCTGAGGTTTCCCTGGCCCCTCGCCCCTGTCCTGCCTGGCTGATGTCAGCATCTCTCTGTGAGGTCACCACCTCCCCACCACCTTTGACCAATAGCCTGAGGTCCTGCAAAAGGCCTTTGTGATGTCACTGCCACACCCCTCCCTTGCTGGGCTAATGTCCTGCCCCTGGCCAGGCACTTTGGAGGTTTGAGCTACTCCCTGTGGATCACCCCACTCAAGGAGCGTTCGTTCTAGGCAGCAAGCCGGCTAGACAGGAAAACATC
Source organism: Mauremys reevesii (assembly GCF_016161935.1). Classification (NCBI taxonomy): domain Eukaryota; kingdom Metazoa; phylum Chordata; order Testudines; family Geoemydidae; genus Mauremys; species Mauremys reevesii. The sequence continues at coordinate 22,500,745 of NC_052634.1, read as the reverse complement.
AGACGCTGCTCCCAATACTACACTCAGTTTTTTTCAGAAATTAGTCGACTTTATGGCCAGAAGAGACCATTAGAGCATCTAATCTGACCCCCTGCATATCACACGCCTCCTGTATGACACAAGAGCTACTTTTGGGGCAAACACATTCCAGAAAGGCATCTAGTCTTCATGAAATGACATCAGGAGATGGTGAATCCACCACTTTCCTTGGTAAATTGTTCCTGTGGTGAATCATCCTCGCTGTTGAATATTTGTGCCTTAGTTGTAATATGAATTTGTCTCTTTTCACCTTCCAGCCACTGGGTCTTGTTATTCCTTTCTCTGCTAGATTCAAGAGCCCTTTAATACCCAATCTATTCTCTCCATGAAGGCCCTTCAACACTTCAATGAAGTCACCTTTCAATCTTCTTTTGATAAGCGAAACAGGTTGAGCTCACTAGAAGGCATTTTTCTCCATCCCTCAGAACATTTATTGGCTCTTTGGTCATCAGACTCCTGAACTGTAGCTGGATGTGGCTCTTGTTCTTCTGCACAGCACAGCTCCTGGAGAAGAGGGATCTTCAAATGTACATTCCTATGATACCTTTGTTTAATTGATGAAAACATAAACTAGACAGTTAGAGGATTGGAACTGATTTCAGCTGATGGACAGCTTTGCTAGGTTTTTGTGCATTTGGACAGGGAAATGTTGAGTGTTTACATTCATATCAAGCACCCCTGTATAGTGGAGCTCCTGAACATAATGAAGAATGGAAATGAAAATGTTTTCCTTTTTTAAAAAAAAAGAAAGAAGGTTATAAGAGAACACTGGGGCTTGAATCAAGGATCACTTGATCTACCATCAAGCACTGTACCACTAAGCTATACCCCCATGACCATGGACTCATGATCTCCAAGACTTTGAAGGACAGACCCTGCTTCCTCGAGATCCTTTGCCATTCCCAGACCAGAAGTGGTTTTAAAAATGGGGTTTGATTAAACTTCTTAAATGTGGCAAACACCACAGCTTGCACACCCACCGATATAGCTTCTCCCACTGACATAGCTGCCACCTCTTGGGGAAGTGGATTAACTGCACCCACATGAAAACTCTCTCCCCTCAGCATAGAGCAGTGGTTCTCAAACTGTGAGTCAGGACCCCAAAGTGGGTCATAACCCTGTTTTAATGGGGTCACCAAGGCTGGCATTAGACTTGTTGGTGCCTGGGGCTGAAGCCAAAAGTCTGAGCTCCACCACCCAGGGCTGAATCCCTCAAGCTCTGGTTTTGCCCTCCCCCAACTGGATAAGAGGGCACAGTGTGAAATGTTTGGGGACCACTGTTTTAGGATGACGTTCTCAATCACTTCTATGAAGTCCAATGAAAGCTATTCCTCACCCACCTACCCCTCCATCAGGACCGACTAGGTATGTTCTGCTGCCCTTCACTCATGCAGGAAGGATAATAACATTTCATTCCACTCAATCCTAAAGTGATTTGTAACCTGCCACCAGCCAAAACTGGTCATTTTGGGAAAGCGGCCCCATCATGCTGCATAGCTAGGCAGAGTAGGTGTGTCTATGCAAACACGGTCTGTTCCTGAAGTCTTTCCCCCAGCTCCTCACTAGATGTGAGGGGGGAGCTCATTCAGCCCCTGCTTCCGCTTAGTATTTAAAAACTCCTTATTGTCCCTATCTCTGCTGACATTAGATTTCTCCTCCTGTCTTTTCCTTGATAGTTCTGATGAGGTGGCTGAGTGGTTAAGGTGATGGACTGCTAGTCCATTGTGCTCTGCATGCGTGGGTACAAATCGCATCCTCATCGGATGCATTTAGTCATTACTCCTCCTTTGTAGACAACCATGTCCCCGTTTGGTACAATGTTGCTTCTTGCAAACAAAAACCTTCTCAGAAACTCAGAACTCTCTTGCTTTAAATAAAATGTCTAAATCCCAGATTTCTTAAAAAAAGAAAAATTCTCTAGTCCTGTATTTCTTAATTTATATCTCAAAAGGGAACATCCTCGTCATCTCCTCCAAACACCCTGGGACCTGCCCAAATTATTAAAATACCCTCAACCTGAGGAAGGCCAGAGCAGTGAACCAGAGCTAGTGTCTAGGCCAAGCTGTTCTGAAGGAGGCAACTCCAACATTTTCTCCCTGCTTCCCTTGGCAAGGTCTGACTGGGAAAAAAAAATTCCCCAAACTGAAAAACCAGTACTAATCTGTTTGGGGACTTTGGTTTGAAAGTATTATTGTTATTATTCTCTTCTGAATCAGTTCAGTTGAGTCTTTGTCCTCCAGGTGTGTTTCCAGCTAAAACCACATTGAGGGTACTGGACCACTGACCTATCAGCTCTTAACACCTAAACTTTCAGTAACTCTATTATCAGTGCCTGCGAGTGTAATTTAAACCATAGGTTCATCTAGCTCTGAATCTTGTCTTCTGACAGTAGCCAATACCAGGTGCTCCAAAAGCCAGTCTTTAAGGTAGCACCGGGAGTTGAACCCAGGATCTCTTGTTTACAAAACAGGTGCTTTAACCAGCCAAGCCATGGTAACTACTGTTGCTTAAAGCAGCATGTTTGCTCACACCTGACTCTCTACCAATCCCCACTGGGCCCTTACAAGTGTTGCTCGTGTTTGGCTTCTGTAAAGCAGAGGAGCAGGTGAAGTTTTGCTCCCAAGGTGTGTGTGTGATTCTTTGGACAGGTCTACACTAGGAAATTAGGTTGGTGTAATTACATTACTTAGGCTGGCAATGCAGTTCTATCAACCTAATCCCGGTGTATATAGCGGCTCAGCTGTCAGAACTTTCTGGAGCTATGAAAGGAGAGAGGTCCGGCCTCTGTAGCAGGAATGCAGGGCAGGCGAGTTCATGGTGGGATACTGGTGGAGACCAGTTATGGCGATATAATGACCAGCAGCATTTACACTGACAATTTGGCACAAAGCTCTAGGCCTCTTGTCGAGGTGGTTTTATTTTGTCACCAGACGTGGCATTGCAGTGTGTGCACCAGCCAAAAGCTGCTGACCGAGGGAGCGTTGTGTGTTTTTCACACAGCTGAGCAATATAATGATGCTGAAATAACTTTGTAGTGCAGACCTGGCCAAAGATTCACACACACACACAGCTTGCAAGGAAAACCTCACCTGCTCCTCTGCTTTGCAGAATCCAACACAAGCAAAGCTTTTCAGGCCCCAGTGGGGATGGCAGGGAGTCAGGTGTGGGCAGACAGTGTCCCTGAGCCACAGGCAGGCACCATGACTTAGCTGGCTAAAGCACCTGTCTTGTAAACAAGAGATCCTGGGTTCAACTCCAAGTGGTGCCTTGTTGAGTACCTCTTGGAGCACCTGGTATTGGCAGCTGTCAGAGAACTAAATGGGCCTTTGGTCCAGCCCAGTATGGCTGTTTCAATTACACTCACAGGCACTGATAATGGAATTACTGAGAGTTAAGAGCTGATAGGTCAGTGTTCCAGCCTGTCACAGATGACCCCCCTCCCTCTGGGACAGGGGCAGGTCTGGGCTCTCACACTAAATGCTCATTGTGGCTGCCAGAACCTGTGGGCAGCTCATTTAGTTTGCACTGAGGGTTGAGTCCTGCTTCATGCACCATGTGTGAGAATGAAAATCCTAAACTGCCCTTTGAAATAACAGATGCAGCAGGACGTGTTATTGTCCCTGCCCCAAAGCACACAGACCAATGGAGAAATGCTGTCGAGTCCAGGGTAATACTCCACTGCCAGTTTATCTTTTTTGCTTGCTAAACTCCCTTCCAACCTTGAGGGCTCCCAGAGCCCAATATTGAGCTTGAGCTGAGATGTCTACAGTGCAAATTTACCACCCCATGGCCCTAGCCTGGGAGCCTGCACTGGCACAGGAAAGCCATGCGTGTTTCATTGCAGTATGGACATAACCCCAACCCACTCAGCTTTGGAACCCATGTCCCCTGCCTAGCAAGTGCTATTGAACTGAGGATGAGTCCCTCAATCAGGGTCTGCCAAGCCCAGTTGTGCTGCCCTTGGTTCACACAACAAGGATAACAACCCTTTATTTCTCCTGCCCCTATAACATGGAGACTGGGAATCCAACACCAGCCACAAGTGATCATTTCGGCAAGCAACCCAACCTATTTCCAACATACTGTAAAATCCACATGCAGACTCATACATGAAACCTTGCAAGAAAATCTTCCTGAGGGGGTCTGAAGCACCTGCTGCTGGAGGGAAGGAGGGAGCCATGGGTTGGGATTGAGGAGCAGTGTGAGGAGGGGGGGCCTGTGGATTGGGATTGAGGAGCACCGGGAATAGGAGGGGGCTGTGGGTGGGGATTGAGGAGCAGCATGAGGAGGAGGGGCCTGTGGGTTGGTTCTGAGGGGCACTGGGAATAGGAGGGGGCTGTGGGTTGGGACAGAGGAGAAGGGTGAAGAGGAGCAGGCTCTGGTTGGGAGTGAGGAGCAGTGAGCATAGGAGGGACTGAGGGTTGGGTCTGAGGGGCACTGGGAAAAGAGGGGACATGGGTTTAGGCTGAAGAACATCTTCATTTGGGGATCCAGCGGGACAGGGGAAGGCAGCAGGTGATTCTAATTCCTTAGGGACATTCTCTGTGTGTGTGTGTGTGTGTGTGTGTGTGTGTGTGTGTGTGTGCAGGGAAGGAACATGCTCTATGCCCAGAGGCCTTTATTCCTCCAGGCTGCAAGGACAGAGGGGCTGTCAGGAAGTTGCCCCTTCAAACCCACACACAAAAAGGCCCTTCTGAGGAAAGAGAAAATCCTGAAGAGAAAAAGTAACATCAAAGAGGACATGGGAAAGACAGTGTAAGATCTTGGTGAGCAGTTTATCACCTGACCAGGGACTTGAACCCTGGACCTTCAGATTAAAAGTCTGATGCACTACCAACTGAAAGCAGCAAAGAGTCCTCTGGCACCTTATAAACTAACAGATGTTTTGAAGTATGAGCTTTCATGGGTGACTACCCACTTCAGCTAGCCAGGCTCATGAAGAAAAAGAGCAAGTTGGTGCAGAGGAGAAACTAGTAAAGAAAACAAGAGCGGGAAACAATATGGGAAACCTGCTGCTCTCTCTGGCCCGGTCAACACTGTGAGTTTATATCAAATTTAGCAGCGTTAAAGGGCATTAACCCTGCACCCATCCACACAACGAAGCCCTTTATATCGATATAAAGGGCTCTTAATACCAATATCTGTACTCCTCCCCGACGAGGGGAGTAGCGCTGAAATCGGTATTGCCATGTCGGATTAGGGTTAGTGTGGCCGCAGTTCGATGGTATTGGCCTCCAGGCGCCATCCCACAGTGCACCATTGTGACTGCTCTGGACAGCAATCTGAACTCGGATGCACTGTAAAATCGGAATAATCCCGTAGTGTAGACATACCCTGTGATTAACAACATTGGTGGCTAATTGAAAGGCTGATGGTTGAAACCCAAGTGAAGATGGAGGTGGTTTTTTTTAGTCATGAGGGTTTTTTTTAGTGATGAGAATCCAGTACATTTTAACAGGCAGAAAAATCTCTTCAATGCTGGTCTAACCTCATTAGGCAAGCATAAGTGACACTTTTGCCAGATGCATTGGTGGTATAGTGGTGAGCATAGCTACCTTCCAAGCTAGTTGACCTGGGTTCAATTCCCAGCTAATGCAATGATGTGGTGTTTTCTCTGCTGGGAAGTGATTTAATTTCAGTCACATTGTATGAGTTTATCAATGGAATGAGAGAATCCATGTGCTGCAGGTCATTCAACACACAATGGAGGAAGAAAGGGGCAGGACTATACAATGAGCTGTTGGAGTTATCCTGATATTACAATGTTTGGTTTATTTTTTAAAAAACTTCCTTTACTTCCATCTCCCTTTTAGACTCAGAGGCTTTAAGGTCAGAAGGGACCAGTGTGATCATCTAGACCGACCTGCTGCACCTTGCAGGCCAAAAGACCCCACCCACCCACTCCTGTAATAGACCCGGGAGGGGAGGCAGCTCTGTGCACTGCCCCTACCCCAGGCAGCACATGGAGGCCCTCTGCTCCCCTCCCCCCATGTGTGTGCAGAGATGTGCCAGCAGCACTAAGGTGGCTCCCTGCCCACTCTGCCTCCATCCCTCCGTGCCACTCTCAGAAATGGCCGGCATGTCCCAGCATCCCCTGGGGCGGGGGGAGTGTCTCCATTCACTGCCCCTGCCCTGAGTACCAACTCCGCAGCTCCCATTGGCCAGGAACTGCAGCCAATGGGAGCTCTGGGGGCAGCGCCTGCAGGCAGCGGCGCACGGAGACTCCCTGGCCCCGCCCACCTAGGAGCTGCTGACGCAGGGTTGTGTGTACGGGTCAATTTGGGAGCTGCAGTGCCTGGGGTAAGTGCCACCCCTCCTGCACCCCAACCCCCTCCCCCAGCGCAGAGCCCGCACCCCGCACCCAAATTTCCTCCCAGAGCTTTGCTTGTCTTCCTTTCACCCAGAACCATCGTCCTTCTCCTGGGCTGCAAGTAGCCATCCCTGGGAAGCCAAGTGGCAGGCACAGGATTCTACCTCCCAGCAGCCAACCGCACCTCCCCAGGCTTTGCAGAACGACTGGTGACACTCTACTAACCCCACTTAGCCGCACTAAGGCGCTTAGCTTCTGCCCTGCCTTCCTCAGCTCGACTTTCCTCTTTTTTCCCATTCCTGCCTCACTCCCTCCTTTGGCAAGTCACACAAAGGAAGCCAGCAGCAAGAGCCGGCCACCATAGGCCAACCTCCCAGGGCAGAGGAGACCAAGCCACAAGGCTTCAAAAGGTGACTGGCCAAGGTCCTCTAGCTTTCCCCTGCTGATGCTAAGGCTTTTTCTCAGCTCATTTCACCACCCTCTGTCCTGCAGGGGTTGAGTTTATCGCAGGTGTTACCCAAAATTGGGCCAACTAGTAAGTGTAAGGAGGACAAATGACCCACCAGAGTTTGGCAGAAAGCAGCACATTTGTTATACTGACAGCTAAGCTCAAAATAAGCAGGGGCAGGGGGTGTCACACTCGCACTCGCATACTCACACTCCCAGGACAGGCACGGCACTGGAGATGTCAGGATTCTGCAAGGTAAGTGTCCCCCAGCGCAGCTATGGACGGTGCGATGAAGGTAAGTCTTCCTGAGGCACAGTGAAATGCAACGCTGTGAACCACTGGCCAGGCGGTCCGGGCGAAGGGCATTCACTGGAGGTACAAGCTTGTGAGTGCTCTCCTGAGCACAGGGTCCCTTCCCCTTTTAAGGGCCTGCACCTCATGGCCTGCGACCAGAGATGACTTGGTTGCATCTGGTTGGTCACACTCCACCTTGGGCAGTGTCCATGCTCTGGGTGTGTGAGTGCTGCCTAATTAGAGTCCCAGACACCTTGTCAACCTGGGAGCTCTTCTGCTCTTCAACCAGCCCATTCATCCCACAAGCATTCCAGGGGGGAACGGGAGGGGAAAAGCCACTTCACAGGCATTCAGAGAGGGAGCGGAGACAAAAGTGGGAGCAGGGGAAGTATAACAGACCTTTTGAGCAAAGAAATCACTGCTGCTCCTACAACGGCAGGGACAGGCCAGTAGGAGTTGGGAAAGTTAAACCATCATGTTTCTGCCTGGTTTCAAACTAGGGACCTTTTGCATGTTAGGCAAACATGATAACCACTACACTACAGAAACTCTGTTGTGGGGCTTTGCCCCTCCCTTCATAAGAACATAAGAATGGCCATACTGGGTCAGACCAAAGGTCCATCCAACCCCACATCCTATCTGGCAACAGTGGCCAATGCCAGGTGCCCCAGAGGGACCGAACCTAACAGGTAATGACCAAATGATCTCTCCCCTGCCATCCATCTCCACCCTCTGACAAACAGAGGCTAGGGACACCATTCCTTACCCAGCCTCGCTAATAATCTCCATTAATTTATCTGCAAAAAGAACAGGAGTACTTGTGGCATCTTAGAGACTAACAAATTTATTTGAGCATAAGCTTTCGTGGGCTAAAACCCACTTCATCGGATGCATGCAGTGGAAAATACAGCAGGAAGATACATATATATATATATATATATATATATATATATATATATATATATATATATATACAGAGAACACGAAAAAATGGGTGTTGCCATACACACTATAATGAGAGTGGGCAGTTAAGGTGAGCTATTATCAGCAGGAGAAAAAAACCTTTTGTAGTGATAATCGGGACGGCCATTTCCAACGGTTGACAGGAAGGTGTGAGTAACAGTAGGGGGACAAATAAACACGGAGAAATAGTTTGACTTTGTGTAATGACCCATCCACTCCCAGTCTTTATTCAGGCCTAATTTAATGGTGTCCAGTTTGCAAATTAATTCCAATTCAGCATCTCTCGTGGGAGTCTGTTATTGAGGGTTTTTTGTTGTAATATTGCGAATTTAGGTCTGTTATCAAGTGACCAGGGAGATTGAAGTGTTCTCCAACTGGTTTTTGAATGTTATAATTCTTGATGTCTGATTTGTGTCCATTTATTCTTTTATGTAGAGACTGTCTGGTTTGGCCAATGTACATGGCAGAGGGGCATTGCTGGCACATGATGGCATATATCACATTGGTATATGTGCAGGTGAACGAGCCTCTGATAGTGTGGCTGATGTGATTAGGTCCTATGATGGTGTCCCCTGAATAGATATGTGGACAGAGTTGGCAACGGGCTTTGTTGCAAGGATAGGTTCCTGGGTTAGTGTTTTTGTTGTGTGGTTGCTGGTAAGTATTTGCTTCAGGTTGGGGCTGTCTGTAAGCAAGGTCGGGCCTGTCTCCCAAGATCTGGGAGAGTGAGGGATTGTCCTTCAGGATAGGTAGTAGATCCTTGATGATGCGCTGGAGAGGTTTTAGTTGGGTGCTGAAGGTGACGGCTAGTGGGGTTCTGTTACTTTCTTTGTTGGGCCTGTCCTGTAGTAGGTGACTTCTGGGTACTCTTCTGGCTCTGTCAATCTGTTTCTTCACTTCAGCAGGTGGGTATTGTAGTTAAGAACACTTGATAGAGATCTTGTAGGTGTTTGTCTCTGTTTGAGGGGTTGGAGTAAATGCGGTTGTATCTTAGAGCTTGGCTGTAGACAATGGATCGTGTGGAGTGGTCTGGATGGAAGCTGGAGGCATGTAGGTAAGTATAGCGGTCAGTAGGTTTCCAGTATAGGGTGGTGTTTATGTGACCATCGCTTACTAGCACTGTAGTGTCCAGGAAGTGGATCTCTGGTGTGGACTGGTCCAGGCTGAGGTTGATGGTGGGATGGAAATTGTTGAAATCATGGTGGAATTCCTCAAGGGCTTCTTTTCCATGGGTCCAGATGATGAAGATGTCATCAGTGTAGGGCAAGTAGAGTAGGGGCGTTAGGGGACGAGAGCTGAGGAAGCGTTGTTCTAAGACAGCCATAAAAACGTTGGCATACTGTGGGGCCATGTGAGTACCCATAGCAGTGCCGCTGACTTGAAAGTATACATTGTCCCCAAATGTGAAATAGTTGTGGGTGAGGACAAAGTCACAAAGTTCAGCCACCAAGTTTGCCGTGACATTATTGGGGATACTGTTCCTGACGGCTTGTAGTCCATCTTTGTGTGGAATGTTGGTGTAGAGGGCTTCTCCCTCCATAGGGTCCAGGATGGTGTTTTCTGGAAGATCACCAATGGATTGTAGTTTCCTCAGGAAGTCAGTGGTGTCTCAAAGATAGCTGGGAGTGCTGGTAGAGTAGGGCCTGAGGAGGGAGTCTACATAGCCAAACAATCCTGCTGTCAGGGTGCCAATGCCTGAGATGATGGGGCACCCAGGATTTCCAGGTTTATGGATTTTGGGTAGCAGATAGAATAACCCTGGTCAAGGTTCTAGGGGTGTGTCTGTACAGATTTGTTCCTGTGCTTTTTCAGGGAGTTTCTTGAGCAGATGGTGTCATTTCTTTTGGTAACTCTCAGTGGGATCAGAGGGTAATGGCTTGTAGAATGTGGTGTTTGAGAGGTGCCTAGGAACCTCTCGCTCATATTCCGACCTATTCATGATGACGACAGCACCTCCTTTGTCAGCCTTTTTTATTATGATGTCAGAGCTGTTTCTCAAATACATTTGTTAGTCTGTTAGGTGCCACAAGTATTCCTCATTCTTTTTGCTGATAAAGACTAACATGGCTTCCATTCTGAAACTTACTAATTTATCTAGTTCTCTTTTAAACCCCCTTATAGCACCAGCCTTCACAACCCCATCAGGCAAGGAGTTCCACATGTTGACTGTGTCTGTGTGAAGAATAATTTCCTTGTATTTGTTTTAAACCTGCTGCCTATTAATTTCATTTGGTGGCCCCTAGATCTTATATTATGGGATCAAGTAAATAACTTTTCCTTATTCACTTTCTCCACACCACTCATGATTTTATAGACCTCTATCATATCCCCCCTTAGTCTTCTCTTTGCCAAGCTGAAAAGGTCTAGTCTCATTAATCTCTCCTCATATGGGACCCGTTCCAAACCCCTAACCATTTTAGTTGCCCTTCTCTGAACCTTTTCTAGTGCCAGTATATCTTTTTTGAAATGAGGAGACCACATCTATATGCAGTATTCAAGATGTGGGTCTACCATGGATTTATATAAAGGCAGTAAGATATTCTCTATCTTATTCTCCTTTTTTTAATGATTCCTAAAATCCTGTTTGCTTTTTTGACTGGCACTGCACACTTCGTGGTCATCTTCAGAGAACTATCCATGATGACTCCAAGATCTCTTTCCTGATTAGTTGTAGCTAAATTAGCCCCCATCATATTGTATGTATAGCTGGGGTTATTTTTTCCAATGTGCATTACTTGACATTTATCCACATTAAATTTAATTTGCCATTTTGTTGCCCAATCACTTAGTTTTGTGAGATCTCTTTGAAGTTCTTCACAATCTGCTTTGGTTTTAACTATCTTGAGCAGTTTAGTATCATCTGCAAACTTTGCCACCTCACTGTTTACCCCTTTCTCCAGATCATTTATGAATAAGTTGAATAGGATTAGTCCTAGGACTGACCCTTGGGGAACACCACTAGTGACCCCTCTCCATTCTGAACACACCGATGGGCGAACCTGGAGAGAGAGGTGGCAGCCCTTCGATAGGTCAGTTGGTAGAGCAAAGGACTGGAGCCGGCATTCAGGAAGTCATCCTTATGTCACCCTTCTGACTCCAGCTAGAGGCAGATCTTCTTTTTCTTCCACTTGCTGAGAAAGAGCAAGAGAAGAAAGAAAGGTCAGGTGGGCCAACTCGGTGCACAAGTCCATGCTGTCTTTTCTTCCTTGGGAGCCCAAAATGAGGAACTCATGGTGGGTAAAGGCACTGCTGTGCTTCCAGAAAACATCCCACCACAGCACACAAAGGGACCAAAAGAGCATGCCAAAGCCTGGGATTGAACTAGAGAACCTCTAGATGTCCAGCGCTGAGCTACTTCAGCATATAAATGGCACTTTTTTGGCCTGCTGCTTCTCTGTCTGGAATGTTTTTGTCAGCCCTGGCACACAAAAAGGGCATCATTGCGAGCACCCACGAAGGCGAGATGAATTTTTTTGCAAATACTTTAAAGCTCCTGTCAGTAAGTTCTGGGGACAGTTTCTCACCATCAGAGGAAGCTCCCTAAAATTAGCCTGTCTCACCCAGTGGTACATTGACCTCTGTTCAGACTGAGCCAAAGGGAGGGGGGCCTCGCTGCTGTGGCCACCGCTGCTGTGAGAGTGGCCACTGTTGCGCATGAAGCCATCCTGGAAGCACCTTCCACCTAGCCACCCACTGAAAATCCTGTAGGGTGTAAGGTGGGAATAGAAGAACACCGGGGGAGGGGGGCTTCCTAATCTCCTCCCCCTTCTGCCATCATCGGCCATTCCATACCTGGTGCTGCACCCAGTGGGGTAAAAAGAAAATACAGCCATATCGGAAGAGTTAGTGGGGTTCTTTGCGGTTGCACCACCATTCCCCTTGGGCCTGACCTGCCCTCCAGCTCAGCCACCCACTGAAAATTGAAACACAAAAAAGTAGAGCCGTAAAAGGCTTCAAGGCCCACCAGACTCAACCCCCCTTCTAATATGGCAGAAAAGCCGCACTTCTCCTGACTAAGTAGGGACATCCTATTGCCCCACAGGAAGTGGAAGGCCATCGTGTTCGGTCTTAGCAGCATTCGTGGAGCACGGGGAAATACCTGGCTCAGGAAATTCCCCACAGATGGGTCTTGAGCATGACAACCTTGTAGGTAATGACAAGGTCCACTTACGCCACCAGCCAAACCACTCCTCACAGGTCAGCAACCATTTCTCCCAGTTCGCGTTCCCCCACCTCGCCCCCAACCGAACGCTAGAAGGCCCAGCCATCAACCTGCCCACTCTTGCAGCCCTCCTTTTCCGCCCTGACTGATAGGGGGGAGTATTGAGCCTCCCTCCCTTAGGCCCTTCAGCATCCCTGGGGAACACCAACACCGCCCAAGTGACTTTGGGCCAGTAGGTCAACCAATAGGGCTGCCTCCTAGGCCAGGCTGCAGCCCAGCTTCAGGACTCAGAGGAAATGGAGCTCGCATCCCTACCTACAGGACTCCAGGCACAGCCAGGCTTCTGGATCAAACGTCCCCTCTTGTGCTCAAGTCACAACAGCCAGTGGACAAAAGACAGGCTTTCATGGCCTTTGAGAAAGCAAGATAGAGCCTTGGAAGACCCAGAAGGGTTTGTGGAACAGGAATTGTCCTCAGATCCCACTGAGACTCCACCTCAGATTGCAGGATTCAAAGCCCCGAGTGCTGCTCTTACACCATGGGACCAATAGGGAACCCCCAGAACTCTGCTGAGCTCTGGTGAGGATGACCCTGTGCGGGCAGCCCTGCCTTTGCTCACCAAGTTGGCCTGCAGCAGTTTGCTGCAGCTCCCAGAGGCCTTTCTTAATCCAGCCTGAGAGGCCAGTGGGCATGTGAGGAAGTTGCCCCTTCCGTCCCAGGCAGTACATGGCCCTTCCTAGTGAAAAGCCAAGTCCTGGGGGAAAAGGTGATGTCAAATAACATCTTGGAGAGATGCCTTCTTTCCTTCTGTGGGGAACTGTTCCCTTTTTACCTGACCAGGGACTTGAACCCTGGACCCTCAGATTAAAAGGAAACAATACAGAAAACCTGCTACTCTTGCTCTCTTAGCAGTCCTAGCCCCAGCCTGCTCCTCCATCTGGCGCCCTGAGACCTTAGTCTTTTTTCAGTTAAATATCAAATCCCTGAGAAAACACAGTTATACAAAGCAAAACGAAATCACAAACAGAAATGTCATTGGAAATACAGAAATAAAAAAGGAAAATGCAATTCCCATCACTTTATCGTGTCGGGGCCATTCCTGTATCGAGAGCACCCGCGAAGGTCCCTGTGTGCTTACAAGAAACCTGGAGGAACTCATACCACAGCCTGAACATGAAACTCAACTGCTGCCAGGCGCTGCAGTAAAACCCTTTCCCTGCTGTGACGTTGCACTCCATAGGATTTTATGAAAATATGCTAATGAGTGTGAATATAAAGTGACTGGACTATGCTTCATGCAAAAGGTCTCTTGTAAGGTATCATTACAAAGCTTATAATCTACTGTGTGTGTTCATCCTATTTGTATGAACCGATCATTCCTGTATCTGAAACTAGAAATATGAACTATAACTCTGAGGTCTTGTTGTAATGATGCAAAGTGTGGGCCATTAATAGTGGTTTGGACTCTTGATGGCTCCCATTAACCAGGACAATTGACTGGAGATGGCTTTGTCCTGCACCATCTGTGAGTCAGGCCAGGAAGAATGAAGGCTTGGGGGGTCTCACAGGACATGTGACCATGTTGCCTGGTACAGGAATCCATCTTAAACCTGGGGCTCTTCCCCAAGAGAGAGACAAAGAATTCCTGCCTTGTACTAAAGCTGTATAAGGGGGTGGAACTGAACAAACATGGCTGCAGTCATGAGCCATCCCCTAGCTACCACCTGAGCTGGAAGACGGACTATACGAGGTGAAAAGATTGGGCCCAGACATAAAATAAGTCTAGTCTGCAAAAGAAGCTTATTGGAAGATCTCTGAGGGTGAGATTTGATCTGTATTGAGTTTCATACTGTATTAGGCTTGGACTTGCATGTTTTTGTTTTATTCTGCTCTGTGAAAAATACAAGGTCCATAGAGAAGGAAAAGAAAATGCCTTAGAAAAGTCTTTGTGTGTGTGTGTGTGTGAGAGAGAGAGATGGGTGGGAGGGTGTCTAGAAACCACTCTCCTCTAGTTTCTTTTCTTTGATTTCCTGTAGATAATCTGAAGCAGGGAGCAAAAGCCATTGCCTTCTCTGAGGCTTGAACTCAGGACCTTCAGATTATGAGACTGACACGCTGCCAACTGCGCTAAGAAGGCTTGGAAAACTTTTAGGCTCAGTATGTATAGGACCCTCCTACAGCAGTGACTGGGGCAGGGAAGAAGCCAGAGATGTGCTGGAAGAAGCAGGAAGCTCTGGTGATGAGAGACTTTTCCTGGCAGCTTTCACAGCAGCAAAGAAATCAATTCAGGCTGCCAGTGAACAATCTACTGGAACTAATGGCAGCACAGAGGGGATGTTTCCAAGCTATGCACCTACTGCCACCTTTTAGAACTTACTCTCCTTTTCTTAGTAGGGCACTTTCCATGTGAATTAAGCAAAGCAAGTTGGGGAAACTACACAGGTAATAAAAACCAGTGCTCCAAATAACGCTTGAATTCATAATCCCAGCAGTAGCCCCCTCTGCGCTCACCAGTTGCACCAGTGCAGGTGCTTCTCAGGCCTTGGCTACACTTGCAAATTTGCAGCGCTGCAGCAGGGTGTGAAAACACACCCTCTCCAGCGCTGCAAATTGCGGCGCTGCAAAGCGCCAGTGTGGTCAAAGCCCCAGCGCTGGGAGCGCGGCTCCCAGCGCTGTCCGTTATTCCCCACAGGGAGGTGGAGTACGGACAGCGCTGGGAGAGCTTTCTCCCAGCGGTGGCGCTTTGACTACACTTAGCGCTTCAAAGCGCTGCCGCGGCAGCGCTTTGAAGTGCAAGTGTAGCCAAAGCCTTAGGCAAAGCTGGGAAGCAGGCAGTTATCAGTCTCTGTGATTCACACCTTTGCCTGGTAATTGAAAGGCTGATGCATCAAACCTAACTCAAGATGCGGCTTTTCAGCCATGAGACTCCAGGACATTTTGACAGAAAGAAAATCTCCTCTGTTTTGGTTTAGCCCCATTTGACTCCTTCTGCCCATCTTCTCCCACTCCCTCCAGTCTCTTTCCTTCCCCACTGGGGCCGTGCAGAGAGGAGCCCCAGTCAGTCTCTGTCACAGAGTCTGTATCCCATAAAGGGAGGGAGGGGTTTCTCCAAAACATTGATAATGTGGGGGGAGGGGTGGGCATGGTTAGGGGGAGAAAGGATGGAGAATTAACAGTGGGGCCCAGAGAGATTCCCCCAGATTGGGGAGATCCCCTGCTGCCCCCCAACAGCCAGCTGTGGGAAGAACAACTTGGGATTGCTTGGGGAAGCCACCTTTAAAAACACAAGTGTAACATGCGAGTTACATTTTAATAAGACCAAAGCCTCCTCAATCCCAGGGTCACGATCACTGGAATGATTTTGCCTTGATATTTTACCAGCCGCAGACACAAAGCAAGTCAAATTACAGTTTCCGTTTGGAGTCAGTGCACACACAAGAATCCGGAGGCTTTTAATTCCTTAGGTTCTGCTGCTATTTCATTTCTGTCCTGTTCCAAGATTTATCATTGTGCAAAGCAACGTTAGGCCCTTGGGAGTGTCCCCCTCAGTGCTGCCTGCCACCCTTGGGCAATTTAAAAGGGCCCGGGGACCCCCGCCACCACCACCAGCAGCACAAGGGGACTAAGGCGGTTTCTTGCCCGCCCTCACTCCATGTGGCACGCCACTCCCGGAAACGGCTGGCACGTCCCTGGTGTGGGGGAGGTCTCCGTGCGCTGCCCCGCCCTGAGTGCCAACTCTGCCAACTGTGGCAATGGGAGCTGCAAGGGTGAAGTCTGCGGGCAGCCATGCACAGAGACACCCCTGGCCCTCCCGGCAGGGGCTGCTGCCAGAGGAGGGTGCAGGTTGCTTTTGGGAGATGCCCGAGATAAATGCTGCACCCCTCACCCTCTCCTGCACCCCCAACCCCAACCCAGAGCCCACACCTGCACCCAAACTCCCTCCAAGAGCTTGCCCCCTGCACACCCTCCTGCAGCACAACCCCCTGACTGAGTCCAGACCCTGCACCCAAACTCTCCCAGAGCCCAGCCCCTCTCCCTCCCACACCCAAACTCCTCCCAGAGCCTTAGGCACGTGTGTGTGGGGCAGGACTTGGTCCCATTCTGGGCACCACCAAAAATTGTACAAACCTGCCGCCCCTGTCCAGCCCAACCTTCTGCTGATGCACCTCAGCCCACACCCGTGCAGGGTTTGAAGCTTCCATTGCTTAAATTCCAGGACACTGAGGGATTTCAGCTCCCCTTTGCCCACAGGGAACCTTCACCCCACTCCTAGCCAGGTTCTTGTCCATGGGATCACTGTAGGGGGGCTGGGTCCCGCTGGGTCTTTTCTCTCTCTGTGACAGGCCAGGGTGCAATAACTGGGGCATCTGAGCACCCAGGACCTTCTGTGGGGCTGCCATTCCCCTTCCCCTTCTGTGGTCTCATCTGTCATTGACTCCAGCCTCTTTTCTACCCATCGTCAGCATCATCCGAAGCAAACTGCACTCGCCTCAAAAAGACAGTGTCCCCTGGTGGGTGTAAATCACTGACCTCTCTCCTCTCTGAGCACTGACTGCCCCTCTGTTTCCTTGCCTCTCAGTCTGTGCAGATGGGACCTTTCCCTCCAGTGCTGGAGGATTCGCCCTTCTCGTCTACCTTTGTCCCAAGCAGCACAGCGGGTGGGAATCTTAAATGTACCAAGGTGACTTAGGAGCAGAACCCCCCACCCCACCTACCTTCCATGCAATTGGCACTTGCCCCTTACTGAGCAGGATTGAAACTGGTGCAGGGAGACTGGTGGGCCACATCCCAGCTGGGCATGAGCAAAGCACCAGGGTGAAAAAATGAACTTGAAGATACTGGGGATTGACCCAGGGCCTCATACATGCAAAGCATGCTTTCTACCACTGAGCTACATCCCCACATGGGTTAGGTAGACTATGGATTACACTCAGAGCCCTCCTGTTTCCACTGCATCCAGTGACCTTGCAGAGCTAGTTCCACTAGATGATTAGCCTCATTCCAGCTAGGAGAGGGAGTGCTGGGGGCTCTGCAGTTTTTGCAGTGGGGCTGTCTCAGGAGTCACAGGTGGCTTTGTTGGGGGGGGTGGGGAAGTAGGGACTACAGGATGTGAGGCTGGCTGAAATGAAACTGCACAAAAAACCTCCCCCTTTGCTCCAGCTAAAGGCCCTACTTTGGCCTCTCCCCCTTTCATAAATATCTCCATATCTACCCCAGCTCTCAGAAACCCCCTCTCTCCCATGGGTATTTTCACGGTTTCTTCCTTTTTTCATGGAGAGAGAGAGAGAGAGAGAAAAAAACAAACCTATTAATTTGAGCTACCAACACAGTTCACAGCATGAAATACACAATTTTGTGTTCAATGAGTTGTGTTCATTTACATAGCATGAAAAAATATGTTTTGGGCAATGCATGAAAACCTCACTGCATTGAACAACCCACTTGATATAGTTAATGTACTACAGAATATTTAAAGAAGTTAGGAAAGATGTGCTTGTAAATTAACATGTTGTGCCATTTACACACGCACAAGACACAGAAGAAACTGAATTATTTGAGCTTCTAAAATTTCCATTTTCTCACAGCATTTTAGTTCTCAATATTGTTTTAATTTGCTTATTTTTTTGGAACTAGAGATGAGGAAAGAGCACATTGAAGTCAGTGGAATTACCGCAGTGAGGGATTAGTCTCATTATTTGCCACTAACAAAACCTTTGTTAACAGAGAGTTAACTTTGACTGTGACTATCTCTTACCTTCCAGAACATCGAGTTCAGTACAAGTCAAACTCTGGAAAAACAGGGAATACAGAGTGAGGGTACATGCCCAGATAACCTTAACTCTGCCCTCTAGCAGAGAATCTGTGATAGCATATGAGAACAAGGAAAGGTTTGGGGACAAATTACAGCTACTTCCCAAGTGTTTGTTTCTTCTGTAGTTAATTGATCCTGGCCCCATCAATTGATCCTGGCCTGGTGTCTGGCTGTGGAATTTACTATTTACTATCTTTATCCCAGTATAGTTAAAGGCAAAACTGCTTTACAAAAGCTCCTTTATTCTAGGTTATACAAACAGGTCACTTCCCAGCTATTTCAAGGAGATGGAATTTTCCTGACCCACAGGGAACTTAAACTAACATGCTCAAGATCACACATTCCTTAGGAGAAAACGAAGGAGGAAAAAAAACCCACCAAACCGTTGCTGTTTCTACCCAAATGATCAATGAGACCAGAAAGTGAGACTGTGCAATTAACTGTCTGGGACTACACTGACTCTGCAGTTACTTGGATGCAGACACACCCAGCTCTACGGTTGGTAAACGTACAGAGACTCTGCTGCTGCTCATGAACTAGCAGCACATGACCCCTGAACAGCTGCCATTCAAATGTATCTGAAAGTCACAAGGAACAACGATCTGTGTGAAAGGAAGGTTGCCATTTATTAGAGCCCCAGTTGATGCCATGTGCACAAAGAGAGGATTGAATGTGTAACAGGGAGAATGGTAAATCTTGGTTATTTTATTTTTGTAACAGGCTCCTGTCCACCTCCAGTAGAGTTTTCAGTCCCAATGGCAACTTACTTACCAAATGTAATACAGACTAGTCCATGCCTCCCAAGTGGATGTGGTTCTTGTTCTTCTGCACATTGTAGCCCATGGAGGCCAAGGACCTGCAAATGTGTCTTCATGTGCCTGTGTTTAGTTGATGAAAACAAACCTAGACACTTAGAGGATTGGAACTGATTTCAGCTGGGGGACATGTTTGCTAGGTTTTTATGCATTTGCACAGGAAAACATGGAGTGTGTCCTTTGATTTCAGGGATCCCTATTCAGTGGAACTCCTGAACATAACAGGA
The DNA here is from genome assembly GCF_016161935.1 of Mauremys reevesii. Classification (NCBI taxonomy): domain Eukaryota; kingdom Metazoa; phylum Chordata; order Testudines; family Geoemydidae; genus Mauremys; species Mauremys reevesii. The sequence goes on along the minus strand of NC_052634.1, from coordinate 22,481,675 downwards.
GGGAATAGGCAATTATTTTTGTTAGAAGAACAGGTTTGTGAGAGGGTACTTGGATTTGAACCAAGGACAACTTGATCTGCAGTCAAATGCTCTGCCACTGAGCTATACCCCCATGACATCTATGGAAGCAAGTCAGTGATCTTAAGGATTTTGAAGGACAGGGTCTGCCTTAGAGAGTTCCTTTTCGAGTCCCAGACCACAGGGGTTTTAAAAATGGGGTTTGATTAAACTTTATATATACATGTAGACACCACAGCTTGCACACACACCAACATAGCTTCTCCCACTGACATAGCCACCACCTCTCGGGGAGATGGGTTAACTACATGGACAGGACAGCTCTCTCCCCTCCGCTTAGAGCAGCTTCATTATTTATGAATAGGTGGGAAATAACCTCTGGAATGGACAGGAACCAATGTATCAAATATTGCTGTGTCTGCATTCAATATGGGTAACTGGTCATATTGGGCTGGATTAGTAGGAGCATTGCCAGCAGATGGAGGGAAGTGATTATTCCTCTCTATTCAGCACTGGTGAGGCCACATCTGGAGCATTGCATCCAGTTCTCCCCCCCCCCCCGAAACAAATTGGAGAGAGTCTAGGGGAGGGCAACAAACATGATTAGGGGGCAGGGGACTTACGAGGAGAGGCTGAGGGCAGGGCCACCCAGAAGGGGGGAAGGGGGGGCAATTTGCCCCGGGCCCCCATGAGAATACAGGATTCTATAATATTGCAACTTTTTTTATGGAAGGGGCCCCTGAACTTGTTTTGCCCCAGGCCCCCTGAATCCTGTGGGCGGCCCCGGCCCAGACCGTGGTGCTGTCCACCCTCCACCCCTTCCCTTCCTTGTTGTCCTCCCTCTGAGGCCCCACCTGTGCTCTGCCCTCACTCCCATTTGGCCACTTCCCACCCCGCTCTTTGGCTGAGGCCTGCTGGTCCCCTTCCGCTCGCTCCTCTCCTCCCCCAGGGCCTCCTCGCACCTCTCCACCCCCTACCCCAAGGTCTGCCTGCTGCCCCCACCTCTCTGCCCCCTCCCCTGAGCCTCACCTTGCCCATCGCCCACACCTCTCTGAGCCCTCCCGAGACTCATCCTGCCCACCCCTCTCTGCCCCCTCCCCTGACTCACCCTGCCCATTGCCCACACCTCTCTGCCACCTCCCCTGAGACCTGCCCTGCCCATCGCCCACACCTCTAAGCCCTCCCTGAGACCCCTGCCCATCACCCACACCTCTCTGAGCCCTCCTGAGACCTGCCCTGCCCACACCTCTCTGCCCCTCCTGAGACTCACCCTGCCCACAGCTCTCTTAGCCCTCCCCTGAGAACTGCCCTGCTCAGCACCCACACCTCTCTGCCCCTCCCCTGCTCTGCCCACCTCTCGAACCTCTCTGCCCCTCCCCTGAGACCCACCCTGTCCACCTCTTTCTTTGGTCATCTGTTGTTATTCCTTGAAACACCAAGGATGGAATAAAAAGCTGAGTTTACTCCAGGGTGAGGAAAGAAAGGAGTCACCAACCCCTGGCAAAGCTCAGTGCCCCAGAGAAACCTGCCCCTGCTATCGCAATCACTGATGTACTGGGGATATGACGAGAAAGGGACTGTCTGAATGATCAAGGCAGGAAATGGACAACAATCTACAGCAATGTCATTAGCCACAAACACACTCTCCTCATGCTCCCGCCAGAAGGGAAAGGAGCAGGAATTCTTGCTGTTCAGCCATGGACACACTTACACAAGGGCACAGCAGTGTGGGTCTATTGGAAGCTGGTCTGAAGAAACAACTGGAATTGATCACTCAATGGAAACAGAACTAGAGTGTAGTGAGAACTCAACCTCAAGCAAGTAGTTGTGGCCGAGTGGTTAAGGCGATGGACTAGAAATCCATTGGGGTCTCCCTGCGCAGGTTCAAATCCTGCCAACTACAGAGCAAGTTGTGGTTCTTTAGTTTCAGTGGAGCTGGGTCTTGTCTCACTTTTAAGCTAGGCCTATACTAAAGGAAAATGTGGCTTTAGTTAAGGTGTTTTAATTGAACAACTGTTGCACGTCCACCCTATGTCACCAGAGCACATCCATGCTAGCATCTCTTGGATTGCCACAGAGAGCAGTGCACTGTGGGTAGCTATCCCGCTGTGCAACTGGCTGCAGGGTTGTCATAAACAGATAGTTAAGGGTTAAGGTCTCTTTTACCTGTAAAGGGTTAACAAGCTCAGTAACCTGACGGACACCTGACCAGAGGACCAATCAAGCGACAAGATAATTTCAAATCTCTGTGGAGGGAAGTCTTTGTTTGTGTTCTTTGTTGGGTTTTGTTCTCTCTTTGGATCTAAGAGGGGCCAGGTGTATATCCAGGCTCTCCAAGCTTCCTGAAGTATTTTCTTCTATTCAGTATAGTGAGTATTAGAAAGGCGGATTAGTCTTATAATTAATTTCTGTATTTGCAAATGTGTGTTTGCTGGAGAAATCTCTTTATTTCTGTTTGCTGTTACTTTTAATTATTCTGAGATGGCGGGGGGAAGACCCTCTGGTTTATAAGCTAGACCCTGTAATATTTTTCGCCCTGGTGTTACAGAGATAGTGTACTTTCTTTCTTCCTTTTAATAAAATCTTCTCTTTTTAGAATCTGATTGATTTCTTCCCTTGTTTGGAATCTCAGGGGAAGAGGAGAGGGGAAAGGGAATCTCTCTTTGTTTGATTCAAGGAGTTTGAATCAAGATGATCTCTCCCGACGGCTAAGGGAGGGGGAGGTGGGGGAATGGGCTATTTCCCTTTGTGTTAAGATCCAGGGAGTTTGGATCTGTGTTCCCCAGGGAAAATTTTGGGGGAACAGGGAGTGTGCTAGACACTGGAATTTCTAGCTGGTGGCAGCATAACCAGATCTAAACTAGGATTTAAGTTTAGAGGAGTCCATGCAGGTCCCCATCTTGTGGACGCTAAAGTTCAAAGTGGGGAATAAACCTATGACATGGTAGGCAGCGGTGGAGATTTTTTTTAGAAACCAAAACAGAGAAGTTTTTTCCTTTTTGGCTGTTTGGAAAAACAGCTTGGGGCAGAGGTATTAGGTTTTTCTAACAAAGCATTGTTAGAAAGAGATTCCCACTGAGAGTGCATTAGCAAGTTTGAGAGAGACAGGACAAACCAGTTTTTCTGGTCCTTTCTCAGCCAGCAGCCACAGCAAAAACATTTGCAAATGAAAAGTTTTGTTTTCTTTTTATTCAGTCGGGAATAGAAAGGTTAGGAAACTGTAAACCAAGCAATCTGAGCTGAAGCAACATAGTCAATTCACTGACTGCAGAGGGGTGTGGCCAGCACCAGAAAGCACACAAACATGAGTACCAGTGAAACAGCTGACAAACTCGAACTGGCTAGGCTGCAAGCAGCAGAGAAAGACAAAGAACATCAGAGACAGATGGAACTAATTAATGCACAAATGGCCAGGGAAGAAGCTGCCCACAAGAGAGAGATGGAGAAGCAAGAGGCCGAACACAGGAGACAAATAGAGTTAAAAGAGAAAGAGCTGGAAATCCAGAAGCAGGCCCTGGAATTAGAAAAGGCTAAGCAGAATGTTCCAGCCAACCTTAAAAACCCTTCTCCAGGCACTGTTCCCCATCCCAGGAAATTTCCCACCTACAAGGCCTTCTTGGAAAATTTTGAAAGGACCTGCCATGGGTACAACATCCCTACAGACCAGTACATGATAGAGCTGAGGCCACAGCTCAGTGGACCCTTAGCAGAGGTGGCAGCTGAAATGCCTAAGGAAAACATGAACAATTATAAACTGTTTCAAACAAAGGCCAGAATCAGAATGGGGCTAACACCTGAGCATGCCCGTCGGCAGTTCAGAGCCCTAAAGTGGAAACCAGATGGGTCATTCCCCAGACACGCCTACTACATTGATAAAAATTGGAATGCATGGATATCAGGAACAAAGGTTCAAAATTTTGAAGAGCTGTCCCTTCTGATGAGAATGGAACAGTTCTTAGATGGTGTGGAAGCCAGTAAATAATTAACAAGGTTTTGAAGAGATCTTAATGAATGTTAGTTAGCATGAGTTAGGTTAACTGTGACCCTGGTGATGTGAGGAAGCAAGATAATGTAAGACAGAGTGAATTGTGTGAAAGTTATTACGACCTTGCAATGTGCAGTCTTGCAGTCTTGTTTTTCTAGTGAGATAGCAGAAAAGCTTATGTATAAACAAAATGTATTTGTTGCTTTTTACTGTCTGTATTATTGCTAGAAATTGTCTGTAAAAGGTATAAAGGCTTGCTGTGATTGTTTACCAGTTGAGAGACCTGTCCAGGACCCTGTGTCCTATGGCACTCTCTCCCTCCATGGTAATTACTGGAGAAATAATAAAGTATTTGATTTTGCTGCATCCAAACAAAAAGTGAGAACTGAGTTTTTCTTCGACAATTTGGGGGCTCGTCCGGGATGGCAACGCCCACGGACCCACAGACAACTACTACGGATCATTCCCCTTCGAACCCCATGGCGCCACATGAGAGGTATGAGACCTTTTGAAATCTCTATTGGGGTATCGGAGGAGGACTTTCCGTGAGGACGTCTGTCTCTCTGTTGGGCTCACGCCATCTGAACTTATTGACTGTGCAGCAGGATCAGATGCAAAGTGGTATTGGGGAGAGGCCCCAATAAGGTTAGTTTATTGCAGTACTGGGAACTGCTGAGTTGGCCAAGGAAATGCATAAGGTAATGCATAAGGTAATGCATAGGTAAATGCATTAGAATGCACCGGTGCTGAGGGGTTTTTACCGCCTCAAGAGGGGTTGTCATACCGCCTCATGGTATTGGTCCGGACCAGGTAAAGATGCATCATGGTTTTAAAAAAAAAAAAAAAAAAAAAAAAAAGATAAAAAGGTTGAAAAAGGGTTAAAAAAAGAAAGAAAAAGAAAAAGGAAGAAAAGGAGGCCTTGGTGTGTGTGTGTGTACACCAGTGTGAGTGGCTGTTACCGGGCTAGCCCAGTAACTAGTGGATCTTTAGGAGAGCCGACCCACGGTGGGCTGACTCAGCCTGGCATAGTCCGGCGAGGAAGCTGCCTGGGTCTAGGAGTGTGTAAACCCATCTTCCCTCCCCTTTCCTTGTGAGTCTCTTGTGAAAGTAGAATAAATTATATTGTAAAAATAAGAATGGATTAAAGAAATGTTGTATGTACCTTTAAGCAGAAATAAGAAATGTTGAAATTCAGGTGCCAGGAAAAGAAACATTAGGCATAAACAATGGTGCTAATGGCAAAACATTAACAGAAGATGGGTAGTAGTTAGTAAGGGAATAAAATATGCATGCCTAACCCAGGTAAACTTATCTGATTCTGCTCCCTTTGTTATCTTGTTAAGTTCTCATCCTTTTATCTGTATAAATAAGATAGTTTGTGTCTTGTATGGGGCTCACATTATCTGGGTGTTATTAGCAGAAGCGCTGTGCTAATAAAACAGAGTGGTCTGACAAACTGTGAGTCCTGAGTCTAACTTTGACAATTTGGAGGTTCCACCGAGATGGCAACCGTCTTCACTGGGGCTGTGTGATTCCTGACTGTTTTTGTAGGATGACCGTGGCAGCCGGCACCTGGGCATTTGGCCCGAGCGGTCCTCCACTATAACAAGAAGGGTGCACAACCACAGTGAAGTCTACGCCATCGAACCTGTTGGTTCCCACTCTGTTCTGGTAGGGATCCCAGGATCTGGCATCAGGAATCTGGTCAGGTAATTATTTCTGTGTTTTGTCCGGACTGAGGACTGTTCTGTCTCTGTGTCTATCCGTCTTCCTGTGGAGTGTTTGAGTCTGGGTGCCATCTCCGTCCGGGGATCGGCCAACCAAGGGGTTCCTGTCCCTGCGGTCTGAGTGAGTGGAATCTGCACAATTGCAGCCGCACCACACTTTGGGTAAATCCCTGGGTGTGAAAGCAAGGGCAATTGAGGCAGTAGCCTGTGGGCTCCTTTTGTGTGTTGCACTGGGCATTGCTCTGACAAACCCGAATTTCCTTCTTGTGCGATTGGTGTGTGAAGTCCTCCTGTATGGGTAACCAGACGTCTAAGTAGGGACAGTTCCCTAAACGAACGCCGGCTCATTTTATGTATTTAGGATGGGTCCAGACTCCTGTAAGAAGGGTCCGGACTCCTGTAAATTTCTGGAAAAATGGTCTAGGCTAACTCAGGGGGATCCCAAAACTCAGTGGCCACTGTTAAAATCTTGGAACAAAGACCGAGTGGACATCTTAAAGGACAAACTCGGCCAACCTAAAACTAAATTGGCTAAAGAAGAGGTTAATTGTTTCATTCAGTGGTGGGAAGAGGCAAATCGTAGCTGGACAAAATCAAAAACTCGCCTCTCTCAAATATTCAAATAATAAGTTGAAAGCTTTATTAAAAGCCTCCTCTCCCACCACCAGACCGAGCGCTCCCCTTTACCCCGTTCTCAAAAACCCACCCCGGATCGATCCAACCCCCTTAATACTCCCATCTCATTGTAAAAAGGACAAAAAGCAGGATCGGGCCCAGAAAAGCAGGCAAGCAACAGGAAAAAAAAAAAAAACCGAAAACCAGGTTGGAAGCCCTAAGGGCATAGTGTAAGGAGTAAGAAAAGCAGTAAGTGCAGGCATGAACCCCTGGAACAATACTTAAAATGGTGAAATCTGAGGTGATAAAGGTGTTATTTTGGGAGATAAACGAGTGATTTAAGGAAAGAGAGTGAAAAGTTAACTCTACAGAGGCTGGAGAGAATTAAGCAGTGCAAAGGAATGTTAAGGAAAAGAAAATGTGTATGTATCTAGTTGTCTGTGAAAATATGTAAAGTTCTAAGAATCTAAACCAGCACATCTGGTTTGTAAAACTCCTGTTTTGTAGGTGTAAGATAAATTAGTTTTGTTTTTGTTTTAATGCCACTAAAAATTCATTTGACTCTTAATTCAAAGTTGCAAAACTGACAGACCTTTTTGCAAGACACAGGTAATTAGTGTTGTTTGGCTTTGGGATTTAGCATTTAACCCTTAAGGGGTAACTTGATTCTTTATAAAATTTAAAATGTTTTTTAAATAAAAACCAAGTCATGGCTGCAATAGGGCAGTCAAAATCAGGAGAATAGGGAGAGATTCTGGAGTCTTTTTGTTTGGTTGGTGGTTGTTTTTTTTTGATAACAATAGCAGATAAGAGCTGTAGTGAAAGAATTAAAAAAAATATATTTTAACAGTGCCCCTCTGAAGCAACAGCAGAGGTGAGGTGCACAAAACAAAAAGAAGCAATGTTAAAAACACTGAGCCTTAAAATGGCTCTGTGTAATCAGACTGTCACTTTTGATAAGGGTACATGAAAACTCTGTAAGAAAAAAGAAACAGTTACATCGTATGTAAAAATTGATATGGCTAATGTTTAAAAAAAAAAGTTGTAATATAGAAGGAATGTGCTTTTTCCCTAGGACATGTGCAGTGTATATTGTAAAAAGGGGTAAAAGAAATACAAATGAAATATGCTACTGAATTAAAATCCTATTAGGGCTCCAAAAAGAGCTGCAATAGACTGTTTTCTTTTTCAGATCTCTGTGTGTTTTGTAAGCAGGAGTTGAAAGTGGAAAGAAATTAAAACTCTGGTGGAAGTTAATTGTGTCCCTTTTAAGACAAAGTCTCTGAGCTCTGCTAATGGCTTTGAATCCACAAGCCAAGCCTGTGTTAATGCAAATTACCTAACTGATAAAGGAAGGTAAAAACTGCCAGCACAAAAGAAATTGCCTAAATAAAAGACATGGTATAACAAGATCCCTTTAAGAGATTTGATGCTAAATGTTATTGTTAATATTAAACATTGAAATAAATTTAATGTTAGTAAGTACCCCTGTAACAACGTATAGTGTGTATGATTTTTGAAAAAAAAAACCTTGAAGGTAATATGGTAATAATGCTTCTCAGCTATTACCTGTGAATAAACTTAAAGCTTAACACAGCAGGAAAAACATTACAAACTTGGTCTGCTATATAAGAAGAAAAACTTTAGTTATTAAATTCATGAGGTGGTATACCTCAACAGTGGAATAATTTCCCCATAACTCTTAAAAAGTAGAACCCATTAAAACCTGCCCTGCCTATAGAACAAAAAAAAACAGGAAAATATGGAGGTAATTCCTCTGTTTTCCCTGCAATCAGCAAGGGTATTTGTAAAAGAAAGGACTCTTTTAAGCGACAATCAATGCCACCCTGAAAGGGGTAGAAAAATGTTTTTTGTCTTTCAGAAAATCAAAAAAAAAGCTAATACCAGCTACAGAACAACCTATTACAAAAACAAATGAAAGTTAAAATAATACCAGCTACAGAACAACCTATTACAAAAACAAATGAAAGTTAAAAAAAACATACTGCAATAGCTATGAAATGTACTGAAATGCAGATATTTAGAACATAAAATGTTTTGGGTAATATCAGAAAATATTAAGGTTTTGATGCATCTGTTAAATCAAAGGAAAAGATTATTGTTTAATACCTATCAATATAACTGGATGCAGTATGTCTCCAGTACGGTAAGACAAAATTTGTTAAGTGAAGAAATTGTTGTTAAAATTGCACACCAACAGGCTCTGGGGAAAAAAATAAATAAATAAATAAAAAAAATGAAAAGTTAGCCCACTCCACAGATTGCACCTGGGATCCTTCTGGCTACCTCAAACCTCAAGCCAGTGGGCTGGGGAGGAAGGGAAACTATTGGACACTAGAGGTTGTACCAAGTGAACTCCTCAACAGTGGGTATGCTTATCCATGCCTGTTGCTCCAAAGCCCTGTAGTAAAGGCATCTCACTAGGATCCTGTATGTGGGATACAATTAATAATTAGGCCAAAGTATTGTATAACGGGCAATGTGTGTGTTAATTCTTGGAAAGAAGTGTTTTAAAAGGATAAAAGTGTTAGCAACCCATCAGTAGACAAATGTACATGTAATGTAAGTACTGTGTTTACCAATAATCACATTTACTATTTGCCACAACCAAAAGTCTCAGCTTACTGTAAGCACTGATTTAGCTGAGTTCTCTATCAGTCTTGGCATTAAATGGCAAACAGTTACCCATTATCTGTTTAAAAAGGTAACAAAACAATGTGGGAAACAGAACCATTCATATTATCTGGATGGTCTCCCACAACTACTGGCATACTAATGTTACTACCCCTAATTGTTTTTGGTTTTAAATTGTATGTGTTTAATTAAAATGTTTAAAATATGCTGGTAAATAAAACAAATGTATGCACAGCTAAAGCCACAGGCCCAAATCACCTCCCAGTATTTTACTACATAAGAAGTGACACTGGCGATTGATAATCTTAGTGTCAAAAGGGGGATATGTAGGAGCTGGACTTTATAATGTATAATTTGATTTCATCCTACCAGCCACCCTTTTTGAATAGCAGAAAGAAATGACCCTCTGGGACTATAAGATTCTGTTTTCCCATATGCATTACAAATTGGGCCCTCTCTAACTCTTTGTTTTAAGATTTAGGTAGTAAGAGACAGGATTCTCTATTGTGTCTATGTTAAGTAAATTAGAGAAACATTGAAGGCCTGGGTCTCAATGTAAATTGTCTTGGTTAATTGTAAAACTTAGCAAGGTTTAATTTGCAATGCCTTTTTGCTCAATATAAAATACTACTGTTTGTATTCTCAATCTGTTTGTGTGAATGAGGAATGAATGCATCAGGAAAAGATAAGGTGTGAAGGCCATTGTTATAGCCAGAGTCAAGAAAAGAAGCAAAAAGACTTAAAGAGTATCAAAGAATCATCAGGCACTGCTTACTACCCAAACTGCTGTTAAACTGTCTGGCATCCGCAGCATGAATACATGCTTTGCCGTGTAAGAATGCACCACCCCAGCGAACCAATCACCACCTCAGGACCACGCAGAGTCAATTTTGACTCCAGAAGATGACGTAGAGGAACAGCCTGCAATACCTTACAATCTACGTTCTCGTAAGGGTTGCCAGAAGCAGACGACTACCTAAAGCAAGGCCCAAGAAAAAGCAGTAGTGAGCCTAGCGCCTGCTGCCTGGTGGACATAAAACTGTGACTACAGTTCCCTCAGCTGAGGTTGTCAGAACCAGAAGGGCCCTGCCTCCAACATGTGGTGCCTGTTCCTCGGCTGTTGGTGTCTGAAGGTCGGGGGAGTCCACAATGACAGCAGCAAGTGTGGATAGCTCAGACCCTTAATATTTCTAAATGCTGGGTCTGCAGCCACATCCCAGCCCACTGTCAAACTGATGTTCCTGTCCTGGCTATCCCACTCAATTCCCCAGACCTCACTGGAGGACCTTGTCCGTTTAACACAATATGGAACAGTAATGACACCTGGGAAGAGACTATTGGCAGTTCCTTTAACCCACTTAGGGGAGTAATACACCGGGCAAAAAGGCTCCTGAGGTTAAAAGAAGTAGTTAAAATAATGGCAAATAAAACTGGAGAAAGTTTTAAGAGCCCTGGCCAAAGAAACAGGGGCGGTCCGACAGGTGGCCCTCCAAAAACGTCAGGCATTGTACATAGTGCTGGCGGCCAAAGGAGGGACCTGTGCACTCATTGAAAAAGAATGTTGTGTGTATATACCTGACAATACCAATGAGGTAATAGATCGCGCTAGCCACTTAGAACAAATCGCATATCTTCCCCATGAAGAGCCGAGTTCTTTATGGAAGTGGCTAAGCAACCTGTTCAATTTCTCTGGCCTAGGAAACTGGTTGTTTCAGGGAGCCCTGACTATCCTGTTTGGAATCTTAGTGATTTTTGTATGTTTTCAGTTAATCTCCTGTTGTATCCAAAATTGTGTAAAATATGCCACCCAGGTGACTGCCCCAAAACAGAGTGCTAATACAATAATTTTAAATATTGCTAATGAACAAAGAGATAAAAAAACGGTTAATATGTAAAACCCAGTAAGATTTTGGTCATGGCGTAAGCTTGACCAAAAGGAGGGATTGTGAAAGTAGAATAAATTATATTGTAAAAATAAGAATGGATTAAAGAAATGTTGTATGTACCTTTAAGCAGAAATAAGAAATGTTGAAATTCAGGTGCCAGGAAAAGAAACATTAGGCATAAACAATGGTGCTAATGGCAAAACATTAACAGAAGATGGGTAGTAGTTAGTAAGGGAATAAAATATGCATGCCTAACCCAGGTAAACTTATCTGATTCTGCTCCCTTTGTTATCTTGTTAAGTTCTCATCCTTTTATCTGTATAAATAAGATAGTTTGTGTCTTGTATGGGGCTCACATTATCTGGGTGTTATTAGCAGAAGCGCTGTGCTAATAAAACAGAGTGGTCTGACAAACTGTGAGTCCTGAGTCTAACTTTGACACTCTCCTGTGTGAGTGGAAAATGGGTAAGGGACTGTCTAAATATTCCACCTCACCCCCTAAGGGTGCCCCAGCATATTACATGTACGTACATTATGGTCCTAAAACCTGCAGGTATTTAAATGATTGGAATCTGTATACGCGTGAAAATTCATTTAAACAATGCCCATTAGAAGGTACCTTCAATCTAGATAAGATCATATATCTCAGTGGAGCTTTAATCACAAAGAAAAACCTCTGTTACAGTGTGAGCAATTTGTCTAGGAACGGGTTAATTTGAAATTCGGCTTAGCCCTGAGATAAGGGAGAAGTTGTTTTGTCTTCAAGGTCATGAATTAGTGCGGACTATGCTAAGTGCTAAGTAAAACTGCTTCAGCCCCAGCCCCAGCTGGTTGTGGAAAAAAAAAAAGGCAAACCAAAAAGCAGTATAAGTTACGAAACTGAGATTGCAGTGAGATCCAACAGTTTTTGCAACCCTGAAGCCGGACAGGCAGCTGACCTGAACTGGAATCTCTGAAAGAGACGCCGCAGGAGATTCCAGGGTGTAAAAGAACAGCCATCCCAAGAGTGGCAGCATGTTGGAAATGCTGGACAAGCTGTATACAGGATAGTCTCCCGTCCACCTATTTCCCTTCTCTGAACATTATACACAGACATGCCAGTCTGGATATGTGTAAGTATTAAAGTGGTTTAAGGCTTAGGGCATTTATATTTTTCCCGAGTGATGTGGGAGCATTCCCAACACTCTCCATTGTTGTTTTATTATTTTTAATGAAGCTTTAAAATTTGGATATATGGTGTGATTTCTCTATCTACCCCCCCAGTCCTGCAATGTCAGTTTGATCACCTGACATAAGGGATAATTGGTAACAGAAATTTGTCACAGTTTGGTGAGCAATAGAGAATTGGAAAGCACTGTAGAATTTACACCATCTATCTGTTTTACCCTTGTTAGTTTATGTTTGCTTTGTTTGGTACTGTTGGTGTTTTGTGTTAAGAATAGCATGATTATAGGTGAGCTCTAATAGAATAAGGAAACACTATTTGGTTTTGGTGCACTATTTAGCTTTGGCTCTGTTTTGTTTAACCGGTTACTGATGTTTTTCTGCTCTGTTCATTTGGGCGTTAGGTGTGTGAGCGGAACTGAACTTCTCGTTCGTAATTCCTCAGGGTGGAAGCCATGTGTGCGATGAAGCTCTGAGGTTGTCCTGAAATTTTACAGTCCCGCCCCCCCGTAGCGGACAATATAATAGAAGTAGAAAAATTTGGCTTAGACTGTAATTTTCTTTGTTTTTTGTGTAATTTTCTTTTCTGTTTAAGTGTCAGCAGACAAATGGGTGGGTCTCTGGGTATGCCCCCAAAGGGGTTTGGATTATGTGTTAAGTGAATGGCCATGTATTTTTGCCCAGGTGGCAAGCCTTACTAGGAAGGACTCAGGTAGTCTTGTGAGTAGAAATGTTTTGGGGACAAGACCAGAAGGGTGGGGGCTAGTTGAGTAGCCCACCCTCCTAGCTAAGAACTGGTTGTGGAACAAGCTCGTGTCCATGGACGGGACGATTCAGTGAGGAAAAAAGGATCGGGCCCAGGCAGGCGGGCAACAGACAGAGAGATTTGGAAACTTTTGACGGTGTAGTGGAAAGAAGGAGTAAGTGAATATAAGCATGAGGATTTCAAATACTCAGAAGGATATTTGGAATGGTGATTTGCATTGGTAAAGTGGCTGTTGGAAGGAGAAAGCAATTGATTTTTAAGGGAAAATGAAAAATTGACTCTGTGTTTGCTGGGGGGAACAGCACTTGAACTTTGTGAAAAAGCTGAAGAGAACAGTTTTTTGGTGTCTTTGACATGTTTGTGAATGAATTCAGGCAAAGAAATTATTAGATTGCACTCATTTGGCTATGAACAATTTTGTTAAATCAGTTGAAGAATGTATACAGTGCTATGTAATGACATTGTATTAGGCCCTACAGGCACTATAAGTGGTGATGTTTTCTTTCAGTGTTTAAAAGCAGGAGTTAAAAGAAATAAAAAGCAAGCCGGAGAGCATCTGTGTTAATGCAAATTAACTAACTGATAAGGTAGAGGCCGCTGAACCAGGGCTGTCTAAGAAGCACATACGAGAAAATATGGGGTAATTCCTCTGTTTTGCCTAGAATCAACAAGAGTATTTGTATATTTTAAGTATTTAACTGCCCCGAAGGGGTGGACCTCTGTTTTTGTCTTTCAGATAATCAAAGAACATTAATGCCAGCTACACAGCATTCAACATACTATGATTTACTGGCAGTCACAATTATGTTGTGTGTTCTATGTTCTGTTTTGTGGTGTTTTGCCAAAAAAAAATTGTTGTGTTTAATATTTTCATGAGATGGTCTGATTTGACATCAAGCGAAAATGTTGCATTGCAATGCAGATACTTGTTTTGTTCAACTTAGAGTACAAAGTGTTTAGTTATATCAGAAAATGTGATATACTAAAGTCTAATACATTTTCTTAAGTAAGAGAAAGAAACTACATTGGCCAAATCTTTTAATTGAGAATTGTTGTTAAAATTTGCATACTGACAGTCTTTGGAAGCAAGGACATGAAAAGTTAACCCACTCCCCATATTGTACGAGGGATCCTTCTGGCTACCTCAGACTTTTAGCCAGAGGGCTGGGGATGGTGGATAGCTATTGGACTAGAAGTTATATTAAGTGAACTTCTCAAAGTGGGTGTGCTTGTCCTGGCTTGTTCTTCCAAAGTTCTGTAATAAGGTTATTTTAGTGAAAGGGTATATGTGACATACATTGAATGATAATACTTCTGTACTGTATAACAGTACTGTTTATGTGTTCATGGTATGAAAAAGGTGTATAATTGAAGAGTAAAAGTTTCCTTTGTAGGTTAAATGAAGAAAAAAAAAAAGCCAAGTAGAGAATGGCTAACATGCGCTGGCCCCAGTCAAGGACACCGCTTGGCTGCCTACCAAGGGAAGGGGGGGGGGGAAATGTTTGCTGCAGTTACACGAGATTGGTGTGCAGCGGCCAGCCCACTCTCCTCCTTGGGGACCTTTTGTAAATATTCAGATTGATTTTATTTCGATGTCTACATGTTGTGGTTATGGATATGTATTTGTTTTAGTTGATGTATTTACCAATTGGGTTAAAGCTTTTCCCTGCAGGAAAGCAGGTGTCAGGACTGTTGTGACATTTTGCTTAAAGATTTTGTGCCACGTTTTGCCATCCCTGTGGGTATCAACAGTGATCGTGGAATTCATTTTTACTGGACCGATTGTGAAGGAGTTATGTGCAACTCACTGCCCTCACCACCCACAGTTGGGACAGTGGAACGCCAGAACGGGATTTTACAGAATAAACTGGCCCAGATTTGTGCTGAAACGAACTTAAGGTGGCCGGATGCCCTTCTTTTGGCACTGAGGTGTATGAGAGCCATTCCCAATCGAACGACTGGACTCAGCCCTCATGAAATTTGACAGGACACCCAATGCTGACTACCAACTGCACCCCCGCTAACCCCAGCTCAGATGGACATTCATTTGCTGGATAACATAATGCTTAAATATTGTCAGGCACTAATGAAATGTGTTAAGTCTTTATACACAGGTGATGGAAGCACTACCAAAGGATCCTGTGCAACCTTGCCACTCGTTGGAACCAGGAGCCTGGGTCTACATAAAGATCCATCAGCGAAAGACTGCCTTGGCTCCATGCTGGAAAGGCCCTTTCCCAGTCCTGCTGACTACCGACACCGCTTTGAAGTGCCACAAACTGACTGCTTGGACCCAGGATTCTCACTGCAAAAAGACCCCTCCACATCAGAAGAATTTTCCTATTGATGATTAGCCTATTCTTTCTTCTAGTTCTACTGTGCTTCTGGACAGCAGGGAAAAAGCTCCCTTGACCACTGACAGACCAACTGTGCCTTTAGACTTTTCTAGAAAAGAGCACAGCTATTACAGGGTGATATGTGCTGGAAACCTCTCCCCTGTAGGATGCTAAACCTCGATTGTTTTGGGAAAGAAGAAGACACACTCACTCCACTGACATTGCCAAAGTCCAGGAATTCCTGACTGAAAAGGACACTGAGAACTGACCCTGGTGAAGAAACAAAGAATTACATACTGGCAGGAAGAAATTTGTGGGACCCATGCTTGGGACTGTGGTATTAATTGGATTTTGGGGTTTATTCTACAGGCTGCGCCCTGTGTTCTGGATAAATCCTTCAGTATGTATTGCCCTCCTAATTGGATTTTACCTGACATTGCCCTTATCCAGTTTTCTACATACCCAGATTGCTCACAAGGGGCTACCATTAGATTAGCACAACAAAAGGCCTGGGTTATTTCCTCTGGACAAAAGGAATTGACCAGATCCCTGTGGGCTGGGTTATTTCATCTGGCCAATAGTGTAGTAGCCATTTGGACTATTCTTCCAGGCCAAGAACATGATAAGAAATTGGGGCAACTAGAAAAGGCCACTAGTCTTATTTTTGAAGCTCAGCTATCTTCAGTACAGGCTGGAGTTGCTGAGTTACATGTAATTTCCACCCTTAGTTCTATGACCCAGAAGTTACTGACAGAGATGGTATTGAATATCACTGAGGCTGGGAAGGCATTGCAGTGGGATCTGGACTAGACTTGGCCCACTGCCCTTACAGACGTCAGGAGTACCATCTGATCTGTGGTCATGAAGACATACTTGGACACTTTCTGGATGGAAGTGTGGACATTCACAGTGCTCCTTCCAAGCATATGGACCGGTTAGGGTGGGTGTGGGCTCCCACATACCGAATCCTGCTGGGTCCATGGGGAGGATGCCTGTGGGACTGTAATTGTTTACCGAGACATCTGGGGAAATTAGACCACCTGGTATGTCCAACTGATTTTTAGACAGTACCCCTGGAATGACACCTGACATTTTGGATAAGAATAGAGAGTCAATGGACATTTTGGCCGTTAGAACCACCACAGCTCAGTGTATCTATAAACTGAAGCTAGGGGAAGTTGTCACTGTTTATGACAATATTTGTTGAGAGGGTGGAGGTCAAGGAACTACCCTGACGGGACACCCACTTTTTCAAGCTAATGATAGCTGTGTGTGCATTAATGACACCACTTTACAAGATATACATATTGATCTTACCACTGCTGCAGGCAATCCTATCATTTCCTGGCCTGCAGATAGAATGTTACATGTAGCTCTTAGATTTCAGGTATATTTTAATTGGACTAGAATAGTACCTGATTGGTTTCAAAATTTGCTTTCATTGTTACCAAAGGTTCAAAGAATTTCTGAATTGCAAGGGCAAATTCCCTTGTTTTAGAATGTATATCAAGCTGGAAGGAATGCCTTTCATACACCTTATAGAGTGTTTACTTTATGTACTAGGTATGATGTTTTGTGCTTTGTGTTCACGATTGTACAACAGCCCCATTATATTATTCCTATAGGATTGTTATTATTTGTAGTGTTGTTAGTTAATTTAGGATTATATTGTTGTTGTTGTTGTCAATAACGTAAGAATAGCAATACCTTTCATGTTCATGCTAATCATGCATTGTCATTACGTCCCATGACGGTTGACATGTTTGCTGTAGTATCTGAAGTCCATGGTTTCATGCGAATTGAGATTTGAAATTGTTTGTTGTACTAGAAGTACAAAAGGGGGGAGTGTGGAAGCCAGTAAAATATTATTGCTAGAAATTGTCTGTAAAAGGTATAAAGGCTTGCTGTGATTGTTTACCAGTTGAGAGACCTGTCCAGGACCCTGTGTCCTATGGCACTCTCTCCCTCCATGGTAATTACTGGAGAAATAATAAATTATTTGATTTTGCTGCATCCAAACAAAAAGTGAGAACTGAGTTTTTCTTCGACAAGGAGGATGAAAAGGGGGAGAGACATCCCATCGTGTACCTGAGCAAGAAGTTGCTACCCCGGGAGCAGAACTACGTGGCCATGGAGAAGGAATGCCTGGCCATGGTGTGGGCCCTTAAGAAACTGGAGCCATATCTCTTTGGGCACCACTTCACCGTGTACACCGACCACTCTCTCCTGACCTGGCTGCACCAGATGAAAGGAGCCAACTCCAAGCTCCTGAGGTGGAGCCTGCTCCTGCAGGACTATGACATGGACGTGGTCCATGTGAAGGGAAGTGCCAACCTGATAGCAGACGCGCTGTCCCGGAGAGGAGGCCCCAAACTTCCCTGGGTCACTGGGCAGAGTGACCCCGCTCAGTTCAGCCTCGAAGAGGGGAGAGATGTGATGGAGTAGGGGCTGTCTGTGGAGGTTGGGGGAGACGGGGAGGACATTAGGTGAGGGACAGGTATTCAGCCTGTAACCTGAGCTAGGCAGTGGGGAGGGGAGGTCAACATCTCTGCCAGGGGAGCTAGACAAAGGAGAGAGCCGAGTGGAGAGGGGGAGTCAGTTTCGATTTGGGGCTGGGTGAAGGGAGTTCAGAGAATCCTAGGCTGGGATCCAAGCACCCTGAACCCCCCAGAAAGGCCAGATTGAGAGGTCCTGGCTCTGCCCACAAGCTCTGCTGTAGCCTGTGTTCCTGTGTCCAATAAACCTTCTGTTTTACTGGCTGGCTGAAAATCACTGTGAGTCGCAGGAAGAGGGGTGCAGAGTCGGACTCCCCCGCACTCCAAGAGGCAGCGGGATCAATGCCCGCATCCTCCAGCGGCAAGGCAGCCACGGGACTTTCTCTTGCCCTTCTTTTAGAAGCCATGGACAGTCAGCCGGCTCAGCTCCTCCAGTGGCCTCCATCCCTCTTCCCGCTTGGCCTCCCAAAAAGCCACCCCTTGCGGAGCACAAAGCTCTTCCACCCCGGCCCTTCTCCCCCTTGCACTAACTGGGAGGCTGGAGACAGCTGGGGGAAGTTAGCTCAAATGGAAGAGCATGGGAGAAGCAGTCAGACCCATACACACACTCTCCAGCCTGCTCTGCTCTGCTGGGCTCTGCTGGGCTGGGCTCTAGTGGGGGACCTGCACCTTTCTTTCTGAGCTCTCACTGGAGCACAATCCCTTTCCTCCTCCCTCCTAGTCTACACCAAGCTCATTGGCCGGGAGGGAGAGCCACTCAAATACAGAATTACTCACATCCCAGGGGTCCATGAAGAGAATGAGGAGATGGGCGGGGTGGCACGCGATACCAGCTCAGCTGAGACCGTGAGACCTTGCAGCCTCCTGATCTCAGGCAGCATGGCAGCCGTGGAGCAGAGCAGAGCGCGCAGACAGCTTGGAGACAGCCAAAGCGGGGAAGGGCTGCGTTGGTCTGGAAGAGGGAGTCGGTGGCTGTCTATCCTGGCGGAGGCAGGGTCGTTTTGCTGTATGCTGGGCCAGGGGCCAGGGAGTCTGCTAGAGTTGCAGAGCTGGGCCTGCTCCTGGCTTTGCTTGGGTTAGAGGAAAGTGGTGAAGATAAGAACGGCCCTCCTGGGTGAGACCGATGGTCCATCTAGGCCACTATCCCATCTTCTGACAGTAACCGATGCCAGGCGCTTCAGAGGCAATGGCCAGAGCAGGCAATCGTCAAGTGATCTATCCCTGCGTTGTCTTCTGATGTTTGGTGCTTGTTTCAGGGGCTAACTCTCAGCCCAGACACACTCCAGGGAGGGAGCGTTGGTGTTTGTGCCGAGGAGTGTGGCTGGGACTCGGACCCCCTTCCCCAGCTCTGGGTAGCGCCCCCCCTCCCCATTTCAGGCTGTGTTCTGCTTAAGGCCACAGAGCCCTTGCCTTTTTTTGCCCGGTGCCTGAGAGTCAGGCCAGCTGTGGGGAATTAGCTCAAGCGGCAGAGCGCTCGCTTTGCATGCGAGAGGTAGTGGGGGACGCTGCCCGCATTCTCCGAGCCTGTCGACTAAGGGCTCCTGATGAGCCTGGTGGACGGGAGAGCCAGCCATCTGACTTTTGGCCTTGCTGCCCGTAGCGGTCAGGCCGAAAAATCCAAAGCCACCCTCCCCAGGCCCACAGCCACCCAGGGGCTCCTCTGCACCATCTTGCCTGAGCCGGTGGAAGTGGAGCCTGGCACTGAGCTGATGCGCTGAGGGTTATTTGCACTGTGCTTTTCACATGGAGGTTAAAACACGGGGCACAGATCTTTGAGCACAACCCTCGTCCTGAGGAATGGGGGGGGGGCTGCATAAATAGAGACCGGCTCTCCCTGGCGTGGCTGCAGCGGCTCTTCACAGGGGCAGTCCCACTGCCAATTGGTACCAGAGTTTTGAAAGTTTTCTTTTCTGGCCTGGCTCCCCTCTCTTTAGGGAGACTGGCGACCCCAAACTTCCCAGAAACCATCATAGCAAGGCCAACCTGATCACAGACACCTGCTTAGCACCCGGAGGTGCAGCCCTGAACCCCGGCAATCAGCTACGCTCAGCTGCCCACCCAACAAGCGTTACACGCAGGAGCCTTCGTGCCCCGCGTGTTCAGCTCCCTCCCAGCGCCAGCTTTAAACTCCGCTGCTCAGTTCTAAGCGTTGGCCACACGGGGGCAGCCTGGAGCTCAGCCAATGCCTCCCTTTGCTGGTTGTGTTTCCCACTCCTCGTGGCAGGTTCACACCCCGCAGGCAGATCTCTGAATCGGAGCAGAACCATTCCCCAAATCCAGCGCTTTAGCAGCAGCTTTGCTAGGAAAGCGCTGACGTCCCCAAGTAAGAGCCAGAGCGCTGTGTGCGGGATCTTCTATCGGGCCCCTCACCGTGGTGTCTGTCAGGCGCAAGGAGAAACCAGGGAAATGTTTTCATGGCGTTTAAGGGCAGAAGGGGCCATTAGCTCAGCTAGTCTGACCCCCGAATAACACAGAATTACACCATGACACACACTGATCCCACAGACCTTAGACAGATCAAAGCGTTTCAGCCCTCAGGAAGGAGGCCAAACTGGGTACCAGAGGCAGCGAACAAGGAGCCCCCAAGGCAATGGCAGGGAGCTGACGAGGTGAAATATGCCCCGATGATCCCCGCAGGCGACCCACCCCCATGCTGCAGAGGTGGGAGTCCCTGTTCCTCCTGCCCTTAAGAATCTCTGGTGGTAAGTGGGTCCCCCCAGTTCCCCAGATAAGAATCCTCCATGTGGTTTCCCTGGCTTCACCTCCAGATAAGAACATTGTGTGGAGGGAGTGGGAGGAAGGTTGTCTGGCAGATATGTAAAGGGGGACTGTGTCTCCCTGTCTGGCCCAGGCTCCTGGGAGGAAGTGATCTCAGTGTGTCTGGCTGTCTCCATTCCTCCCACCCATAAGAATCCCTGGTGTGTGGGTGCACCCTAGACCATTAAGGATCTCTGGTGGGTGGGTGTCTCTCTCCCGCTAGTCAGGATCTCTGGGGCGTGCCTGTATAAAAAGAGACTTTGACTCACCCAGGCTGGGCTGCCATCATGGAACAGACCAGGTCCTTCTGTGGAGGGTTTGCGTTCCTCCAAGGACGTGATCTCAGTGTGTGTGGGTGTCCCTGTCCCTTCAACCCTTAACAATCCCTGGTGCGTGGGTGCACTGGGCCCCATTATAATCCCCTCTGTCTTACCCCCCATGAGGGATCCGGTGGATGTGGGGGTTCTCCACGGTACTGGGGGTGTCTGGTGCCCCTGTCCCTCCTGGTAAATAGTGGAGTGTGTGGGTGTCCCCCAGCTCGTTAAGGATCCGTGTTGTGCAGATGCCCCCGTTCTTCTCATTAAGAATGGCGCAACGGAGCATATGGGTGTGTCCCACACCCCATGAACTAGCTCCTGTGTGTGGTTCCCCTGCCCCCATCCAGGCTCTGTGGTGTGTGGGTGTTGCTGTTCCTCTTTTCAAGATCCGTGTTGCTTGGGTGCGTCCCTCCCCCCAAGTCAGATTCCCCAGCGTGTGGGTGCTCCCATCCCCCCCTCCAGGCTCTGCAGGGGGTGTCTAAAAAGAGACTGTGTCTCACTGTCTTGCCCAGGCTATGCTGCAGGGGCTATTCACAGGTGCGATCCCACTACTGATTGGCATGGGAGTTTTGACCTGCTCCATTTCTGACCTGGGCCGGTTCACCCCTCCTTAGGCAACCTGGGGACCCCAAGCTCCCCCGGGATCACCATATTGATGCTGAACTTAGTGTGGACACCCGATCGGCACAGCCCCCTGCAGCCTAGAACTCCTGAGCTCAAGTGATCCACCAGCCTCAGCCTCCCCAGATGCTGGGATCACAGGCACCAGCCACAGGGCCCGGCTTGTTTTGCAGCCTGGCAGCTGGAGCTTTAAACTCTGCTTGTGAGCTCTGTGCCTGGGCCAGACGGGGACAGCCTGGAACTGGGAAATGCTTCTGCTCCCCCTGCCCCCATCTCATGTCGAGCTGCAGGCGCCGCTGTCCTGCCAGGTAAGATCCCGGATGTTTCGGTGCCCCCTTTCCCCGCCCAGGTGTCCGGGTACCTCTGCCCCCCATACGGAATCCTGGATGTGTGGGTGTCTGTCCCTCTGCAGAGGATCCTGGAGTGTGGATGCCCTTGTCCCCCCCTACAACATCCTGGGTGTGTGGGTGCCACTCTCCCCCCAGTAGATCTCTGGTGGGTGGGTCCCCAGGGTGTGAGCGCTCCCATCCCCCGATACAGGCTGGAGGGGGTATAAC
Source organism: Mauremys reevesii (assembly GCF_016161935.1). NCBI lineage: Eukaryota > Metazoa > Chordata > Testudines > Geoemydidae > Mauremys > Mauremys reevesii. The sequence continues at coordinate 22,459,776 of NC_052634.1, read as the reverse complement.
TGGCTCTCCCTGTCCTGCCCAGGCGGTGCTACAGCAGCTGTTCTCAGGGGCAGCAACCCCACTGTCACCCTGCAGCTTTAACCTGCTCCAGGGGTGACCTGCTTCCCCCTCCTTTGGGAGCCTGGGGACCCCAAACTTCCCAGAATCACCTGATTGATGCCGAGCTTAGCACAGACACCGGCTCAGCCTGGCAGGGAGCTGCCCTGAGCCCTGACAATCAGCTTCCCTCCGCCTCCTGCTGCACAGCGAGGATCCCACGCGAGAGGCTTTGTGCCCAGTTTGTTCAGGAGTGTCCCAGGCTCCAGCTGTAAACTCTGCTCTGTGGCCACACGCGGGCGGCACTAACGGTCCCATCTAACCGCTGTTTGCGTTCGACCCTTCGGCTCGCAGATTCTAACCCGCGGGCAGATCTCTGAGTGCAGCCAAATCCCTCCCCAAACTGAACATTGAAGCAGCAGCTCCCATTGGAAAGATCAGGATTTTTGCCTTTAAAAACAAGGAAAATGTCTCCAGCGAGAGACTGAAGAAGCTCAATTGATTTCTTTGACTGGAGGTTAAGAGGTGATTTAATCACTGGTTTAAATACATTTTACAAATTCCCAGACGGGGGACTATGTGATTTAAAGGGTTCTTTAATTCACCAGGCAAAGACTGAACAAGACCCCATTGGCTTGCAGTCGATGTCAGAAAATCCCAACTGGAAATGACCATTTTTTTAACCGTGAGGCTAATTATCTAGTGGAACAAGCTCCAAGGAAGTGGTAAAGTCCCCATCACGTGCAGTCTGTAAATCAAGACCGCAGCTCTTGCTGCAAGATACCTGGTGTGTGGGTGTCCCTGTTCTGCGTTTCGGGATCCCTGGTACATGGTGCCTCCCTCCCACCAGTTCAGGATCCCCACAATGTGTGCTCCCATCCCCCCATACAGTCTCTGCGGGGGATGGAGGGTGTCTAAAAAGAGACCATGTCTCACTGTCTTGCCCAGGCTAAGCTGCAGGGGCTATTCACAGGCGCAACCCCACTACTGATCGACACGGGAGTTTTGACCTGCTCTGTTTCCGACCAGGGCCGGTTCACCCCTCCTTAGGCAACCTGGGGAGCCCAAGCTTCCCCGGGATCACCATATTGATGCCGAGCTTAGTGCGGACACCCGATTGGCACAACCCCCCCTGGCTGGGAGCTCTGGGATCCACCCACAGTAGCTGAGAGCTGTGGGGTCCATCCGTGGTATGGGCCTGTGGGAGCCCCTTCCGACACTGGTGGCTGATAGCTGTGAGGCCCCCACCGGCCGACAGCTCCAGTCTTGCTGCCCCAGGGCTGAGGTGGAAAATGTCACTGAGATCTCGGAAAGTCACAAATTCTGTGACCCCCTTTATATAATCTGAGCCTTAATAGTTGTTGACTGTCTCTCTCAATCTAGTGGTCTGCTCTAGCGTGGATGGGACAGGGAAGACAGAAGCTCACCCCCCAGCACAGGTTTGGGCAGAAATGTCTCTTGGGCTATTTGCTGAGCATGCAGAGGACTTGTCCAGGCCAGTGGAGCAGCTCAGCCAGATGAGGAGCTGGAAGAAGGAGACTGGAGCAGCCTGAACATCCCACTTTTTCTCCACAGCCACTGCCTGTCAGCAGGATTCCTCCTTCTCCTCAGTGAGACCAAATCTAAGCACCTAGATAGCTGGTCTGTCCGCTGCACCCCAGTCCCTCATGCCTGAGCCTCCCTGCCAAAGTCCTGTACCTGGCTCCAGAGAATTGTCTCACATCTCACTGGGAACTCGACTTCTTGTGCCCAGAGAGTCTTGGCCCCCCTCAGTAGAGGACCTGAGAAACACAGTGTCTGCCTTTTCCAAATAAGTGCTTGGAAAGGTTTTGTTTCTGTGACCACGTGGCCTAACGGATAAGGCGTCTGACTTCGGATCAGGCGATTGAGGGTTCGAGTCCCTTCGTGGTTGTGCAATTTTACCTTTGTGCTGAAAGTCCTGCTCCCTTCAGGGCTGGAACCTCTTCTTGGCTGTTCAGGCCAATGGTCTGGCTTCAGCTAGAGCCCCGGGAAGGAGTTGGGGGTTGGGTGTCTCAAAGGCTGGGACATGAGCCCCAGGTGCTTCCAGTCTCGCCTTTGCCATTCCCGACTTGCCAAAGAAAATGGGCGGCTGCCCGGGCTAGCGTGTGGAGCAGTTTCCCTCTTCCAAGTGTGCGCCTGTCCCTGTGCTGGACGGTACTTGCTAAATAGCACCTTGGGAGCCTGGGTATTTCTCTGCTTCTCACCAGCTGGGGAAAAGCCTCTTGGGGTAAAATCTCCTGCCCCACTGCCAAAGTGAGCACCTTGAGTGGGAACGGTAAGAGGCCCCACCAGGGGCGCTGGCCCTGCTTTCCTATCATCTTCTGATGTTGGCCACAGAGCATCAGCAGCTGGCTGCGGGTGGTTTTCAGTGGGGGTTTGACATGCCAGGGAGCAGGGAGCAGCCTGGCTGGGTGTCTCTGTGGCTGTCTGCTGGCCACGCATAGGCATGGTTCTCCCCTCCTCTTGCCCTACCCTTGGTTGCTCTGTGGCTTTTAAGCCTTCCCTTGGAGTTGTCAGCACCAGCCACCTCTGTCCTAGGTGCCCAGAGGAGGAGAGGTGCTGGGCTCCAGCCTGGGACTCTGCCTCCCTCCTGCCTTTCCCTGACTATGAAACCTGGCCCTGACACTCCTTTCTTCAAGCGCCATGTGGGCAAGAGGAAAAGTGTGGCAGAAAGCACAAGGGCCAAACTTGTGGGCATCAGAAATCCCAAACACCCAGTCAAACCATAGCCACTTCTAAACCCCATTCCAACCAAAGACCTGGCTCCAGTGGGTATGAGTCACTCAGCACAAGGTAAACAACTCATTCTTATACAGCTGGAGATAGGAAAGCGCTTGGATCTCCAGGGATTTACCATAATGTCCCACTGAGATTTGAACTCAGATTCCAGCATGCCAACCATTACACCATGGGCCCAGCTTGTGCTAGTTTCTCTGAACATTGGTGACCCTATCATAGAATACCAGGGTTGGAAGGGACCTCAGGAAGTATCTAGTCCAACCCCCTGCTCAGAGCAGGGCCAATCCACAGACAGATTTTTATCCCAGATCCCTAAATGGCCCTCTCAAGGACTGAGCTCACACACCTGGGTTTAGCTGGCCAATAGTCAAACCACTGAGCTCTCCCTCCCTCACAGGCCCAGCTTGTGTAAGGGACTGTTGGCCCTTTACTAAAAGTGAGTGGGGTTTTTTTGGTTGGCTAGTTCCCAGTTCCAATAGAAGGGGGAAGGGTCAATGGGAAATCAGGACCCTGAGACTGACAGGCCCCTGGGGCAATGGTCACCAACTGGTAGGGAACAAGTGAGAATTTGTTAATGAGTAAAATTCCTGGTGAAAATTGGCAAAGCTGTGGAAATTTTGAAAAGTTCCAGTGAATTTACACATGAAGATACAAACAGAGAGACAAATAGAGAGAAAGAGAACATCACAGACTGCACAGGCCCACACAGACATAAACAAAAACCAAACCCACACAGCACACAGAGCCATATACACACAAGGGAAAGCCACACAAAACATAGAACAAATCCACACCAAAAAATACAGCAAAAGCCCACAACAAGAAAGCACAAAAACCACATACCAAAAGAATACTTAGCAAAAAACAATCTGCTTGCAAAAGTCACACACACACACACACAAAACTATGCAAGGCATCCACAAAAATTATACAGGACCCACATGCACATCAACACGACAGACAACAAAAACCCAACATACCGAAAGCCAGGCAGGGTTTGAGTCTCACAGTGAAGAGGGTGAGCACACAGGTGGTTTGGGGAGCAAAGACTGAGGGGGAGTCGGAGGCAGTGCTCTGAGCTCTGCTTGACCCCTCCTTACACAGGCGGCTGGTGGAGAGCAGAGCCTGGTAGATCTGTGGAATCTGCCCTGCTCTCTGTAAAACAAGGGGACCTCGGTGTCTTCTGAGCTGCACTTGTATTTTCTGCAGGCAAAATGATTGGCAGAAGCCATTTACTTAAAGGAAACTAGTGCTATAAATGAGGTTTGAACTCACAACCTCAGCATGACTCCACTCAGCACTGCTCTGTAAGTATTGGGCACTAACCCATTGCACCACTGGATACTGTTTTCAGGAGTTTGTCTCCATGTTCCATGGATGGATTAGCGGAGTGTGTGTGGGGGGGTTGCATTAGCTAAAACAAATCCATATTAAAGGCTGCAGGGTGGCAGCAGCAGAGGTGGGGAGCCTCATTTCATGTGATAGAGCTGGTTCCCCCTTCCGTTGCTGAGGGGAAGGTTGGTGCTTTGAGCCCACCCGGTGCTGGAACGTCCCATGGGGGAGATTAACAGGACTCTTGAGAAGAGAATGGAGGGGAAGTCTTTTCTATCCCTGCCTAGCTCCATTGGTCTCCTGTGGCCCTTTCGGCTCTCTGCTCCCCTGTTGGGGAGTTGCAGAGACAAGCCCCCATCTGGGGAGTCACCGAGAGGCTGTGTCCCATGGCGTGTGTGGGGGAGAGGGGGTGGGGTGGGATGGAGCTCAAGGGGAGAAGGTTGTGTGTGACAGTGTGTGGGGGATGGTGTGTTCCTTAGGATAGAAATAATGGAAAACACAGGGGCAGTGACAGTGAAGCCCCATGTCTGAGTGTTATGACCCTGTGTGGTGCCGCCGTTTACCTTCCCCTCCTATGGTCTCAGCTTTCATTGAATCCAGCATTTTTTCACCTGTCCTCACCACAAAGGTGTCCCACGTGCCTCAGCTACCGAGTGTCCCTCTTAGAGACGCCGAGGACTGGAACTGATTTCAGCTGCTGGACAGCTCTGCTAGGTCTTTATTCATTTGCACAGGAAAATGCTGAGTGTTTAAATTCATTTCAAGCCCCCTGCCCCCATTCAGCGAACTCCTGAACATACTGGAGATGGGTCTGGAAATCGATTTTGATTCGAAAAAGTTTTTAAAAGGGATCACTTGGATTGGAATTAGGAACCCATTACTCTGCAGGGAAACATTCACCCACTGAACTCTACTCTCAACAGAGAGCGCCATGTATAGCCCAGAGCAGGGACAGTTTTTAACCTGGGGGTTAGTAAACTTTCTCGCTATACAAACACCACAGCTTACAAACTCGCCACCCCCGCTCTGTGTCACCAGAGCACAACAACAACTCTCCTTGGAGCACTCGCAGCTCCCCAGCTCCCTGCCCATCAGTCTCTCCAGCATTGCTCCAATCCCTTAAAGCAGGGTCTCAACCTCAATTTACCTTAGGGCCAGGGCCAGTCCTCCAGTTCTCCCAGTGGGCCAATAATGTCACTCATACTGCCCAGAACCTGCCCCCAAAACTCTGCCCCTCACCTGCCTAAGGCTCTGGGAGGGAGTTTGGGTGCAGAAGGGGTAAAAGGCTGGTGTCTGGGAGGAAGTTTGGGTGGGGGGAGGAGGTCTAGGGTGCAGGCCCTGGGCTGGGGCTGGGGATTGGGGTGCAGGGTCTGGGAGGGAGTTTCGGTTGGGGAGGGGGTCTGGGGTGCAGGTTCTGGGATGGAGTTTGGATGCTGCTGGAGGCTCTGGGCTAGGGCAGGAGGAAGGGGGAACAGGAGTAGGGGTGGGGTTGCGGGAAGGGGGAGGAAGATTGGGGTAGGCGGGAGGGGAGTGTGGGAAGGGGGAGGGGGTGCAGGCTCTGGAACGGATTTTGGGAACTTGGGGGTGCACAGGGAGAGGCTGCAGGCTGTGGGAGGGAGTTTGGGAGCTGGGGGGTGTGGAGGGAGGGGATGCAGGCTCTGGGAGAGAGTTTGGGGATGGGGGTGCAGGCTCAGGAAGGGGGTCAGGAGTGTGGCGCTTACCTGGGGCTCCAAGGCAGGGCGGGCTGGGGGTCCCATTGGCCACAGGGGTGATCAGGCAGGGGCAGTGCGCGGAGGCCCAGCCCCACCCTGCCCTGCCATGGGAGGGCCGGCAGCCACTGGAGCGAGCAGGCAGATGCTGCTCAGCTCCGCTGCACTGCCGGGACCCTGGGGGGGAGCGCCTGGGGGCAGCAGGTGGGGCCAAGGGAGTGACCTGGTCCCAAAACTGCTGGAGCCCCACGGGCAAGACCTGGGAACCAGGACTGCCAGCCAGACAAACACCTTTAAGAGGAGGCGTCCCTCTCCCTGTCACAAACTGATCATCCTCCTTCAGTTCAGTGACAGCCTGAATTGTTCCTTATCCCGCCAGAGCCAGAGGACTGAAAGCAGCAACATCAAACCCCTGTGTAGCTCACGGGAATGGACATAAACGCTCCCTGGTATCTGAGGAGATGTTCAGCTTTGCCCTTGGTCAATTTCAAGGCTAAAGGGAAAGGAGGTGGCGCCAGGTATAAAGAGTGAAACACGACACATCATAGTTATGCCCATGGTGGCTGCAAAATCTTTTGATGTACTTCTTATCAGCAGTGTATTGTTTTCTCTGGAGTCCAGGCCTTGACCAAGAAATTTGTATCTTGATAAAATAATCGACTGCCCCTGGTGAAGGCAATGGACTTGACACCCACTGAGGTGTCCCAACACAGGTACAAGTACTAACAACAGTGGCTGCCTTTAGCCATAGATTTTAATCGGGGCAATAAATACAAACCCCTGTTAAATCATTTCTCAGCCTGAGTCCTTCACCCACATTTCCTAGAGCATTGGGCCACCATGTGGATGTTTCATTTCCGACCTCAGTTTCACACAGAGACAAAATTTCCTTTACACAGATCCATGAACAGCAAAACCTCCCTGTGTCTCTGGTCTGAGCCAGGGTATTCGATTCCAGTGAACCCTTCTCTCCTGCAATGGAGACGGTCAGACTGAGGGGACGTGGCACCTGCATCCCTGCCAGGGAGATATTGGCTCGGCTCTTTCTTTCTGCTGCTGCTGTTAGTCCATGAAACATCAAGGGTGAAATGCAAGACTGAATTCACGCACCAGCCCTCAGTGCCCCAGAGAAATCCTGCCCCCTGCTATTGGAACGATGTGCTGGAGATTTGACTAGGAAAGGGACTGTCTGAATTGTCAGAGTGGGGAATGAACAACAATCTACAGCAATGTCGTTCACACAAACACTCTCCCATCCTGCTCCAACCGGAAGGGAAATGGGCAGGAATTCTCGCTGTTCAGCCAAGGACACACTTACACTAATGCAGCCATGAGTGTGCTGGGGAAGCTGGTCTGAGCAAACAATTTGAAGTGACAATTCAGTGAGAACAGAATCATCATGTAATGAAAGAAGTATAGCTCAAGTAGTTGTGGCGGAGGGGTTAAGGTGATGGACTAGAAATCGATTGGGGTCTCCCTGCGCAGGTTCGAATCCTGCCAACTACGCAAGTGCTGCACTGTTGTTATTATCGTAGTCTTAGTACCTGAGCATCCACAGTGCAAACTGGAGCCAGATCTAGTTTCACTCTGTGTACACTTAAAACACTGCAGTGGCACCGCTATAGCAGTTTGGAGTAAACAGTGACTGGAGGAGTTTTCCCATCCCTGTAATAGCTGCATGGACAGAACAATTCTTCCTTTTCTTTAGCACTATCTAACCAGGGCTTAGGTCACCTTAACTAGATGGGTTTGGGGGGGTGTCACACCCTGAGAGACGTCGCTCTGCCAGTTAAGTGCTCAGCGTACACCAGCCCTTAGATCCCTGTTGGTATTTCAATGCAGGCACTGACCTGTGAGAGGAAAACATCAGCTCACAAACACAGAGACTGAATTCCCCACAATTAATCTCGCTGCACTTTCCAGAAAGTCACAACATTCAATTCATTCTTGCTAGGAGAGAGAAAAAATAAGTGACACTAAGTTTTTGGCTTGGTTAAATAAAATTAAGTGTTTAATCAATATAGTAAAAATCTGTATTGATTCCTCTAACTAACACCACAGCGTGAAATAGGAACAGAGACAAAGCTTGTCAGTGACGACCAATTTCGCAAATGATCTTCCCATTATTAATTTCCACGCTGCCCCCATTGGAGGTCTGGGCACCTCCAGTGTCATTGCTCTGCATTCACCTTCCCCTAGAATTGGTCTCGGACATTCGCCTTCCTCTGCAGCATGGGGCACGGGTCACTTGCTGGAGGATTCCCTGCACCTTGAGGTCTTTAAGCCACGATTTGAGGACTTCAATAACTCAGACATAGGTTAGGGGTTTGTTACAGGAGTGGGTGGGTGAGATTCTGTGGCCTGCATTGTGCAGGAGGTCAGACTAGATGATCATAATGGTCCCTTCTGACCTTAAGTCTATGAATCGATGAATCTAGTCCCAAATTTGGAAAATTGTGCAGCTCAGAATGAGAATAGTGACCCCGTCTCCTTCCTGCACCTGCTCTACATTGCTCCACAGCAGCTTCTCCCCCTGCAGAGTCACCCCAGCACGGCAGTGCCGCCGCCCAGGGTTCAGCAGGGGCCCCTGGCAAGGACCGTGGGTGCAGCTAACAGTCCAGTGTGCCTGGCCCTGAGGCAGCTGTAAAAAAGCAACACTCCCCCCAGAAGTACAGAGACTGAATTCCCCAACTATAACATCATGGCCCCTGTAGAAAGCCACACGTCAGTTGTATTTTCACAGGGAGATGCAAAAATCAAGTGACACCAATTTTTAAGTTGAGTAAATAAAGTTGAGGAGATAGTTATTAACCTCACAAAAATACACTAAAGATCCCTCAACATGACCCCTGAAGGTGAAATATGAACAGAGACAAACCTTGTCAGCAAAGGCTCATTTCCCAAACGATCCTCAAATAGTTACTATTCCCACCCCTCCTCCGCAGGAGCTCTGTGCAGTGTAACTGTTCTGCAGGCAGCTTCCCATTAAATGCTGTTGTGGGACATTCCCAGGCCTGGAAATGTACCAACGACAGAATTTGAAGAGCAAACCTGGCTCCCCGCACCAGGCGGGATTTGAGTGTTTTGTCTTTGTCAATAGTACAGACGCCAGGGGCAGGACTCCAGGCTCTGCTTGAGGGATCCTGGCCCAGGGGCTGGAGGGGAGAAAGGATTGTAGATTCTCACCTGCGCTCTAGAGAGGAGGTAATAAGTGAAGGGGGCCTTTTTGACTCTGCCCCTCCTCAGTGTCCCCAGGGCTGGACTACAGGCCAAATGAGGGGGTGACACCACTTCGTTAATGAAAACCAGTGCTCCAGGTGAGGCTTCAACTCACAACCTCAGCATAGCTCCTCTCAGCACTGCCCTATAAGTACTGTGCGCTAACCAATTGCGCCACTGGAGCACCTGTGCAGTATGATTCTCCCAGTTCCCTAGGTTGATACAGCCAAGGAGTGACCCCAAAACATTCTCAGTGGAGCTGAGAGCAGGTAGCGACAAGTGTTGTACTCGGTGGGGTGGATTCTTCTTAAGGGTTCCAGGCCCCATTTGACCCTTTTGTTCTTCCCTGTGTAATAACAGAGCTGGTTAAGACTCAATGGAGAGTCTTGCTGCAGACCAACAGATCTGAAATCACTGATAACCAGCTCTAAGCATTAGTCCTGCTTTGGGACAGTGTCTCTCATGCAAGAAACTGCCCAGTCTGCGCTAGCAGTGAGGCTCCCTCACTAACAGCTGAAATCAGGGAGAGCTGTGTGAAGTGCAGGGCCCCAGGGGGGCCTGAACAGGGGGGAACAACACCCCAGGACTTTTAAAAATGGGAGGGCTCTGCCTTGCCACTTTGTAATGACCATAAGGGCGAGTGAGGGTGGGGAGGGGGTGGAGAGCAGTGAGCGGGAGGCGTGGTCTGGGGGTAAGAGGCAGCGTAGGAGGGGAGCGTTGGGGAGAAGGGGTGGGGCAGGGGCGTGGAGTTGAGTAGAAGGGGTGGGGCTCCTGTTCGGGGTCTGGTGGCCACTACTTTTAGGAAGCCTGTTCCGCTCCTGGTGGGACACAAGACGTCCCAGAGCAGAGAGGGTGGCCAGCAGAGCGGTGACAGGGTGGAACGGCAAGGGGCCGGCAATGTGGCCAGACAGCGGAGGGAGAAAGGGGCTTTCCCCCCGGGAGGTGAGAGGTGAACTCTGGGTTTTCACTGACCCAGGGCAGCCGCTGGGGGTGAGGTGCAGGGAAGGGAGGGGCACATCCACAGAGCTTCTGGGGTCTGGATGTAAGCGCCCGAGGCAGACGGCGCACTGGGGGGGGGGGGGTGTTTTGCTCATAGAGTTGTGTTATGAATCCTGATTGTGGTGTTTTCCCAAGTTAATACAAGGTGATTATCCTCCTTTTTATTAAAGTTTCTTTCCTGCACTCAGTGGTTGTGAGTGGGGAAAGTATCACCTCTTAGAGGCACCCAGTGGCCAAGGTTAGTTTACCCAGGTTACTGGGTGGGGGCTTAAGCAGATTGTGTGTTGTATTGTTGAAGAGGAGCCCCAAGCACCCAGACAGGGAACTGTAACTTCAACCTTCAGAGTTAGAGCCAGAGGTGCTGCCAGCTGAGCTAGCCAGGCCGGCTAAATGTATTAAGCCCTTTCACCGCAAGAGCAAACACCGGGTACTTCTGTGCTTCTCAGCAGCTGGGAAAAAGCCTCTTGGGGGAAATATCTCCTGCCCCACCGCCAAAAGGAGCCCCTTGAGTGGGAACGGTCAGAGGCCCCACTCAGGGGCTGGCCCTGCTTTCCTACTGCCTTGTGATGCTGGCCGCTGAACGAATGCTGGTCTGTGGGTGGCCTTCAGTGGGGGTTCGGCATGCCAGGGAGCAGGCTGGCCACGCATAGGCATGGTCCTGCCCTCCTCTGGCCCTGCCCTCGGTTGCTCTGTGGCTTTTAAGCCTTCCCTTGGAGCTGTCAGCACCAGCTGCCTCTGCTCCAGGTGCCCAGAGGAGGAGAGGTGCTGGGCTCCAGCCTGGGACTCTGCCTCCCTCCTGCCTAGTCCTGACTATGAAGCCTGGCCCTGGCCCTCCTTTCTTCAAGTGCCAGGTGGACAAGAGGTAACATGTGGCTGCAAGCAAAATGGCCAAACTTGTGGGCCTCATGTGATGCAGCAAGAATCCCAACCACCTGGTCAAACCCCAGGCATCAGGGTCACAAGTTCTAGAGCCCCAACCAATTTTGGCCATCAGACCTGGCTCCAGTGGGCAAGTCACCCAGCAGGAGGGGAAAGATTTGCTTTTGCACAGCTGGAGACAGGGAAGTTGAGCACTGGGAGCTCCAGGGCTTTACCACAAGCCAACACAAGGTCCCACTGAGATTTGAACTCAAATTGCCAGATTCAGAGTCCTGAGTGCTGCCCGTTACACCATGGGACCAGCTTGTACTGCTTTCTCTGCACAGTGGTGACTCTCATGGGGCTGGCTCATGTAAGGAACTGTTGGCCCCTTACTAAAACTTAGTGGGGTTTTGGTTGGCTAGTTCCCAGCACCAATAGAAGGGGGAAGGGCCACTGGGAAATCAGGACCCTGAGACTGACAGTCCCCAGGGGCAATGGGGAGAGGACAAAGCTCCAAGTTAGCCGCACTGACAGGCCAAGCAGTGTAATGAGGGAGTCACCAGGCCAGGGGTCCCATCCTCCATGGGAGCTGGAACTGCCTGGGCCAGAGTGGGGCAGAGCTAAGGAGAGAGCAGGAGCCCGAGAAGAGCCGGGGAGCAGAGCTGCACCAGCCGGGGAGAACCAGAGCAGATCTGTGCTGGGAGCTGAGCCGCAGCAGCACGAGCCGTAGAAGCTGCCCAGGGAGCAGATCTGTGCTGGGAGAAGAGCTGCAGCAAGCGGAGCCAGAGGAGCAGCCCAGGGAGCTGGAGGCAGAGCCGCAGCAGCACTGGGGCTGGAGGTGGGTGCAGTGAGCAGCGTGGGAGAGCGAGGGGGACCCTGGGCAGAAGGCCCAGTGCAAGGAGATGCCACCGGTCAAGAGATCTTGCAGGCCAGACTTTTGGGGGTGGGGGGATCATATCCCCTACATGGGGGCTGACACTGGGAACAAGGGGCCTGTCACCTAGAGCATGTGGCCACTGCCAGAGCAAGTGTCCAGCCCCTGGTGTCCCTGCAGCACAGCCAGGGCCTGGGGAGGAGGCCTGGGACATGTGAGGGAGAGACTGTGACCTGCCCTGACCCTCCAGAGACGCTGGTTGTGATCTCCCTGCGCCACAGAACAGGGTGACGTGTTTTCCTTTCCCATCTTTCCTTGTGTTTTACATTGATTGCTGGGTAATAAATGGTGTTCGCTTGAAGCACATGCAATGAGGAGTGGGTCAGGGAAGTGCCCAGAGCAGAGCGAGTACCCCAAAGTGAGGACACTGTAGCCCCCGTTCAAGTGATCATGGCAAGATTGGAGGTCAAGCCCCCTAGGAATCCTGGGCCCAGCCTTGTTAGGGATACAAGGTCTCTTCCATACATGAGAATAGAAAGAGAGTCCTTGAGGTCAGGCAGCCTCTGGGTAAGGGGGTGGGGACTCAGATCCTTCCGCTGGCCAATTCCACTGGGGTCGTGTATAAGCCAGATTAGACTCTCCTTACACTTGTACTCTCTCCTCACTGCTTCTCTCTCTTCCTTCCCCCATCTCTGCTGCTCCCACTCTGGGCTTTCTCAGCACCTGGCCCCACAGCACTTCCTGGCAGCCAGAGACTGCGCTTTCTGCATCTGCCGATGTGGCCTCTCTCCTGATTGCTAAGGAAAGGAACCTTTCCAGGAAATGGCCACAGCTTCTGGGAATCCCTGTGTGGCTGTGAACAGCATATGGGTCCTGGCACATAAGGCAACTTAAAAGCTGAGCACCCAGGCAGGGGCTTGAACCCTGGACCCTCAGATTAAGAGCCTGATGCTCAACCAACTGAGCTACCTGGGCTTGTTGAGAAACATCTTCACCGTTAAAGCAATAAAGAATCCTGTGGCACCTTATAGACTAACAGACGTTTTGCAGCATGAGCTTTCGTGGGTGAATACCCACTTCTTCGGATGCAAGTGGTGGAAATTTCCAGGGGCAGGTTTATATATGCAAGCAAGAAGCAAGCTAGAGATAACGAGGTTAGTTCAATCAGGGAGGATGAGGCCCTGTTCTAGCAGTTGAGGTGTGAAAACCAAGGGAGGAGAAACTGGTTCTGTAATTGGCAAGCCATTCACAGTCTTTGTTTAATCCTGAGCTGATGGTGTCAAATTTGCAGATGAACTGGAGCTCAGCAGTTTCTCTTTGAAGTCTGGTCCTGAAGTTTTTTTGCTGCAGGATGGCCTCCTTAAGATCTGCTATTGTGTGGCCAGGGAGGTTGAAGTGTTCTCCTACAGGTTTTTGTATATTGCCATTCCTGAAATCTGATTTGTGTCCATTTATCCTTTTCCTTCACCGTTCAGCACAAGAGCAAGCAGGCAGGCAAACGAGAGGCAAAAAAAGTCCCAGGAACCCCTCCTCTTTTTCTGCACAGCCACTGCCTGTCAGCAGGGTTCCCCCTCCTCCTCCTCAGTGAGACTAAATCTAAGCACCTAGACAGCCGGCCTGTCCGCTGCACCCCAATCCCCCATGCCTGAGCCTCCCTGCCAAAGCCCTGCACCTGGCCCCATAGAATTAAGTCTCACATCTCGCTGGGAACTCGACTTCTTGTGCCCAGAGTGTCTCGGCCCCCTCAGCAGATGACCCGAGAAACACAGTGTCCGGCTTTTCCAAAGAAGAGCTTAGACCCCCTCATCATGTGACCTAAAGGATAAGGCATCTCCCTGTGGATCGGCTGATTCAGGATTTGAGTCCCCTCGTGGTTGTGCTCACTTTGTGCTGCAAGTCCTGCTCCCTTCAGGGCTGGAACCTCTTCTTGGCCGCTCAGGCCAATGCTCTGCCTTCAGCTAGAGCCCTGGGAAGGAGTTGGGGGTTGGGCATCACAAAGGCTGGGGCATGAGCCCCAGGTGCTTCCAGTCTCGCCTTTGCCATTCCTGACTTGCCAAAGAAAATGGGCGGCTGCCCGGGCTAGCGTGTGCGCCTGTCCCTGTGCTGGAGGGTACTTGCTACACAGCGTCTTTGGAGCCTGGGTCTTTCTCTGCTTCTCGCCAGCTGGGGAAAAGCCTCTTTGGGTAAAATCTCCTGCCCCACTGCCAAAGTGAGCACCTGTAGTGGGAACGGTCAGAGGCCCCCCCAGGGGGGCTGGCCCTGCTTTCCTACCGTCTTCTGGTGTTGGCCACAGAGCGACAGCAGCCGCCCCGCATGCTCCTCTGCGGGTGGCCTTCAGTGGGGGTTTGGCATGGCAGGGAGCAGGCTGGCTGGGTGTTTTTGTGCCCATCTGAAGGCCACACATAGGCATGGTCCTGCCCTCCTCTGGCCCTGACCTCAGTTGCTCTGTGGCTTTTAAGCCGTCCCTTGGAGCTGTCAGCACCAGCCGCCTCTGCTCTAGGTGCCCAGAGGAGGAGAGGTGCTGGGCTCCCGCCTGGGAAGCCTGGCCCCGGCACTGCTTCCTTTAAATGCCATGTGGGCAAGAGGAAGAGCTGCAGCGACAGGGACCAAAGTTGTGGGCATCAGGTGAAGCAGAAAGAAACCCAACATCAGGTCAACCCGCAGGAATCTCTAGCCAGACTGTTAAGTTCTAGGACCCCACCCTCTAGCGGCCCAGCTGGACCAGAGACCCATCTCCCAGTGGGCATCAGTGACCCAGGAGGAGGAGAAACAAAACATCACTCTAGCTCAGCCAGGGAGAGGGTAACCAAGCACATTGGGCTCCAAGGCTTTACAGCAAACCACCCTACCTAGCAGAGGCCCCACTGAGATTTGAACTCAGATTCCAGGATTCAGAGTCCTGAGTGCTGCCCATTACACCATGGGATCTGCTGCTGTTTTGTTTTCTAGACCCCTGTGACTCTCAGCTGGCTGGTTTGCTCTCTGCACTTATTGCTTCCCACCAGCGGCTTCCTCTCGCAGGACTCTCTCTCCTCCTCCAGCGACTGTGGGCCTGCACGGCTGGATCCGCGGGTCCTGCCCTGAGTCCCTGCATCCCCCTGCTTTGTCTCCATTCCCTGCAGGCTGCAAAAATGTCAGAGGAGGCCGCCCCTCCCTTCACTCGGTGCTCCCGCTCATATCAGCCAGCTGCAGCCTCATCTCCTGGAACTCGGGCAGCTGTCGCTTGATCCTGTTCTACAGTCACACGCTGACTGGTTCCCCAGCCTGGATGGTCTTGTGGAAATCCCACAGGCGACACTGCAGGACTTGGCACTGTTGGTTTCTTTAATGTTGTGGTGTTTGCACGACTGCCAGAACAAAGCCGCCAACTCCTCCCTCACCGACTCCCACCAATCCCCCTGGTTGCCATAGAACCCTCTGATGCTTTCCCATTCTGCCAACAACGCCAGGCCTCGGCCCCCTGCTCCTTTATCTTGCAAGCTCTGGATGTTCAGCTTCCAATATCCTCTGCCCTGGGTCAGGGACAGGGGTGGCTCCAGGCACCAGCGCAGCAAGCGGCGGGGGGGTGGCCTGCTGGTCGCTGTGAGGGTGGCAGTCAGGCTGCCTGCAGGAGGTCCCCTGGTAATGCGGATTAGGCGGCATGTCTGCGGGAGCTCTGCCAGTGCCCCGGCTGCAGCAGCAATTCGGTGGTGGTACGCTGAAGGCACAGG
The DNA here is from genome assembly GCF_016161935.1 of Mauremys reevesii. Classification (NCBI taxonomy): domain Eukaryota; kingdom Metazoa; phylum Chordata; order Testudines; family Geoemydidae; genus Mauremys; species Mauremys reevesii. The sequence continues at coordinate 22,444,276 of NC_052634.1, read as the reverse complement.
ATCGGCAGACCTCCCACAGGCATGCTGCTGAATCCGCCTTACCAGAGGACCTCCCGCAGGCATGCCACCGAATCCGTGTTACCAGAGGACCTCCCGCAGGCATGCTGCCGAATCCGCCTTACCAGAGGACCTCCGGCAGGCATGCCACCGAATACGCCTTACCAGAAGACCTCTGGCAGGTGTTGGGATAGATCTGTATTACATTATACACTAATGTTAGATGTGTAGAAAGTGTGACTAGAAAGGAGCAGTGTGACGGTGCTGCCTGTGGGAGCCAGCTGAGGTCACTCAATCAGGGTGAACTGCAAACAAAATGGGGCAGACAAACCCCAAACATTGGTGGTTATTCCAGTACTTAGATTTACCAACCAGCACAACACAGCTTCTGTAGCACCTCACTGGTTACTCAGAAGTCCAAACAACGCAGTTCCCAGCCTCCGGCCTCCGTCCAGACACACACATCAGATATGATGATGATTCCTGAAAATCTGATCTCATCATATAAAAGAAAAGGTTCTTCCAATCCCAAAGGATCAGCCACATACCCAGGTCCAATTATAACTTAGATCTTACCCAAAATACACGCTACAGCCAATTCTTATTAACTAAGCTAAAATTTATTAAAAAAGAAAAGAGAGAGAGTGTTGGTTAAAAGATCAATATACAGACAGACTTGAATTCAATTCTTGAGGTTCAGATGCATAGCACAGATGAGCTTGTAGTTGCCAAAAGTCCTTTTAGAAATAGTCCATAGATTATAGTCCAATGTCCATATTCAGGGTGACTCCAGTCAGTGACTCGGGATCTCAATCCTTATGGCTTAAGGTTTCCGTCTCTTGAAACCCAAAGCAGTTCTGAGATGAAGCAGGATCATGTCCCAGGCTTCTTATATAGTTCCAGCAGCCTTTCAGCCTGAGAAAACTATAGGCTTAACTCCTTCTCCCAAACATCCTGGCAATTAGCACAGGGTAATTTACCCATTAAACAGTTCAGATACAGGTTAGTACAACCTTCAAAGAGACACAGAGACAATAATGCTATTTCACTCAAGTATCATCATAAATATTAATATTCCTTTTTTGATCTTTGAATTAAAACTACAGCAATAGACAAGACTTGTTTGCTGACATCACAAGCCCTGAGCAAACATCTCCCCTTCTACCTCTAACAGTGCAGACTTGCATTTCAAAGCTCTGTTCATTTACAGATCTTCCTAACCAGTCCTTAAGGTTCACCCATGGGTCAGGTCAGTGGGTGAGGTGAGTTAATTAACTCTTTCTGGCCCTGTCACCTTTCAATGAAATATTATATTACATTCATAACGTCACAGGAGGTCAGGAATGGGATGGCAGGGGCTGCGGGTCGGGAGTGAGGGGCACCATCAGAGCTGGAGGGAGCGCAGGGGGCTGCGGGTCGGGAGTGAGGGGCACCGGCAGAGCTGTAAGTCTGGAGGTCAGGACTGGGATAGCAGGGGCTGCGGGTCGGGAGTGAGGGGCACCAGCAGAGCTGTGAGTCTGGAGGTCAGGACTGGAATGGCAGGGGCTGCGGGTCGGGAGTGAGGGGCACCGTCAGAGCTGGAGGGAGCGCAGGGGGCTGCGGGTCGGGAGTGAGGGGCACCAGCAGAGCTGTGAGTCTGGAGGTCAGGACTGGGATAGCAGGGGCTGCGGGTCGGGAGTGAGGAGCACCAGCAGAGCTGTGAGTCTGGAGGTCAGGACTGGGATGGCAGGGGCTGCGGGTCGGGAGTGAGGGGCACCAGCAGAGCTGTGAGTCTGGAGGTCAGGACTGGGATGGCAGGGGCTGCGGGTCGGGAGTGAGGGGCACCAGCAGAGCTGTGAGTCTGGAGGTCAGGACTGGGATGGCAGGGGCTGCGGGTCGGGAGTGAGGGGCACCGTCAGAGCTGGAGGGAGCGCAGGGGGCTGCGGGTCGGGAGTGAGGGGCACCAACAGAGCTGTGAGTCTGGAGGTCAGGACTGGGATGGCAGGGGCTGCGGGTCGGGAGTGAGGGGTGTCACGGAGTCCCCGGGCGATGCTCTGGAACTGCTCCCCACAAAGTCAGGCAGGACTCTAGGGAGCCTCCTCTCCCTCGGAGCAGACTGTCTCCAGGGCAAGAAGCTCACACGGCTTCACCTCCTGGGTCTCTCCTTGGAGCATTCAGCATCCTCTGCTCCTCCGTGCGCTTCCCACAGCGAGTCCGCCCAGGTGGGGTCCTGGGGAAGCCACAGGGTCCTGCCCCCCCACTGCGCAGTCAGACGTGACTCTCAGCCAGCCAGTAACACAGAGGTTTATTTAGATGACAGGAACACAGTCCAAAACAGGTCTTGCCGGTACAGACAACAGGACCCCCTTTAGTTAGGTCCATCTGGGGCCCCAGGGAGGCCACAGCCCCATTGGGAGGCCCGAGCCCCATGGGGGCTCCCCTCCATTTCCCAGCCAGCTTCCAAAACTGCCAACCCCCCTCCAGCCCCTCCTCTCTGGGCTCTGTCTCCTTCCCAGGTCAGGAAGTCACCTGACCTCTTTGTTCTCCCACATCTTTAGCATCCCCTTGCAGGGGGGAAGGGCCTGGCCATTAGTTGCCATGGAGACTTCGTCACATGACCCAGTCTAGACGAAGTGAGGCAGAGTTTGGGCCAACGTCAGTTTGGAACAGCCCGACTTAACCCGGCAGTTTTCTCAAAGTATCTGCTGCCGTAAACCGCATGTCGTGTGGACGTGCGAACCCCAAAGGAATCAAACATGAAAGACACATAAGGCCAGTTACGGGGACGTTTCCATGGCCAGGCCTGAGGGTTAAGCAGCTGGGCTCTAACAGCTGCCTCCTCAAAAGGAAAAGGGGCCTCAGCACCCATAAAAATAACTGGTTGCAAAAATCAATCATCCTGCATCCATCACCACTTTAAATTCTGACCTCTCCTGCCCGATGTGTCTTTGTTTAGCAAACAAGTGAACTGGGGAACTCTGTGGCTGTTACCCTCTAACTCAGGAGAAGGTTACACATCTTGACTCAAGCAATATTCCTCTTGAAAAAAAATTATTTTAAAGTTTATCAAAATAAATTCCATTTGAAATAGAAATAATTACAATCTACGCTGGGGCTCTATTTTCATACATGCTATTTCTCTCCCATGTTCCCCCACTCTAATTCCTTTGGAGTGAGGTTTTACTTTTCAAGATTAGCCACCATTTCCGATATAGTAGGAGGGGCAGGGAGAGAACTAGAAGAAAACCTGAATTATATTGTAACACTGAAAGTTATCACATAATCAGCCTCTTACTTTACACTAATTAACTTCATGCTTAATTTCATTAACAACTTATTCAAAGATTACAAAATATAAACCTATAGGGCAGTTTTCTCTTAATTCCCATTTCCACCCAGTGAGCTTTGTGTGAAATCACATTCTACAATAACCTAGGAGCCTTCCATTTCTGTGAGTTCATTTCGTCCTGGGTCTTCTCCCAAAAGTGTGGGTGGAAGAGCTCTCATGCTAGTGGGTAGGTTGCATCATGAGAAAACCACCTGTGCTCTATTTCCACACTTTCTAATCTTTCAAAGTAGCAGGAGGTGGAGAAGTGATACAAATGCTTAAGACCTAATAGCAAAACTAAGAGACAAAACCACGGAGTCAGGACTCAGCATTCATGTATCCTGCGGTCTGAACTTGGAATCTGATACATTCCCTCATTGGCTACCATCATTTGCTCAGCATGGAACTGCTTCTTGTCCAGCAAGTCAGCCAGATTGGGGCCCCTAGGCATGGAATGGCTCGGAAGGAATCAGCTGTTTCTCTCTGTGCTTTATGAAACTTTGGATCCAAATGGTAAAAGACAGTTGTTCCCAATTTAATCATAGCGTCCTTTACGAGTGGGACCAATGCCACTTAACTAGGGAACAGCGTTCTAAAAATAGTTTACCTGGGCCACAGGTCACCATAGCTTCCATCTCTAGGGTGAAAATCAAAATCTGCAGTTTCTCCCCGAGTTCTTGTCGAATCTTTGACCTTTCTTGGAGTAATTTTACACGTCTCTGGTGTAGAATTCTTCACCAACCACACAACGTATCAATAGCGATAGTGAGGCACAACTCTCCCAAATATGCCCTTTCATTTCTTTAATCTGGTGGCACAGATTTAAATTAGGGACTAAATTCAGGTGTGGTTTAGAATCCTTGTAAAACACCAAATGTCAGGTATCTATGGAAAATAGGTCTCTTTCTGCAGCTATGTCACATTCAACAGGGATTTCATTTTCTACATATTTGCAGCATCTCCCAGGGGTGAGCTGAACAGAAACATCACTTCCATTTTCCCCCTTCCCTACCTAGACAGGAATTGCATTTCCCAAATAATAGGCAACACGCACCTGATTAGGAAGGCGATATCTTCAGGAGTCACCTCCTGCAGGGTCCGGGCCACAACTGCTTTGGGGGCCAAATGCAGGGGTATCGTGCTTAGTTCCAAGCCATTTGCTAGGGACTCGTCTTCCCAGCCCTTTAGAAAAAATACTGACCTAACGAACTGAACAACACGGGGGTTGGGATGGTGATGGGGAATAAGAACAGGGAGCTGCAAAAGGCAGAAGGAGGCAACTCATCTGAGAGACCACGGGGAACATAGTGCAAAGGTCGCTCTGTGGGAACTTTCAATTGTGATTTTTTAAAAAATAATCTTTGGCCAGCCGGAATCAAGGCATTTATTACAGGTCTCTCATATGTGGATTTTCTGATGTCTAATAAGGCTGGAGCTCCGATTGAAGCCTTTCCCGCACTCAGAGCACATGTAGGACGTCTCTCCACTGTGGATTCTCTGATGTGAGACGAGGGCTGAGCTATAACTGAAGCGTTCCCCACACTCAGAGCATGTGTAGGGCACCTCCCCTGTGTGGATTCTCTGATGTGTGATCAGGGCAGAGCTCTGCTTAAAACTCTTCCCACACTCAGCGGATGTATCAGTCTCTTGTGGTGTACTTGTTAAGTTTGTGGGAAACCCCCCCTATGCCATTCATCATTGTCTATCAGTCTATATAAAAGGTCATAGACATAGGCATGGGTACTCATCTATTTAAGTAACAAAAGCTATAGGTCAACTTTGCTTTCTGAATAAAAGGTCTTAATCTAGATATGCTAACTTTGCCTTAGCTTAACATACAGGATATGGCCTGTAGGTCTCTTGCATTACAGGCAAACTTATTTTAATATAAATCTATAAACCTAATACAATACATCAAATAATAGATATCTATATATATATACACACAAGCAATTTAGTCCTATAGGCTACAGCACAAAGCAGGGCTCAACCCTCAGCATAAACTAAATGAGCTGCTCACAGATTCTGGCAGCCACAATGAGCCATTTGGTGTGAGAGCTCAAACCTGCCCCCGTCCCAGAGGAAGGGGATCATCTGCAAGGGGCTTGGACCACTGACCTATCAGCTCTTAACTCCCAAACTTTCAGTAACTCTATTATCAGTACCTGTGAGTGTAATTTAAACCACGAGAATAGCCACACTGGGCTAGAACAAAGGCCCATCTAACTCTACATTTTGTCTTCTAACAGTAGCTGACACCAGGTGCCCCAAAAGCCACTCCCCTAGGCACTACTGCAAGTTGAACCCACGATCTCCTGTTTAAAAAGCAATCGCTTTAACCAGCTAAGCCACAGTGCCTGCCTGTAGCTAAAGGACAGTGTCTGCCCACACCTGACTCTCTGCCAGACCCCACCGGGGCCTGACACACTTTACTTGTGTTTGGATTCTGCAAAGTAGAGGAGCAGGTGAGGTTTTCCTTGCAAGCTGTGTGTGTGTGTGTGTGTGTGTGTGTGTGTGTGTGTGTGTGTGTGTGTGTGTGTGTGTGTGTGTGTGTGTGTGTGTGTGTGTGTGTGTGTGTGTGAGAATCTTTGGCCAGGTCTGCACTACAAAGTTATTTCAGCATCATTATATTGCTCAGGTATGTGAAAAACACACAACGCTCCCTCGGTCGGCAGCTTGTGGCCGGTGCACACACTGCAATACCACGTCTGGCGACAAAACTGCCCTGTTTTGGTGACAAAATAAAACCACCTCGACAAGAGGCCTAGAGCTTTTTGCAGCAAACTTAAAGCAACAAATTGTTAGTGTAAATGCTGCTGATCATTATATCACCATACCTGGCCTTCACCAGTATGCCGTGAACTTGCCTGCCCTCCATTCCTGCTACACAGCCATGGGCCCCTCCCCTTTCATAGCTCCATAAAGTTCTGACAGCTGAGCCGCTGTCTGCACTGGGGCTGGGTTGATATAACTGCATTGCTTGGGGGGGATGTACATTTTTTAAACCCCTAAGTAATGTAATTACACCGACCTAATTTTGTAGCGTAGACCTGGGCAAAGAATCACTCACGCACTGCGGGAGTAAACCTTCCCCTGCTCCTCTGCTTTACACAATCCAAACACGAGCAAAGCTTGTCAGGGCTCAGTGGGGATTGGCAGGGAGTCAGGTGTGGGCAGACATGATGCTTCAAATCACAGCAGGTGCCATGGCTTAGCTGGTTAAAACCTCAGTTTTGTAAACAGGAGATCCTGGGTTCAACTCCCAGTGCTGCTTTTGGGGCACCTGGTATTGGCTACTGTCAGAAGACAAAATTCAGAGCTAGATGGGCCTTTGATCTAGCCCAGTGTGGCTGTTCTTATGGTTTAAATTACACTCGCAGGCACTGACAATAGGGTTACTGAAAGTTTGGGAGATAAGAGCTGATAGGTCAGTGGTTCAGTCCCCTCAATGCGGTTTCACCATTTCCACTTGCTAAACTCCCTCCCACCCTTCTGGGCTCCTAGAGCAGGGGACTGAGCCTGAGCCCAGACACGGACACTGCAATTTTACAGCCGAAGCCACATGACCTTGGTTAATATGACATGGGCCAGCCGTGGGTGTTTCATTCCACTGAAGTCATATCCTAACATTATGTCTACACTGTGATTAACAGGCCCAGGGCACCTGTCCCAAAGCCCGGCTCAGCTGACTCAGGGTAATGGGGCTTGGGCTGCAAAACTATAAAATTACAGTGCAGACAAACAGGCTTGAGCCCAACCTCTGAGGCACGAGGGTTTCTGAACCCAGGCTTCAGTGTGAACACAAATATCTGCACCACAGTTTTTAGCCCCTCAGCTTTAGCTCCATGAGCCCAAGTTAGATGACCCAGGCCAGCCCTGCTGCCATCTTTATCCCAGGAGAGATGCACTCTAAGGGCACGTCTCCATTGCAGTGTAAGCCCAGGTGTGGCACGCTGTGCTCAAAGCAGCACCCTGCAAGCCCCATATTCACCACTCTCATATAATGATGACATGGTTTGTACAAAGTCTGCCTGGTGAAGTATCATGTCAAAAGTCTTGATCTGTTGAACATTAATATCGTGTTGGATTGTGTGTGCTCGCATTGGTTGGGAAGTTATGAACTTCTGCTCTGTGTGTGTTACTGAGATATGTTATGAGGTTGAGAAATGCCCCCCACCAGCCTTCAGGTGCACCAATGGAGGAGCCAGACTCGCTGCTGGCCCATTGAAGGGATCCACACTCCCAAGGACTATCCCAGGAACCGTGTACAATGAAGGCTTCTCCGAGATAGCGCAGAGACAATGGACACTGCTTGACTCACATGGTAGCAAAGGAGCTTCCTAGCAAGTTGGAAGAAGCTATGAAAGAGGGGAAGAGACATCATGACTTGGCCTCTCTCCCCCACAACTCAGCAGGTGGAAACACACCTGGAGGAGAAAAAACTGAACTGATTCAGAAATCAGAAGAGTCTAATAACAATAATACTTGCAAACCAAAGTCCCCAACCAGACTAGTACTGGTTTTTCAGCAGAAAATTTTCAGTTTGGGGAATTTTATTTTCTGAGTCAGACTTTGCCAAGGGAAGCAGGGAGAAAATGTTTGAGTTGCCTCCTTCAGAGCAGCTTGGCCTAGACACTAGCTCTGGTTCACTGCTCTGGCCTTGCTTGGGTTGAGGGTATTTTAATAATTTGGGCAGGTCCCAGGGTGTTTGGGGGAGATGATGAGGATGTTCCCTTTTGAGATAAAAACTAAGAAATACAGGACTAGAGAATTTTTTTTTGAGAAATCTGGGATTTAGACATTTTCTTTAAAGCAAGGGAGTTCTGAGTTTCTGAGAAGGTTTTTGTTTGCAAGAAGGGACATTGTTTGATCTGTCATTGTACCAAAGGGGTACATGTTTGTCTACAAAGGAGGGGCGACGACTAAAAGCATCCGATGAGGATGGGATTCAAACCCATGCGTGCAGAGCACAATGGATTAGCAGTCCATCACCTTAACCACTCGGCCACCTCATCTGAGCTGGCAAGAAGAAGACAGGAGGAGAAATCTAAGGCCAGCAGAGCTAGGGACAATAAGGAGTTTTTAAACACTAAGCAGAAGCAGGGGCTGAATGAGCTCCCCCCTCACATCTAGTGAGGAGCTGGGGGAAAGACTTCAGGAACAGATCGTGTTTGCACAGACACACCTACTCTGCGTAGCTATGCAGCATGATGGAGCCACTTTCCCAAAATGACCAGTTTTGGCTGCTGGTGGGTTACAAATCACTTTAGGATTGAGTGGAATGAAATGTTATTATCCTTCCTGTATGAGTGAGGGGCAGCAGAACATACCTAGTCCGTCCTGATGGAGGGCTGGGTGGGTGAGGAATAGCTTTTATTGGACTGCATAGAAGCCATTGAGAACATCATCCTAAACCAGGGGTCCCCAAACATTTCACTCTGTGCCTCTTAGCCATGGCTGTGGACCCTCGGAAACCACAGTCGGAAACCGAGGCTGGGAGTGGGGCTGTTGCTTGCTGGGGAGAGGGGTGCAGACAGGGATAAGGGGGTCGAGGCCAACTTGGGCACTAGAGCCCCAGGCTGAGGGTGGGGTTGGGGAAGAGCTGGCACAGAGTGGGGCTCAGTGCTGCTCCCTCCATGGGGGCTGGCTCAGACCCTGAGGTGCCCCTATGAATGTTCCTCTGTGTCCCCCTAGGAGTCATGCCCCACATTTTGGGAACCACTGAACCCTTCTCACTAAGCAGGGGCTAGTGATGCCAAAGCCCAGGGAAAGGGAGAACAAGTGCAGGGCCCCCAGCACTGGAACCATGTGAAGGGGCTGCAGGAGAGGAGCAATGGCTGGTGGCACAGGGAGTTAAGGGCAAAGGGGGCACAGGAGGGGGCAGGAGTTAGGGGTGAAGGAGGTGCAAGGGTTGGGAGTGCAGGAGCTAGCGGTAAAGGGGGAGTGGGGATCATCCAGGGGCAATGGGGAAGTGCCAAAGTACAAGCTTTGCTCAGGGCACCATTTTCCCTAATGCTGGTCTGAGCAAACAATTGGAAATGACCCTTCAGTGAGAACAGAACCATAGTGTAGAAAGGCCCCTTTGTTAAGTGGTGGTGGCTGAGGGCTTAGGGAGATGGGTTAAAAAACAACAAGCATCTCTCTGTGGAGGTTTGATTCTTGCCTGCTGGGCAAGGCTGGTGTGTGGTGTCTCCATGGCTGCACTTTCAGTGTCTGATCACCCACAGTGTCACAGGGAGCCAAGTCTAGACATATTCAGAGGCTCTATGCCAGGGTTTCTCAAACTTCCTTTCACTGCAACCCCCTTCAGCTAAAAAAAAAAAAACCTTACTATATGGCCCTGGAAAGAGGGACCAAGCCCCTCCACACCAGGCAGGGGCAGGGGGGAGCCAAAGCCTGAGCCCTGCCCCAGTTAAGGGAGGGCAAAACCAAAGCTTGAGGGATTCAGCCCTGGGTGGTGGGGCTCAGACTTTTGGCTTCAGCCTCAGGCACCAACAAGTCTAATGCCAGCCCTGGCAACCCCATTAAAACAGGGTTATGACCCACTTTGGGGTCCTGACCCACAGCTTGAGAACCACTGCTCTATGCTGAGGGGAGAGAGTTTTCCTGTGGGTGTAGTTAATCCACTTCCCCAAGAGGTGGCAGCTATGTCAGTGGGAGAAGCTATATCGGTGGGTGCGCAAGCTGTGGTGGTTGCCACATTTAAGAAGTTTAATCAAACCCCATTTTTAAAACCACCTGTGGTCTGGGAATGGCAACGGAGCTCAATGAAGCAGGGTCTGTCCTTCAAAGTCCTGGAGATCACAATTCTATACTCCTGTTGTCATGGGGGTATAGCTTAGTGGTAGAGTGCTTAACTGCAGCTCAAGTGGTCCTTCGTTCAAACTCCTGTGTTCTCTTATAACCTTCTTTCATTTTATAAAAAAAAGGAAAACATTTATTTTTCCATTCTCCATTCTGTTCAGGAGCTCCACTATACGGGGGTGCTTGATATGAATGTAAACACTCAACATTTCGCTGTCCAAATGCATAAAAACCTAGCGAAGCTGTCCATCAGCTGAAATCAGTTCCAGTCCTCTAAGTGTCTAGTTTATGTTTTCATCAATTAAACAAAGGTATCATACGAATGTACATTTGCAGATCCCTCTTCTCCAGGAGCTGTGCTGTGCAGAAGAACAAGAGCCACATCCAGCTGCAGTTCAGGAATCTGATGACCAAAGAGCCAATAAATGTTCTGAGGGCTGGAGAAAATTGCCTTCTAGTGAGCTATTGAACGAGCTCAACCTGTTTAGCTTATCAAAAGAAGATTGAAAGGTGACTTCATTGAAGTGTTGAAGGGCCTTAATGGACAGAAGAGATTGGGTATAAAAGGGCTCTTTAATCGAGCAGAGAAAGGCATAACAAGACCCAATCGCTGGAAGGTGAAAAGAGACAAATTCATATTACAAATAAGACACAAATATTCAACAGCGAGGATGATTCACCACAGGAACAAGCTACCAAGGAAAGTGGCGGATTTGCCATCTCCTGATGTCATTTAATGAAGACTAGATGGTTTTCTGGAATGTGTTTGCCCCAAAAGTAGCTCTTGTGTCATTCAGGAGGCCTGTGATATGCAGGGGGTCAGATTAGATGCTCTAATGGTCTCTTCTGGCCATAAAATTGACTAATTTCTGAAAAACTGAGTGTAGCATTGGGAGCAGCGTCTGATGTTTTCCTGTCTAGCCGGCTTGCTTCCTAGAACGAACGCTCCTTGAGTGGGGTGGTCCACAGGGAGTAGCTCAAACCTCCAAAGTGCCTGCCAGGGGCAGGACATTAGCACAGCAAGGGAGGGGTGTGGCAGTGACAACACAAAGGCCTTTTGCAGGACCTCAGACTATTGGTCAAAGACTATTGGTGGGGAGGTGGTGACCTCACAGAGAGATGCTGACATCAGCCAGGCAGGACGGGGCGAGAGGCCAGAGAAACCTCAGAGACCCCTGTGGCTTTGCTTCAGCAAGTCTCCTTCTCCAGGTCTCTCTTTGAGGACTGAGAGAGTATTCGGGTTCACGTATGTGAGCGCCAGGAGGAACCTCTTTCAAGTTTTCTCCTTCCCTTTTCCTGATTTTACTAGAAAACAGCCATCCCTGTTTAGAAGGTAAGAGCCTCCTTGAGATTTGAAACCTGTTCAGTCTGATCCATCAGGTGACAGTTGAATTCTAGGCATGGAAAACAGGAACTTAAGGAGGCAGAATTTTATTCCACACCTGGGATTTTGTCCCTTAGGGTTTGTTCTTTTTGTTTCACCTTTTCCTCCATCCATCCCTTCCTCCTTTCTCTTCGTCTCTTGCTTTTTTTGTCCTTTCACCTGTTCCCCTCCCAACACCAGGAGCAGTGTGTGTGTGTGTGTGTTGCGGGGGAGTGCTCTGCAGCTCCCACTGTGGGAGGTTCACCCAAAAATGTGGGGCTGAAATAGTGCTCGGGCAGTGATCCCCACCGGTGACCTGGGCCATCCTTTGGGCTCTCTGGTGAGAACCCTCAGCCTCCCATCCTGTCTCTACCCTGATTGGCTGAGCAGGGGGTTATTGACAGGGAGGAGACTCAGGTCCTTGTTGTTCTCTTTGAAGACCAAGGAAATAAGTCATAACCTGTTATATGTTGACAAATTTTAGTGCTTTGCTGCATTAACGGTCTCTGAGCAGTTCATGATTCTCTCTAACATTGCAGTTCTCCTCAAATGCTTGCTGAATAATTACTATGCACTGTTGTTCGTCTGGAGCTCATCTGCGAGCACTTTATTCAGGTCATTCAGTGTTTGAAATTCACGATCTGATGGTTAGTTTCAAAATCAGGGCTCTTGGGTCCTATTCCCAACTCTGCCACTGGCTGGCTGTGTGACCTAAGACAAATCAATTCTCCTTTCTCAGCCTTAGCTTCTCCCTCTTTCAAGTAGGGATAATAATGAACCGCTCCTACCTACCTCACAGTGGGTGGAGGATGGGTATCCATTGGAGAGTGTCACTAGGAGTATCAGAGGGGTAGCCATGTTAGTCTGGATCTGTAAAAGCAGCAAAGAGTCCTGTGGCACCTTATAGACTAACAGACATATTGGAGCATGAGGTTTCGTGGGTGAATACATCTGACATAGTTAAGCAAAGAGAACAAACCCCAAATCCCCCCTGTGCTTTGGGAGCCAGGTTTGCGGTGGGAATTCTGTAGTTCAGATGACTTCACACCTGGGCATTGTGATTCTTTACCAGTTTCTCTGGCATTCAGGCAGTTTTGTGCTCACAGCTGTGATGGCCGAGTGGTTAAGGTGTTGGAGTTGAAATCCAATAGGGTTCCCCTGCACAGGTTCAAATCCTGCTCACAGCGAGGCCTGTGTTTTAGCCAGTCTCTCACCTGGGCAACACCTCTGTACAACCTCCTGAGACACTCTCAATTCTCTCCCCACCCCAAGGAAATCCTGTTCTGCTCCTTTCACAGAGATCCCTGGGACACCCCCTCACACTGTGTCTCAGCACCTGAAGCCTCTGCCACTCACCTGGTGCCCCATAGATCAGACATAGCCCTGGTTCTGCTCCTCTCTCTAGGGTGTGAAAGAAGCTGAGTCAGTGACTCCATGGGAGCTACGGGGCTGTAGAACCAATAGAGAAAAAATAGGTGCTCAGTGCCCACTGGCAGCCAGCTCCCCCGCACCCCACTACAGGCCTTGCTGACAAGCTCCTGCTCTTCCCCTTCAGCACCTCCCACCTGCCAGTGATCAGCTGTTCAGTGGGGTGCAGGAGGGGCTGGCAGGGGATGGGGAGGAGCAGGGACGGGAAGAGGTGGGGGAGGGAGAGGAATGGGGCAGGAAGGTGCAAGCCGGGAAGAGATGGGACAGGGGTGGGGCCTTGGGGGAAGGGGGGGAGTGGGGGCAGGGCCTGGGGTGGAAAGAGGGGGCTTTGTCACAGATCCCTCTAGGGCGTACCCTGAAGGGAAGCACTGACTATCACAGTGACAATACAACTGACCAGCATTGCGGGGGAGGCTGAGGGAGATCCGCACTTACCAGGTCTCTTCTCTCCCCCACGGTGAGCCAGACACTGCTCTCTCCTGGCTCTCACTCTAGCAGCTGGATGCCAAGGAGCCATTTCCCCACAGGAAGGGCATTGAGTGCCCCTATGGTGCTGGGGGGCTGGCGCTGCTGCCTGTGGGGCTGGCAGGGGGGCTGATGTCTGCACAGACTCTCAGCTGCCAGGCCGGAGGGGGCACTTGGGACCTTACCAGACTGGCTCAGTGAAGACGGGGGGTTGACAGAGCAATACAGACGCTCTCCAGAGCACGGAGCAGCAGCCGCCCATGCAGCCAGGCAATGAGCATTTCCCACAGCCTGGAGCCGAGGGGGAGGCGCCAGCTGCTGTTCCAGCTCCTTGGGGACAGGCCCTGTCAGCCAACAGCCACTTCTTACTCCCCACAGCTAAGGGTGCCGGGTTCCTCCGGTGGGGGTGTGGAGCAGCCGTTCGTTTTCCTGTTCGCACTCCTCTGCGGTGTGAAAATCAGGGAGGGGAGGCAGAAGCCCCACTTCCCTCCTGAAATGACGCCCAGTGGGGGAAGCCAGGACAACAGGGTGGGGCGGCAGGTGGTGGCCAGACTCTCACCGCCAGGGTCTAGTCTAGCTCAGGGTCCAGCTCAACTTCCTCCCCGCGCCACTGGCCCCCAGTCCCCTTCCACCACCAGGTCAACCCAGGCACTAGGGCAGGAACGGGGTGAGGCAGCAAGTCAAGCTGAGCAAGGCAGGCAAAAGCGAGTCTTGTCTTCATGGGCACCTCCCAATGACGTCCTTTTTGTGTGCAACTGCTGCAAAAACCTCCCGGGCAGAGAAGCAACAGGCCCAAACATTACCACACAGCTGCCAAAGTAGCTCAGTTGGGAGAGCGTTAGACTGAAGATCTAAAGGTCCCTGGTTCAATCCCAGGCTTTGGCAGGCCCTTTCATCCCTCTTTGTGCCCTGCTGGCTTGTTCTCTGGGAGCACAGTGGTGTGTCAGCACCCAAGATGAGCAGGGCTGCCCTAGAGCATTTAGGGGTCTGGAACAAAGCATTTTTGGGAGCCCGTTCAATTAAAAAAAAGTTGCAATACTGTATTCTCATGGGGCCTGGGGTAAATTGCCCTGCTTGCCTCCCCTCTGGGTGGCACTGATGGTGAGTCTCTGATCTTGGGCTCTGCAGTAGGAAAACATAGAATGGGCTTCTGCCCCTAGTTGGCCCACCTGACCTTTAACAAGGAGAGATGGGAGCTGCCTTTCCCAATATGTCAGGGAGAGAGCAAGGCAGGGTGACCCTCAGGAATGGTGCCAGAGGGCTGCTGGGCAGTGACAGGCAGGGAGTGGGGGTGAAAACTCCTCTGCGCAGCTGAGCAAGGGCAGTACCAGGGAAGGGGCATCTGTGAAAGTGGCCGTGTGGAAGGGATTTGGGGGTCCAGGAGGAGGCACTTGCTGTTCAGTGCCTTGGAGCAGCTGGACTTGGCCATGGTGGGTGTTCAGGAAATGCACATTCATGACTCTATGGTAGCTTGCTGGGCAGAGGGTGATGGGAGGAAGGGCCTCCTGGCCAGGAAAGAATGATGGGGTTGGAGTCTTGTTCTTCACATTCGCGGTGCGAGTACAGAAGGTGGTGGAGCTCCAACCAGGGAGGGCATTACTGGTGGGCTTTGTGATCTGTGGCACTGGTTACTGCTATATTAGTGTGTATGGTCTCCAGTTAAGGCATGAGAGGGAAGATCAAAGGCTCCCTTCCTCTGGGCTGCATGGTGTTTGTTGTTGAGGGGGAGGGTGGGTTAATTGTGTCAGCCGGCCTGAGCACCGCTGGTCCCATTTTCCCAACTGTCAGAGGAAATATTTTTACAATGAGCACTACCTGGCACAGGTCTGTAGTGAGGTCGGCTTGGAGGAGCTCACTCCAGCCACAGAGGGGGTTCATCTTTCTGCGGGGACAGACCAGGACTCGCATTGACCGGATTTATGCTTAGCTTTTGTGTCTTTAGCATGTTGCTTCTCAGATTCTTTCTTGGCCTGACTTGTTACACTTTGTCACTTAACAGGACAGAGTTTGTGCACCTTCCTATTATCCTCACTAGGATCTGATTTCCAAATTTTGAGGAATGACTTTTTGCCTCTAACAGCCTCCAGTACTCGGCCGTTTACCTAGAGTGGCGTTCTGCTGGTCGTCCTATTGTCGTTTCTGATTTAGGGCAAACGTTTCATCTGAGCCTCTAATTGCGGTGTTTTTAAATGGTCTGCATGCTGCTTGCAGGCACCTAACACTTGTGACAGCAGCTCCTTTTAATTCCCATCCAACCATCTATACTTATGCCAATAGGTTGACTTTAGGTCTTTAACTTTGAGCGGTAGCTGAGAAGATGGTAAATTGGGCAGAAACCCATTCGACAAACCTCTTCATTTCCTCGTTATTTCCTGACTTCTTCATTCATTGCCTTTTCCTTATTTCCTGGCTGAGGCGGCGGCCTGCCAGGGAGCTCCCCGGCACCTCTGGTTGCCGGGGTGAAGGCAAGAGGCAGGCCTGGGCATGGTGAGGGCCTCTTGTCCCGTAATGAGGCCGCAGTGCTTCCTGGTCCCCTTTTCCCACCCACACCGGCAGGCGGCTGCTGTGGGAGAACACGAGGGAGGCTCTCGGGATGCTAGGCAGCGCTGTGTGGCTGTCAGGGAAAAGAGCCTTCTTCTCTAAAGATGGCTGGCAGAAATGTGGGGCTCAGCTCTGTCAGCGACCTGCCCAGTAGCCTCACTGCCAGGGGATGCAGACATTTCTGTAAGGTGCAGAAAGAGGGTATTTGGCTTCCAAGTTAATATGAGAAATATGCATTTAGGAGATAGAGCTTCCATTCTTTCATCAGTGGCCTAATAGACAAGGCAATGGCTTTCTAAGTCAGAGATTGTGGGTTCAAGTCCCATGTGGGGTGAAAAACTGCCTTCTTACTGTATATTACAAGGAAACCTTGGCCTTATTTTCACCAAGGGAGCTAGGAGATGTTTGAACACAAAATACTGGATCTTGGGAAAAATCCCCCAGAAATGGCATCTTGATAAATGCTTTCTAAACCCATCAGTAGCAAACAGTTAATACTAGTGTTTGTCTGAGACTAGAGGGAAGGGGAGTGTTTACTCTGACACCTCAGTGAGTGAAACAGACGGAAAGAGCAAGGCTGTTCTGAAAGAGAATGGATCTGTCTGGAGACAAAGCAGCCCCTGAGAATGAGCAACGGTGTGAAAAGAAGAGGTTCAAATGGGTGTTAGATGTTAGTTAGTGTTAGAGGGTTTATCCCTTCACCTTCCCATTACTGGGTCCTTCTTGCGTACACACAGAGCAGCAATACCCAAAGTCCGAAGGTGCAAACAATGAGATGTTTATTGGATTGAACTTCCAGCAAGCAATGATTCCAGTTTCCTTCCTCAGTGTCCCCATCCCAGCCCTGACACCACAGAGCCTTGCCTGTGTCCCTGTTCCCATTCTCCCCCTTAGCAAGACATAGGACACGTGGTGACACATTTCCTGATAGGGCCAGGCCTCAAGGTGGAAGGTGTTGATATTCCATTGTCCCACTGCCCCGTGCGTAGTGCAGTGCCCTGCACCTTCTCTCGTACGGACGTGCCACACCCGTTCCAATTAGCGTTCCAGACTTCCCACTATAGTGGGCCTGAGAAGGTTGGGTCCAGGTTGTCTAGTACAGGGGGGAGGGGCTTACTCCATTACTTCTAGGTTATTTCCATAGGCAACGTCACACAAGTATACTTAGCAATACACCAGCCGCTGTAATAATCCACAGCAACACCGAGAGACCTGAGCACTAGCCGCATGGTCCAACATCCCGGCCACCACCGAAACACCTCCTCTCCTCCTTCGACGGGGTCAAGCTCTTAACGTGCCCAGTTGCAATACGCTGCCGCTGCAGGTTTTCGTGCTTTTGTCCATATCATAAGTCCATTGAATGTCCACAGAGAAATGGGTTATTGTCCAAACCAACTTAACCACGTGGTGTGGAATCAGGCTGTATGCGCTGGTTCGATTATTCACAGCAGTAAGATTCACAGGTCTATCTGTGCACCAAAGCCCAGAGAGCAGTGTGTAGTGTGGAATTTGGTTAGGGGCTGGGGTAATTGTGCCCCCAGTAATATGTACATTTCCAGCAAAACACCTCATACACAGTACACCCAATTGTCCACCCCTTACCATGGGCCATTGGGTGTGCTCCTCCATGGCCATCAGGGAGGGGCACGTTCAAACATCTTCTCTGGATTTACACCATTTTACACACCCCTCCATTGATTCCCAGCGAGCATATCCCCTTCTCATTATTCCCATATGGCTTGTGGGGCCCACCTTAGCTGCCGATTCACTTCCAGATACCACGGTAGCTATTGCACAGGTGCTGGCCTCCTAGGAGAGCATTTTGAATTTCCACACACATCTCCCCCCAGGTCAGCCTTTTGAAGCCATCCTCACCCATGTCATGAGGTTTTCTGTTCATTGAAACACAACAATGCTAACAACAAGACAAACACCACAGACAAACAATACAAAACATAGATTCATGGTATTATGGTTTAGTCTTTTGCTGGCACCAGCTTGCTCGTAGAGTGTCTGAAAAACAAAAGAAACAATTTCCACACACCCCCCCCGTGGGGACAGATTAGTGCTTAATAATAATAATACCATATCCTTTTACAAATTTCCTTGCTAATTGCAGGAAAAACAGAAGAATTACCTCCAGGCTGTCCTTATTTTGTTCTATAGTCAGATAGTGAATTACTCCCCTCACTGGTCATTTATGAAATTCATGAAGTGGCGTGCCTCAGTTTCCCCTCTTGTACAACAGACCAAGTTTGCAATAGTTTCTCTGCTGTACCAAGCATTAAGTTTATCCTCAGGTAATAGCTGAGAGACAGCTTTAGATTTAGCTTTAGCACTGTACACACACACACACACTCCTTAGGGTTAACTGTCCCCCTTATTTTCAGACTTGACTTGTTTTTTCATCTCCCTTTCCTGGAGGGCCACAATCTGAGTCTTCCAGTAGCTTGTTTGCTGACCAGATGTATTTATTATTTGCAGCTCCTTTGTGCAGCCACTGATGGGCAGTTCTCTCCTTCCCCCATCAGCTAGGTCATTTGCATTCACCCCGGCTTTCGGGCTTGGCTTTTGGATCCAAAGCCATCAGCAGCTCAGAGACTGTCTTAAAAGGGACACAATCAACTTCCACCTGAGTTCTGATTACTTTCCACTTTCATCTTCTGCTTCAAAACACACAGATCTGAAAAAGAAACCTCAACCTATTGTGGCTCCCTTTGGAGCCCTAATAGGGTTTGAGCTAAGTACCATGTTTTGTTTGCATTTCTTTTACCCTTTCTCCAATATACACTGCACATGTCCTGGGAAAAAGCACATTCCTTACATAGTTTAATCTTCATAACATTATATTACAAACCATAAGTCTCAGTTTAGGTTTTTAAAACCTTACACAATTACACAAAACATTTTGTTTTGTCTAACAGCCCTTGCACTGCAATAATTTTTTTTTTACACAACTGTACCCTGATTACACGTCCATCTTGTACAACCAGAGCCAGCCAGGGGCAGGCAAGTTAAGTTCCAATAGAAACCCCGGACATTCCTTTAGTGATTTTGCTTACATTACCCAGGAGTCAAATCATTTTGATGAGATTATCTCTCCGCCTGCTGCCTGCAGCCGTCCCCTATAGACCATTTCTGTGGGCAAAGGGCCCATTTCCCCTCAGAATGGCTGTAAAGGCTTCTCGGGACAAAACATAGTGATGGTAGCAGCCACTTTACCTGACCCTCTTGTATAATTTAATTACTAAGCTTCCATCCAACGTGAGTGCACAGAGCTGCACATACAGTTACATTTATATAACTGGGTTTTATTATTAAACCAAAAACTGCCCTTCTTGTAACACCACAACTGTTGCCTTTTGCTATTTCCACAACTCACAAATGTTTACTTTCCTCCAAACTCTGTATTATTAATTTTTGCAAAACCCTGGGCGGCTGCACTGCAGTGCTGGGGTGACTCTGCAGGGGGAGAAGCTGCTGTGGAGCAATGTAGAGCAGGTGCAGGAAGGAGCCGGGGTCACTGTTCACATTGTGATCTGCACAATTTTCCATATTTGGGAATGTCCGAGAACAATTCTAGGGTAAGGTGAATGCAGAGCAGTGACACTGGAGGTGCCCAGACCTCCAATGGGGGCGGTGTGGAAATTAATAATGGGAAGATCATTTGCGAAATTAGTCATCACTGACAAGATTTGTCTCTTCTTATTTCATGTTATGGTGTTATTTAGCGGAATCAGGACATATTTTTACTATGTTAATTAAACACTTAATTTTATTTAACTGAGCCAAAAACTTAGTGTCACTTATTTTTTCTCTGTCCTAGCAAGAACTAAATGAATGTTGAGACTTTCTGGAAAGTGCAGCGAGATTAAATGTGGGGAATTCAGTCTCTGTGTTTGTGAGCTGATGTTTTCCTCTCACAGGTCAGTGCCTGCATTGAAATACCAAGAGGGATCTAAGGGCTGGTGTACGCCGGGCACAGGGGTGTTTGCAGGAGGGGCGGGGCCTCAGATGGAAGGGGCGGGGCAGGGTGTTAGTCTCCCCCAGCTGGCGGTTCACGCCCTGCCCATGGTGTTGCAATGACAGAGGCTGCCCAGGCTGCACTTGTAGCGAGGTTCCCCCACTAGGTGGCCGCGCAGAGGCTGCAGGAGACAGGCAGGTGGCAGCAGGGGAAGTGGCGACACAGGAGCTCTCAGCAGCAGGGTGAAGGACAATGCCGTGGAGCGGCAGCGACGCAGAGTGAACAGGGCAAACCGAGAGCCAGTTGAGGGAGTGTCGGAAGCAGAAGCTGAGGTTTCGCTTGATTCCTTCCCGTCCCTCCCCCACCCCTGGGGCTTTGCTGCCCAAGGGGAGTGGGGGTTGGGGGGAGGAGAGCGGAGGGGTCTGTTAAAGGAACATTGGATTGGCCTGTCACACTCCAAGGCGAGAAACTGAGGCACAGCACTGCCCAGTGTACTCTGGGGTGGGGGGGTTGCTGATGAGCGTAGATGTGAATGTGGTTGTGGGGTTTTCCCAAACTCAGGCTTGATTCTCTTTCCCTTTTAATAGAAGTTCCCATTGGCTCTCCACCCACGCAGAGCTGGGGAGTGGGGGCCTGTTGCCTTTTCCCCAGGCAGCAGGTGACACCTGCCTGGCTAGTGAGGGTCGGTTTGGGTGACCCCCACTCAGGGCAGGCTAAGGGCAGGTCTCTGCCCTTTACTCAGCCCAGGAGGAGTTTTTTGCACTAACATCCCAAGTGTGCAAGTCCGTCCCCGCAGAGCTGCCCCATAGGGTGACCTTAAAGCAACTGGAAAATGGGACAGGGCTTGGGGGGTAATAGGCTCCTATATAAGAAAAAGTCCAGCCAAACCGGCCTGTCCCTTTAAACATGGGACATCTGGTCACCCTGGAGCAGCCCCGCACTCCTGCTCCCCGGTTGGTGCGTTTGTAACCCGGGGGATGAAGCCGACGTGAGAAAGGGAAGGGAGCGAGCTCGGAGCTCTCCGGCGCCACCTGCTGGGAGCAGAGGGCAATGACTGAGCGACGTCCTGGCTAATTTAAATATCACCTGGTTCTCTGCCGGGTGGCTCCACTGGAGAGCTCGGGAGTGGCCTGAGTGTGGCAGCACCTTATTTGCATATTAAAAGCGGCAGTTTGGGGCCATTGGGGTAAAATATGAGTAAGTTTTGGGGTTGGGCCCCACATGTTTAGTGCAGGCTGTGGGGAGCCGGGCTGAGCAGAGCCTGCCCCGACGGGGAGTGTGGTCACCCTGAGCTGGGAGCGTGTGGCCAGACATGGGGAAGGGGCTGCGGGGGGATTGGTGGTTGTGTGAAGCAGAAAGTGTTTCCCCTTTTTTTGGTGTGGGGGGGTTCTCGTTACCTAATGCAGAGCACTGGTGGGGGAGGGGAATTGAGACTCTGCTTTGGGGGTTGCTGTGGGGCGTGACACAAGCCCCCTGGTGCTGGGTGCTGCTGTGGGGCATAGGACAGGTGGGGGGGCGGGGCTGTCTGGGTCCTTGAGATGAGGGGCGGTTCCTGGTTGGCTGGTGCCCGCCTGCCTAGTGTTTTCTGATAGCTGATCTCCCATTGTCCCTCGTGCGGGGCGGGTCTCTGAAAGCTGGTCTCCCATTGGGCCCTCCCCACCTGACGGTTCTGACAGGCTCAGCTCCCATTGGTGACGTTGTCTGACAGCGATGCGGGGCGGAGCCGCCAGGGCCTTGTGCGCTCAGAGCTCAGCGCCGCCCGCGAGAAGCGGCGCGAGGCCGCGCGGGGCGGGTCCCGCTGCCGGGCGGAGGGACCGAGACCGCAGCCGCGGCGCCGCCTCCCGCCTGGCGCGAAGCCGCAGCACCGGGGGGGGTCACAGGGCGCGAGGCGCTTCCGCGCGCGGCTGGTTCCTGCCGGTCGCGGGGTGACGGGTCCTGCCCGGGGCGGCCGCGGGGTCCCGATGGCAGCGGGGGGCTCTGGCGTCCGCCCGCCCGCGGCGGCTGGGAGCTGCGGGGCCACCTGCACTGGCCGGGGGCTGCGGCTCCTCCTCACCCCCCCCCCCCCGGTGACTGGGAGCTCCGGGCTCCGCCTGCGGTGTCCGAGCGCCGGGGGCTCCTCTCCTGCTCGGGGCGGCCGGGAGCTCCCGGGGCTGCGGCTTCTCCTCACCCCCCCCCGGTGACTGGGAGCTCCGGGCACTGCCTGCGGTGTCTGAGCCCCGGGGGCTCCTCTCCTGCCCGGGGCGGCCGGGAGCTCCCGGGGCTGCGGCGCTGCAGGGTCTGTGAGCGCTGACGTGGGGCTGCGGGGTCCTCACACCATCAAGGCCTGTTGGGAAACCCTGGGTCCATCCGCAGCAGCTGGGAGCTCTGGGGTCCGCTCGTAGGAGCTGCAGGGTCCATACGCAGTGGGGTGGGGCTGGGGGGGCTCCCCGGCCACCCATGGCTGCTGGGAGCTCCAGGGTCTGCCTGTGGGAGCTGTGGGGAGATGAGGGGTTTGGGGTGGAGGAGGGGGCTCCAGGCTGCAGGGTGGGGCCGAGGGATTCAGAGTGCAGGAGGGGGCTGTGGGTTGAGGCAGGGGGTTGGGGTCCAGGATGGGGTGATGGCTCTGGGGTGGGGGCAGGGATGAGGGGTTCCAGGTGTGGGAGGAAGCTCTGGGCTGGGGCAGGGGGGTGAGGGCTCTGGGGTGCAAGAGGGGGCTCTGGGTTTGGGGGGGTTCAGGGCTGGGGCAGGGGGTTGGGGTGCAGACTTACCTCGGGCGGCTCCTGGTCAGCGGTGCAGCAGGGGGGACCTACTGGCCACTTCCAGGGCGCAGTGCGGTGCCCTAGGACACGTAGGGACCAGCCTGCCTGAGCCCCGCAGCACCGCTGACCGCACTTTATAACCCAGTCACCCCACTGGGAGCTCCAGGGTCCCCCTGTCCCATGTGGTACCTGGGAGCTCTGGGATCCACCCACAACAGCTGGGAGCTCTGGGGGCATCCCGCTGCTCACAGTAGCTGGGACCTGTGGGGTCCATCCGTGGTGGCATGGGCCTGTGGGAGCCCCTTCCGCCACTGGTGGCTGATGGCCGGTGGGGGCCTCACAGCTGACAGCTCCAGTCTTGCTGCCCCAGGGCTGAGGCGGAAAATGTCACTGAGATCTCTGAAAGTCACAGATTCTGGGACCCCCTTTATATAATCTTAGCCTTAATAGTTGTTGACTGTCTCTCTCAATCTAGAGGTCTGTTCTAGGGCAGATGGGACAGGGAAGACAGAAGCTCACCCCCCAGCACAGGTTTGGGCAGCAATGGCTCTTGGGCTATTTGCTGTGCATGCAGAGGACTTGTCTAGGCCGGTGAAGCAGCTCAGCCAGATGAGGAGCTGGAAGAAGGAGACCTGAGCAGCCTGGACATCCCACTTTTTCTCCACAGCCACTGCCTATCAGCAGGGTTCCTCCTTCTCCTCAGTGAGACCAAATCTAAGCACCTAGATAGCTGGTCTGTCTGCTGCACCCCAATCCCTCATGCCAGAGCCTCCCTGCCAAAGTCCTGTACCTGGCTCCAGAGAATTGTCTCACATCTCGCTGGGAACTCGACTTCTTGTGCCCAGAGAGTCTCGGCCCCATTCAGTAGAGGATGTGAGAAACACAGTGTCTGCCTTTTACAAAGAAGTACTTGGAAAGGTTTTGTTCCTGTGACCACATGGCCTAATGGGTAAGTTGTCTGACTTTGGATCAGACGATTGAGGGTTCAAGTCCCTTCGTGGTTGTATTTGCCCAGTTTTACCTTTGTGCTGAAAGTCCTGCTCCCTTCAGGGCTAGAACCTCTTCTTGGCCGCTCAGGCCAATGCTCTGGCTTCAGCTAGAGCCCCGGGAAGGAGTTGGGGGTTGGGTGTCACAAAGGCTGGGGCATGAGCCCCAGGTGCTTCCAGTCTTGCCTTTGCCCTTCCTGACTTGCCAAAGAAAATGGGCGGCTGCCCGGGCTAGCGTGTGGAGCAGTTTCCCTCTTCCAAGTGTGCGCCTGTCCCTGTGCTGGAGGGTACTTGCTAAATAGCACCTTGGGAGCCTGGGTGTTTCTCTGCTTGTCGCCAGCTGGGGAAAAGCCTCTTGGGGTAAAATCTCCTGCCCCACTGCCAAAGTCAGCACCATGAGTGGGAACGGTAAGAGGCCCCACCAGGGGGCTGGCCCTGCTTTCCTACCATCTTCTGATGTTGGCCACAAAGCATCAGCAGCTGGTTGTGGGTGGTTTTCAGTGGGGGTTCGGCATGCCAGGGAGCAGCCTAGCTGGGTGTCTCTGTGGCTGTCTGCTGGCCACGCATAGGCATGGTTCTCCCCTCCTCTTGCCCTGCCCTTGGTTGCTCTGTGGCTTTTAAGCCTTCCCTTGGAGCTGTCAGCACCAGCCGCCTCTGTCCTAGGTGCCCAGAGGAGGAGAGGGGTGCTGGGCTCCAGCCTGGGACTCTTCCTCCCTCCTGCCTTTCCCTGACTATGAAACCTGGCCCTGACACTCCTTTCTTCAAGCGCCATGTGGGCAAGAGGAAAAGTGTGGTAGAAAGCACAAGGGCCAAACTTGTGGGCATCAGAAATCCCAAACACCCAGTCAAACCATAGCCACTTCTAGACCCCATTCCAACCAAAGACCTGGCTCCAGTGGGTATGAGTCACTCAGCAAAAGGTAAACAACTCATTTTTATACAGCTGGAGATAGGAAAGCGCTTGGATCTCCAGGGATTTACCATAAGGTCCCACTGAGATTTGAACTCAGATGTCAGCATGCCAACCATTACACCATGGGCCCAGCTTGTGCTAGTTTCTCTGAACATTGGTGACCCCATCATAGAATACCAGGGTTGGAAGGGACCTCAGGAGGTTCTAGTCCAACCCCCTGCTCAAAGCAGGGCCAATCCACAGGCAGATTTTTATCCCAGATCCCTAAATAGCCCATCTCAAGGACTGAGCTCACACACCTGGGTTTAGCAGGCGAATACTCAAACCACTGAGCTCTCCCTCCCTCACAGGCCCAGGTTGTGTAAGGGGACTGTTGGCCCTTTACTAAAACTGAGTGGGGTTTTTTTGGTTGGCTAGTTCCCAGTCCCAATAGAAGGGGGAAGGGTCAATGGGAAATCAGGACCCTGAGACTGACAGGCCCCTGGGGCGATGGTCACCAACTGGTAGGGAACAAGTGAGAATTTGTTAATGAGTAAAATTCCTGGTGAAAATTGGCAAAGCTGTGGAGAGTTTGAAAAGTTCCAGTGAATTTACACATGAAGATACAAACAGAGAGACAAATAGAGAGAAAGAGAACATCACAGACTGCACAGGCCCACACAGACATAAACAACCAAACCCACACAGCACATAGAGCCATAGACACATAAGGGAAAGCCACACAAAACATAGAACAAATCCACACCAAACAATACAGCAAAAGCCCACAACAGGAAAGCACAAAAACCACATACCAAAAGAATACTTAGCAAAAAACAATCTGCATGCAAAAGTCACACACACACAAAACTATGCCAGGCATCCACAAAAATCACACAGGACCCACATGCACATCAATACGTCAGACAATAAAAACCACCGACATACCGAAAGCCAGGCAGGGTTTGAGTCTCACAGCGAAGAGGGTGAGCACACAGGTGGTTTGGGGAGCAAAGACTGATGGGGAGTCGGGGGCAAGATTTAAAGGAAACTTGTGCTGGAGGTGAGGTTTGAACTCACAACCTCAGCATCACTCCACTCAGCACTGCTCTGTAAGTACTGGGCACTAACCCATTGCACCACTGAGTCCTGCTTTCAGGAGCTTGTCTCCATGTTTCACAGATGGTTTAGCGGAGTGGGGGGGTTGCATTAGCTAAAACAAATCCATATTAAAGGCTGCAGGATGGCAGCAGCAGAGGTTGGGAGCCTCCTTCCATGTGATAGAGCTGGTTCCCCTTTCCGTTGCTCAGGGGAAGGTTGGTGCTTTGAGCCCACCCGGTGCTGGAACATCCCATGGGTGAGATTAACGGGACTCTTGGGAAGGGAGGGGAAGTATTTTCTATCCCTGCCTAGCTCCATTGGTCTCCTGTGGCCCTTTTGGCTCCCTGCTCCCCTGTTGGGGAGATGCAGAGACAAGCCCCCATCTGGGAGAGTCACCGAGAGGCTGTGTCCCATGGCGTGTGGGGGGAGAGGGGGAGGGGTGGGATGGGGCTCAGGGAGAGAAGGTTGTGTGTGACAGTGTGTGGGGGAGGGGGAGGGTGTGTTCCTTAGGATAGAAATGATGGAAAACACAGGGGAGGTGACAGTGAAGCCCCATGTCTGAGTGTTATGACCCTGTGTGGTGCCGCCATTCACCTTCCCCTCCTATGGGCTCAGCTTTAATTGAATCCAGCATTTTTTCACCTGTCCTCACCACAGAGGTGTCCCACATGCCTCAGCTACCGAGAGTCCCTCTTAGAGACGCAGAGGGCTGGAACTGATTTCAGCTGCTGGTCAGCTCTGCTAGGTCTTTATTCATTTGCACGGGAAAATGCTGAGTGTTTAAATTCATTTCAAGCCCCCTGCCCCCATTCAGCGAACTCCTGAACATACTGGAGATGGGTCTGGAAATTGATTTTCATTCAAAAAAGTTTTTAAAGGGACTCACTTGGATGGGAACTAGGAACCCATTACCCTGCAGGAAACATTCACCCACTAAGCTACCCTCACAACAGAGAGTGTCCTGTATAGCCCAGAGCAGGAACAGCTTTGAACCTGGAGGTTAGTAAACTTTCTCTCTTCTATACAAACACCACAGCTTACAAACTCCCCACCCCCGCTCTGTGTCACCAGAGCACAACAACAACTCTCCTTGGGGCACACACAGCTCCCCAGCTCCCTGCCCGTCAGTCTCTCCAGCATTACTCCAATCCCTTAAAGCAGGGTCTCAACCTCAATTTACCTTAGGGCCAGGGCCAGTCCTCCAGTCCTCCCAGTGGGCCAATAATGTCACTCATACTGCCCAGACCCCGCCCCCCAAAACTCCACCCCCCCACCTGCCTAAGGCTCTGGGAGGGAGTTTGGGTGGGGGGAGGAGGTCTAGGGTGCAGGCCCTGGGCTGGGGATTGGGGTGCAGGGTCTGGGGGGAGTTTGGGTGCAGAAGGGGTGAGAGGCTGGTCTCTGGAAGGGAGTTTGGGTGGGGGAGGGGTTCTGGGGTGCAGGCTCTTGGGGGGAGTTTGGGTGCAGAAGGGGTGAGAGGCTGGTCTCTGGGAGGGAGTTTGGGTGGGGGAGGGGTTCTGGGGTGCAGGCTTTGGATGGAGTTTGCAGCGCTGTAACAAGGGCGAGGCGAGTGAGGCACTTGCCTCGGGCGCGCAAAGTGGAGGGGCGCCGCTCTACCACGATCAGAGGCGCTTCGGCGGCAGCTCTACTGCTTCCACTTCTTCGGCAGCAATTTGGCAGTGGGTCCTTCTCTCCGAGAGGGACTCAGGGACCCGCTCCTGAATTGCCACCGAAGGATGAATGAAGCAGCGGTGGCAAATCAGTGGCAGGTGATTCCCTCCGACAGGGACTCAGGGACCCCCCGCCAAAGAGCCTGGAGCCGGCCCTTGCATCGGGCACAAAAATTCCTTGTACGGCTCTGGGAGTTTGGGTGCTGGGTACAAGCTCTGGGCTGGGCCAGGGGGTAGGGGGAACCGGTGGTGGGGTGGGGGTGCAGGCTCTGGGAGGGAGATTAGGTGGGTGGGAGGGTGTGTGGAGGGTGAGGGTGCTGGCTGTGGGAGGGAGTGGGGGGCCGGTGGGTGTGGACCGGGGTGCAGGCTCGGGGAGGGAGTTTGCGGGGAGGAGGGGGTATGTGGGGAGGGGATGGTGGTGCAGGCTCTCGGAGGGAGTCAGGGGTGCGGCGCTTACCTGGGGCTCCACGGCGGGGTGGGCGGGGGGGCCGCCATGTTCTGCTGCCCCCAGGCATCACCCCTGCAGTGTCCCATTGGCTGCAGGGGCTCGGGTGGGGCAGCGCACAGAGGCAACGACCCACCCCGCCCTGCCATGGGAGGGGCCGGCAGCCACTGGAGCGAGCAGGCAGATGCTGCTCAGCTCCACTGCACTGATGGGGCCTTTGGGGGAGCACCTGGGGCAGCCGGTGGGGCCAAGGGAGTGACCCAGTCCCAAAACTGCTGGAGCCCCACGGGCGAGACCTGGGAACCAGGACTGCCAGCCAGACAAACACCTTTAAGAGGAGGTGTCCCTCTCCCTGTCAAAAACTGATCTTCCTCCTTCAGTTCAGTGACAGCCTGAATCGTTCCTTATCCCGCCAGAGCCAGAGGACTGAAACAGCAACATCAAACCCCTGTGTAGCTCGCAGGAATGGACACAAACACTCCCTGGTATCTGAGGAGATGTTCAGCTTTCCCCTTGGTCAACTACAAGGCTAAAGGGAAAGGAGGTGGTGCCAGATATAAAGAGTGAAACACGACACATCATAGTTATGCCCATGGTGGCTGCAAAATCTTTTATGTACTTCTTCTTATCAGCAGTGTATTGTTTTCTCTGGAGCCTAGGCCTTGACCAAGTAATTTGTACTTTGCTAAAATAATCGACTGCCCCTGGTGAAGACAATGGACTTGACACCCACTGGGGTGTCCCTACACAGGTACAAGTACTAACAACAGTGGCTGCCTTTTAGCCATAGATTTTAAACAGGGCAATAAATTGAAACAAAGCCCTGTTAAATCATTTCTCAGCCCGAGTCCTTCACCCACATTCCCTAGAGCATTGGGCCACCGTGTGGACATTTCATTTCTGACCTCAGTTTCACACAGAGACAAAATTTCCTTTGCACAGATCCATAAACAGCAAAACCTCCCTGTGTCTCTGGTCTGAGCCAGGGCATTCGATGCCAGTGTACCTTTTTCTCCTGCAATGATGACGGTCAGACAGAGGGGTCATGGCACCTGCATCCCTGCCAGGGAGATATTGGCTCCGCTCTTTCTTTCTGCTGCTGTTGTTCGTCCATCAAACATCAAGGGTGGAATGCAAGGCTGAGTTCACGCACCGGCCCTCTGAAAAATTTCAGTGCCCCAGAGAAATCCTGCCCCCTGCTATTGGAACGATGTGCTGGAGATTTGACTAGGAAAGGGACTGTCTGAATTGTCAGAGTGGGGAATGAACAACAATCTACAGCAATGTCGTTCACACAAACACACTCTAATCCTGCTCCAACCGGAAGGGAAATG
The DNA here is from genome assembly GCF_016161935.1 of Mauremys reevesii. Classification (NCBI taxonomy): domain Eukaryota; kingdom Metazoa; phylum Chordata; order Testudines; family Geoemydidae; genus Mauremys; species Mauremys reevesii. Next base: position 22,415,244 of record NC_052634.1, on the reverse strand, counting down.
GGCAGGAATTCTCGCTGTTCAGCCAAGGACACACTTACACTGATGCGCAGCCGTGAGTGTGCTGGGGAAGCTGGTCTGAGCAAACAATTTGAAGTGACAATTTAGTGAGAACAAAATCATCATGCAGTGAAACAACTGCATGTCAAGTAGTTGTAGCTGAGTGGTTAAGGCGATGGACTAGAAAGCTATTGGGGTCTCCCTGCGCAGGTTTGAATCCTGCCAACTACACAAGTACTGTCCTGCTGTTGTTATTATTGTAGTCTTAGTGCCTGAGCATCCACAGTGCGAACTGGAGATAAATCTAGTTTTATTCTGTCTACACTTAAAATGCTGTTGTGGCACTGCTATAGCACTTTGGAGTAGACAGTGACTGGAGGGATTTTCCCATCCCTGTAATAGCTGCATGGACAGAACAATTCTTCCTTTTCTTTAGCACTATCTAACCCAGGCTTAGGTCACCTTAACTATATTGGTTTGTGGGGGGAGTCACACCCTGAGAGACGTCGCTTTGCCAGTTCAGTGCCCAGCGTACACCAGTCCTTAGATCCCTCTGGGTATTTCAATGCAGGCACTAACCTGTGAGAGGAAAACATCAGCTCACAAACACAGAGACTGAATTTCCCACATTTAATCTCGCTGCACTTTCCAGAAAGTCACAAAATTCAATTCATTCTTGCTAGGACAGAGAAAAAATAAGTGATACTAAGTTTTTGGCTTGATTAAATAGAATTAAGTGTTTAATTAATATAGTAAAAATCTGTACTGATTCCTCTAACTAACACCATAGCGTGAAATAGGAACAGAGACAAATCTTGTCAGTGACGACTAATTTCACAAATGATCTTCCCATTATTAATTTCCACATTGCCCCTGTTGGAGGTCTGGGCATCTCCAGTGTCATTGCTCTGCGTTCACCTTCCCCTTGAATTGTTCTCGGACATTCGACTTCCTCTGCAGCGTGGGGCTCAGGTCACTTGCTGGAAGATTCCCTGCACCTTGAGGTCTTTAAGCCACAATTTGAGGACTTCAGTAACTCAGACATAGGTCAGGGGTTTGTTACAGGAGTGGGTGAGTGAGATTCTGTGGCCTGCGTTGTGAAGAAGGTCAGACTAGATGATCATAATGGTCCCTTCTGACCTTAAGTCTATGAATCTATGAATCTAGTCCCAAATTTGGAAAACTGTGCAGTTCAGCATGAGAATAGTGACCCCGTCTCCTTCCTGCACCTGCTCTACATTGCTCCACAGCAGCTTCTCCACCTGCAGTCACCCCAGCATGGCAGTGCAACCCCCAGGATTCAGCAGGGGCCCCTGGCAAGGACAGTGGGTGCAGCTAACAGCCCAGTGTGCCTGGCAGTGAGGCAGCTGTAAAAAAGCCACCCACCCCCCCAGAAGTACAGAGACTGAATTCCTTAACTTTAACATCATGACCCCCTGTAGAAAGCCACACGTGTCAGTTGTATTTTCACAGGGAGATGCAAAAATCAAGTGACACCAATTTTTAAGTTGAGTAAATAAAGTTGAGGAGATAGTTATTAACCTCACAAAAATACACTAAAGATCCCTCAACATAACACCTGAAGGTGAAATATGAACAGAGACAAACCTTGTCAGCAAAGGCTCATTTCCCAAACGATCCTCAAAATGTTACCAATTCCCACCCCTCCTCCACAGGAGCTCTGTGCAGTGTCACTGTTCTGCAGGCAGCTTCCCATTAAATGCTGTTGTGGGACATTCCCAGGCCTGGAAATGTACCAACGACAGAATTTGAAGAGCAAACCTGGCTCCCCGCACCAGGTGGGATTTGAGTGTTTTGTCCCCCTTACTTAGTGTTTGTCAATAGTACAGATGCCATGGGCAGGACTCCAGGCTCTGCTTGAGGGATCCTGGCACAGGGGCTGGTGGGGGAGAAAGGATGGTAGCTTCTGACCTGTGCTCTGGAGAGCAGGTAATAATTGAAGTGGGCATTTCTGACTCCTCCCCTCCTCAGTGTCCCTGGGCTGGAATTCTACATTCCACAGGGCCAAATAAGGGGGTGATGCTACTTGGCTAATGAAAACCAATGCTCCAGGTGAGGTTTGAACTCACAACCTCAGCATAGCTCCTCAGCACTGCCCTATAAGTACTGTGCGCTAACCAATTGCGCCACTGGAGCACCTGTTAATTAAGAATCTCTGAGACCCCCCCTAGGCTGATAAAGCCAAGGAGTGACCCCAAAACATTCTCAGTGGAGCTGAGAGCAGGTAGCGACAAGTGTTGTACTCGGTGGGGTGGATTCTTCTTAAGGGTTCCAGGCACCATTTGACCCTTTTGTTCTTCCCTGTGTAATAACAGAGCTGGTTAAGACTCAATGGAGAGTCTTGCTGCAGACCAACAGAGCTGAAATCACTGAGAACCGGCTCTAAGCATTAGTCCTGCTTTGGGACAGTGTCTCTCATGCAAGAAACTGCCCAGTCTGCGCTAGCCGTGAGGCTCCCTCACTAACAGCTGAAATCAGGGAGAGCTGTGTGAAGTGCAGGGCCCTAGGGGTGCCTGGACAGGGGGGAACAACACCCCAGGTGCCCAGAGGAGGAGAGGTCCTGGGCTCCAGCCTGGGACTCTGCCTCCCTCCTGCCTAGCCCTGACTGTGAAGCCTGGCCCTGGCCCTCCTTCCTTTAAATGCCATGTGGGCAAGAGGAAGAGTGTGGCAGCTGCAGGGACCAAAGTTGTGGACATCAGGTGAAGCAGCAAGAAACAACCATATGGTCAAACCACAGGAATCTCTAGCCAGACTGTTAAGTTCTAGGACCCCACCCTATAGCCGCCAGCCCATTGAACCAGCCAGACCAAAGACCTATCTCCAGTGGGCATCAGTCACCCAGCAGGAGGGAAAAACCTCACTCTCTACCTGAGAGAAGGTAGCCAAACACATTGAGCTCCAGTGCTTTGTAGCAAAGCAACGTATTGCCACAAGGTCCCACTGAGATTTGAACTCAGATTCCAGGATTCAGAGCCCTGAGGGCTGCCTATTACACCATGGGACCTGCTCCTGTTTCACTTTCTAGATGCCTGTAACTCTTGGCTGGTTTGCTCTCTGCACTTATTGCTTCCCACCATCAGCTTCCTCTCGCGGGACTCTCTCTCCTCCTCCAGTGACTGTGGTCCTGCACTACCGGATCCGTGGGTCCTGCCCTGAGTCCCTGCATCCCCCTGCTTTGTCTCCATTCCCTGCAGGCTGCAAAAATGTCAGGGGAGTCTGCTCCTCCCTTCACTCGATGCTCCCACTCATATCAGCCAACTGCAGCCTAATCTCCTGGAACTCGGGGAGCTGTCGCTTGATCCGGTCGTACAGTCACACGCTGACTGGCTCCCCTGCCTGGATGCTCTTGTGGAAATCCCACAGGTGACACTGCAGGACTTGGCACTGTTGGTTTCTTTACTGTTGTGGTGTTTCCCCAGCCACCAGAACAAAGCTGCCAACTCCTTCCTCACTGACTCCCACCAATCCCCCTGGTAACCACAGAACCCTCTGATGCTTTCCCGTTCTGCCAACACCGCCAGGCCTCACGCCCCTGCCCCTTTATCTTGCAAGCTCTGGATGTTCAGCTTCCAATAGCCTCTGCCCTGGGTCAGGGAATTGCCCACATTGAGCACACAGTGAGAGCTGCGTGATCCGAACTGTCCATTGGCACCACCCTGCACTGGGCTGTCGATGTGCTCTCCTTCATGGAAATCCGGTCAGTGCGACTCCTGGCCTGTCCCCGCAGAAAGGTGTATCCCCTCTGCGGCTGGTGTGAGCTCGGGTCAGAGGAATAGGAGGCTACTGCCCGCCCTCCACTGGTTCCACTGTGGAGAAACACGTTCTCTAAGCCGACCTCGCTATCGACCTGCACCAGGTAGTGCTCATCGTAGAAGAGTTTCCTCTGACGGTTGGGAAAACAGGACCAGCAGTCCTCAGGCCGGTGCAACAATTGAAATCCCCCCCCGACACCAAACACCGTGCGGTCTAGAAGAAGGCAGCCAGTTCCTTCATAGAACTTTCCTTTCATGCCTTAATTGGGGACCATACACACTAATATAGCAGTAACCAGTGCCATGGAGCACAAAGCCCACCAGTAATGCCCTCCCTGGTCGGAGCTCCACCACCTTCTGTACTCGCACTGCGAATGTGAAGAACAAGACTCCAACCCCATCATTCTTCCCTGGCCTGGAGGACCAGAGAGATGGGCCCTTCCTCCAATCACCCTCTGCCCATCAAGCTACCCTAGAGTTGTTAATGTACATTTCCTGAACACCCACCATGTCCAAGCCCAGCTCCTCCTGGGCCCCCAACTCCCTTCCACATGGCCACTTTCACACATGCCCCTTCCCTGGTACTGCCCTCACTCAGCTGCACAGAAGAGTTTTCATCCCCTATACCTGCCTGTCACTGCCCAGCACCCCCTCTAGCACTCTCTTCCTGCCATATTGGGTCCACCAATAACTCACTTAGGAGAGACAGCTCCTGTCCCTCATTGTTAAATGTCAGGCCAGGCAATTAGGAGCGGAAGCCCACAATATCTTTTCCTACTGCAGAGCCCAAGCTCAGGGACTCACCTTGGGTGCAGGGACCACTGTGCTCCCAGAAAACAAGCCACCCCTGTGCAAAGAGGGATGAAAGAACCTGCCAAAGCATGGGATTGAACCAGGGACCTTTAGATCTTCAGTCTAACACTCTCCCAACTGAGCTACTTTGGCAGCTGTGTGATAATGTTTTGGCCTGTTGCTTCTCTGCCTGAGATATTTTTGCAGCAGTTGCACACAAAAAGGACGTCATTGTGAGCGGCCCATGACGACAAGACTCGCTTTTGCCTGCCTTGCTCAGCTTGACTTGCTGCCTCACCCCGTTCCTGCCCTAGTGCCCGGGTTGACCTGGTGGTGGAAGGGGACTGGGGGCCAGTGGCGCGGGGAGAAAGTTGAGCTGGACCCTGAGCTAGACTAGACCCTGGCGGTGAGAGTCTGGCCACCACTTGCCGCCCCACCCTGTTGTCCTGGCTTCCCCCACTGGGCGTCATTTCGGGAGGGAAGTGGGGCTTCTGCCTCCCCTCCCCGATTTTCACACCGCAGAGGAGTGCAAACAGGAAAACGAACAGCTGCTCCACACCCCCACTGGAGGAACCCAACATAGCCTCAGGATTAAGACCCAAGGACTCAGGCTGAGAACTGATATAACTCCACTCATCTGGGATTTAACAACTTGTCTTCCACGGAGCAGGGCCAGATCCAGAGTTTTTCCTGCCCCAAGCGGCAAAAAAAATAAATTAAAAAAAATCCACAATCGATGGCAGCTCTACCGTTTTTGGCAGCAAGTCCTTCCCTTCGAGAGGGACTGAGTGGGCCAAATTGCTGCTGAAGAGCCGGACATGCCTCCCCTTTCCGTTGGCTGCCCCGGGCACCTCCTTGCTGTGCTGGCAGCACCAGGTGATGTAGCAGGCGATAGCTAACCCAGGTGGGGACATGACCCCACACACCCTCTGCAAGTGTTGCCTCTGAAATTAGGAAAACTGGTGAGTTGAAGGCACAGATGCACACCCAGAAGAAAGCCCAGCACAACTTGCTCAGGGTGAGGGGGGTGCTAAAGCCTGGCATCAAACCAGAAACCTTCAGATCTTCAATCTAACACACTCCCAGCTGAGCTACTTTGGCAACAGCCAGGCCCACCAGGAAGGCTTAATACACAAGCCACAGCACATGCTGGGAAGATTTAAATCTGGATGTCACAACACAGGAGACAAGCAGTGGACTTGGCCCAGAGGGGCAGGCTGGGTTTCCCTATATCCCAGTCACTCAAGCCAGCACCTGCCCTCTCCCAAGCTGTCACTGGCGCCCCCAGGTCTGCGAGACGAGAGCAGCGGTTCTCACTGGAACAACTCCACCCACAGCTCGCAGGCTCCTCCCAAGCCTAAACCAGAAAACCATCTTGCCAGAAAGCCGCCCACTAGGACTCACCACTGCTTCCTTTCCTTCCACCCAGAACCCCACTTCTTCTTCTCCTGGGCTGCAAGTAGCCACCCCTGGGAAGCCAAGACGCAGGCACAGGATTCTACCTCCCAGCAGCCAACCGCACCTCCCCAGGCTTTGCAGAACGACTGGTGACGCTCTACTAACCCCACTTAGCCGCACTGAGGCGCTTAGCTTCTGCCCTGCCTTCCTCAGCTCGACTTTCCTCTTTTGCCCCATTCCCGCCTCACTTCCTCCTTTGGCAAGTCACGCAGAAGAGCCGGCCTCCGCAGGCCAACCTCCAAGGGCAGAGGAGGCCAAGCCAGAAGCATTCGAAAGGCGACTGGCCTAACTCCTCAAGCTTCCCCAGGCTGACGCCAAGGTACTTTGTCCACTGATGTCACCACCCTCCATCGTGCGGGGGTTGGGGTTATCCCAGGGACAGGCCAGTGGCAGAAGGAGGAGCACCTTGCTGGACAGCATGGGGAGCTGGGAAAAGGAAGCCAGCATGTTGCTGCCTGGTTTTGGGTTGAGGCCCTTTTGCATGTGAGGTTACTGTTAGACCCGCTACACTATAGAAACTCCATCAGAGTGCGCTGCCCTGCCCTGCCCTCAAATTCCATGCACTTTGGTGGTGCTCACCCTGGCACACACCGAGGGGTGAACCTGGAGAACATGGCGGCAGCTCTTCAATGGGTCAGCTGGAAGAGCAGATGACTGGAGCCAGGGCTCAGGAAGTCGTCCTTACATCACCCTTGTGACTCCAGCTTGAGGGAGAGCTGCTTTTTGTTCCCTTGCTGAGAAAGAGCAAGAGAAGAAAGAACTGTCAGGTGGGCCAACTGGGTGCAGAAGCCAATGCTGCCTTTTCCTGCAGCTAAGCCTGAAATGAGGGACTTGCATTGGATAAAGGAACTGCTGTGCTTCCAGGAAACAGCCCACTGCTGCAGAAAGAGTCTGCTGAAGCCTGGGATTGAACCAGGGACCTTTAGCTTTTTAGGCTAACGCTCTCCCAACTGAGCCACTTCAGCACCTTCAGGGGGCCTTTTTGGGCTGCTGCTTCTCACCTTGAAGCTTATTCTCAATAAACCATCGCTCCAGTCAATAATGGCCAATGCAAGACAGACATCACTTGCTATTTTAGCACTCAGAAATGTCATCAACTAGTCTTCGGATCTCGCGAATGCTGCGCTTCAGTTCATGGGGGAAAGGCGAGAGAAGCGACCTTTGAACAAAAGGCCTGGGGTTAACATCCTAACACTGTCTCCGACTGTAACACTATTTAATAGCAGCCCACGCAGTGCTGGTGACAGTTCCATTGCTAGATGTTAGTACATTTCAGTTACTGTTAAAATTAAAAGTTTCTATATGCTTAAAGGAAATGATTTTTTATTTGCTTATATATGGCATGAATAAATACAGATTTACACATCCTAGCATGAAAATTTATTGTCTTATATGATAGAGAAAATCATGCATCCAAACTGTGCATCAAAATCATGAAATGAGCTACAAATGCAACAAAAAATCAGGCATTCAATGGTTTAACATATGGAGCGGGGGTGGGGGTGCACCGAAGACACGTCTTGCCTGGGACGCCACTTGGTCTAGGGGAGGCCCTGTCAGGGAGAGCAGGAGTTAGTCTCACACGCCTATTTCCAGGCTGTTATCTGTGGGCGCCCTGCTCTGCAGGAGGGATCGTGGCAGCCCGGACTCAGGGCTGGAACAGGCCCCGGATTGAGGGGGTGGCTGCAGGGTTTGCAGCACTCTGATGTCTCAGACAATGTGTCTCCCCAAAGCCTCGGATCTGCATCCCCAGAAGGCTCCTGCGCTGCCTCCGCTCCTCTCACAGTCTATAGCAAGGAGCAGCAGCAAGGGTCAGGGATGAGCCATAGGGCACTAGGTGGGGGGCAGAGGCTGCAGGACTAAACCCAGCACCCAGAGCAGAGGGGGTATGAGGCTTTTTCTCTCTCCTTAGCCACGTGCTATAGCACCGAGAGCTCTTTGAAATGCCTCCCCGCCCACAGCCTGGGGAAGGGGAAGGAGTCTCAGGTTCTAGCGTGATTTGGATGAGGATCACTGGACCCTAGAACCATTCACTGCCCTTTCCTAGAGAAACCTGTGATGCCCAGAACGGGGCTGAGATAAATGCTGACAGGAGCCAGGATTTGCTCCCCTGGAATAGCAGCAGGATTGGGCAGCTGGAAATCTCACCAAAGGAGCTGAAGCCTTGATGGGTCAGACACAGATGTCCCAGGTACTGCATGGGAGGTTTAGGTTTGTTTCTGGACAATAGCAGTGAGAGTCTTATTGTCTCAACGTTTCAGTAGAAAAATTCAGACCCAAACTGTCTGTGGCGGGGAGGTCAATAGCGGTTTCTTTGGGTTTGATTTAGTTTGTTTTCTCTTTCTCATTGTAAAAGCCCTGGATCATTTTGATGGGAACAATGTTTGCACAAGGCCAAGGAAAAATAAGAAAAGTTAAACATCTGCATTGGAGTGAGGGGGTCTCTGTGGGCCAGGGCAGGGGTGGAGATTTTCATGGGGAGGGGGTTAAGGGATGAATTAGACACTTTTGCGGGAACACAGGGGGATGTTTTGCAGTTTAATTTTTCCAAAGGGAAACCTCCCCACTCTCCCTGTGCTGCTGCCCAGCTCAGACCCCACTGACACCCCTGTGACGAAGTGGGAATTTTCAGAATGTTTTGCATATTGTGCATGCCTCAGTTTCCCCTATTTGTTGCATGATTATCTACGTCAGAGGTCCAAAACGCAGGGTGCATCCCGCCAGGTGGAATGAAGTAACACTCAGGGGAATGGACCTGGGGCCCAGGCCAGCCCCCAGAGTGTGTGGGGAGGGAGCACCATCCAGCTCCGCTCCTGGCTGTAGCCCCAGCTGCTGGCCCTGGCTGCTGGCCTGGCTCCCAGGGCTCCACTCCCAGCCCTACACCTGTGGCTCTGCTGCCGGTCTCTGACCCCACCCCCAGCTCTGGCCCCTGCCTCAGCCCCCTTACCCCTGTCTGCGTCCCTTCCCCCACAGCTGTGGCCCCATTCCCAGGTGTGGCTCATGGGGGCACGGACAAGGGTAATGGGGGGGCCTGACCCTCAAAAAGTTTTGGGACCACTGATCTCGGTGCTGGGACAAGGGTGTTTACTCTGCGGAGACCCCCAAAGGGCAGGTGTGGCTGCTGTCCAGCTGCCTGGGCCCAGACAATGGCCACAAATTCTGTCTCCTAGCAACTGCTGGCTGGGGCGCACCTGCTGCAAGACACCAGCTGGCTGGGATGAGTTGGAGAACAAAGAACGAGGTGGAGGCCAGGTGAGCAGGTTACCGGGGAAACAGAACAAAGGACAGAAGAGGGGCAAAGGGCCTGGCTGAGTTGGGCTGTTGGGACCAAGGAGTCTGCTGGTTTTGGGACTCGACGGGAGAGCCCAGACTCTGAGTTCGGGGTCTCCCCAAGATGGACGTTGCTGAATCTTCCTGCTTCCTGTGCGAACACAGAACTTTCCCAGGCTGGATTCCAGACCACTAATAAACCTTCTGTTTTACAGCGCTGGCTGAGAGTCACTGGTGATTGTGGAAGTTGGGGGTGCAGGACTCCCCTTCGGGGGAGGATGTAAGGCCAGGGCTGGCTCCAGACCCCAGTGCACCAAGCACGCGCTTGGGGTGGCATTTTTCCGGGAGGGCGGCAGGCGGCTCCGGCGGACCTTCCGCAGGCACGTCTGCAATAGGTCCCGCGGAGCTGCGGGACCGGCGTGCTTGGGGTGGCCAAATTCCTAGAGCCGCCCCTGTGTAAGGCTTTCCAAGGTGTCTGATTCAGATGGACTCACGACAGGAAGGTCTTGGGATGGAACAGGGATGCTGAAAGGTCCAAGGTCGGTCTGAGGAGGTGCTTAAGCCAAGGAGGCTTGCCCCAGTGAGAGCACGTGGGAGGAAAGACTTAGACCTGCCAACTTTTTGAACGTGTGAATGTGAAGTGACCAAGTGGTGAGTTAACAATGATGCTGTTGCACAGGATCTGACTGGAACTAGAAAACAAAAAGCCCTTAAAGTGGAACTCTTGGGTGACAAGAAAGATCTGATTTGTATTTGGAAGGCAATAGATTGTTACATCAGTCAAAACAGCCTGGTTTGGTTTGGTTGGTTGGTTCAGGGGTTGGCCGCTTTCCCTGGTAAATTGCAGAGGGTTCAGAGAAGAGCCACAGGAATGATTAAAGGCTTGAGCAGGAAAAGGAGTTTAAAAAAATCCTGCAGCCCTTGATAACCTCCCACTGATGGCAATGGGAATTGAGCTTTTGTAACTAGCTGCTGGTACCTGCGGTCTCAGCTATGGATTAAACTGGTGGCAAACACAGCTTCAGCCAAAGAAGTGAAGGATGTAAGTGAAAGAGCAAAACTGGCCATCCGGGCAGCTGCTGCAGTCCCATCACCACAGCTGGAAAGGAGAAAAGGAAAAACTCCCTAAAGTGCTGGGAGCAGCACCGAGAAAAGGAAGTTTGGCCATGAGATCAGTAGCAATAACTATGAAATGAAGGAGTGCTTTTTCATCTGTGCCGACATGTTTGAATTGTGTCACTTTACTACAGGACAAAACTTTAAAATATCCTGCTCTAATTTCAGGATGGGTCTGTAAACATAATCGGGTCTCTGTGGGAAGTGGCTCACGAAAGCTCATGCTAAAATAAATTTGTTAGTCTTTAAGGTGCCACAAGTACTCCTGTTCTTTTTGCGGATACAGACTAACACGGCTGCTACTCTGAAACTTGTGGGAAGTGGGACATTCAAAATTCCCAAGGAATTTAAGGGGTGGCGTTCATGGTTGGTCACCAGAGGGCAGTGCAGTTCAAACTGATGACCAGAGAGGAGAGAGCAGGGATTGTGGGACACCTACCCGAGGCAAGCTGCAGCGCTGTAATCGACCAGGTGTCTACACCGGTACCGTGGCGCTGTAGCCCCGGCGCAGAGAGCTGTACACCTCTCGTCAGGGTGGTTTTTTTACAGCACTGCAACTGTGCAGTTTCTGTGCACTAAGTGGCTTGGCAGTGTGCACACCTCAGACGTTACACCGCAGAAATCTGGTTTACTGTGCAGAAACTTGCCAGTGTAGACAAGGCCGTCGATGGCTTAACTAAGAACCCAAGACTGGTCATACTGGGTCCATCTAGCCCAGTGTGCTGCTGAGAGTGACCAGTGCCAGATGCGTCAGAGGGAATGAACAGAACAGGCTTGTTGACCGGCAAGATGAGGGTTTTTCACCATTGCCTTTAACTTCATTGTTGTTGATTCCTACTTATCCTATCTCACCACACCTCCCCCGAGGCCTCTGGGCAAATCAGGTGTGAACCACTCCTGTGATACAGGCCTGTCCCAATCCAGCTGAATTGAGGCAGACTTTGGGCCAATGTCTGTTTGGAAAAGGCCTGCTTAACCCAGCGGGTTTCTCAAAGTATCTGTTGCTGTGAACAGCATGAAGTGTAGCCGTGTGCAGGGGCAGCAGGTTATATGGGCTTGTGGTGCCCGAGCACCAGGAATATTCAAGGCTGGGGGCTGTGCTTCACCAATATTTGGAGCTGGGTTTCTCCCCATATCCTGCCTGGAGCGGGGCCTGCCAGCACCCCTCATCCCCGTCCCAGAGCATTCCCCCGCCCACCCGCCTCAGAGCTTCCCTGCCTGAAAAAAACAATCGGTGCCTCCGTCCCTTGCTTGTGCTGCCGGCTGCCTGCCGCTGCTTCTGCCTAAGGCTATAGAGAGCAGCGGCCAGCAGACTGTTGGAGCACCTCAGGAGGCGAAGGGGAAGGGGGAGAGAGGAGTGGGGAGGAGGCACACACGTGCTTGGGAGCCCTCTCTCCTGTCCCCAGCACCCACCTGGAGGAGACGCCAAGGGGACTTCCGGCCAGGAGATGGACATCTGGAGTGGTCCTCACTCACCGGAGCAGCTGCTGGGGCTTCGGTGAGGCTTGACCCTGTGATCCACCCCCTCCCCCACCCCGCAGCCCTCACTCCTGCCCCACGCTGGGCAAGGGGCAGCCCCATCCCCAGTGAGGCTATGGTGAGGGGCAGCAGGCTGCAGCAGGGGAGGAAGGAAGCCACATGTCATGGCAGTCCCCCCCCAGCACCCACCCACCCACCACAGGGGAGATGGGGGAGGGGGGCTTCCTAGACCTGAGCAGCTGGGGCTTGGGTGAATTTTGTGACACCCTGTCTCCCCCCCAGCCACCACCCTGCAGTCCTCACTCCTGCCCCACGCTGAGCAAGGGGCAGCCCCATCCCCAGTGAGGCTATGGTGAGAGGCAGCAGCAGAGGAGGGCACACGTGACGGCAACAACCCCCCACCCCCGGTACCCACTGTAGGGGAGGCGAGTGGGCTTTCTGGACCTGAGAGAGGCCCTAGGAGCATGTGCAGTGACCATGGTGCAGAGTGAGTGTGCTGCCCGGGGGGGTCCTCTCTGGCCCTAGCCCTGGGGTAGCCTGTCTGCACCCCAAGTTCCTTATCTCCAGCCCTTCCCCACCCCAGAGCCTGCACCCCCAGCAGCCCAACCCTGAGCACCCTCCTGCACTGTCAACCCCTCATCCCCAGCCCCACCCCAGAGCCCTCACCTGAGGGGAAAACCGTGCAACTTAAATTTGGTGGTCAGTTTGGAGTATCATTGTGTTTAGCACAATACTTGATTATTTTACATGCTTTAAAGTATATAACTAGTCGTATACAGGTGTTACTAAATGAGAATGTCCTTAATGTTTTCTCTGAATACTGTGTGGGTGCCTCAGTTTCCCCTATGCATTTCTCAAGGATCTAGATGGTGGGATAAGGGGGTGTGATTGTTGTAGAGCCCTACAGGGACAGTGTGATGCCGTCTGCACAGAGAATGGCCGCAACCCTGTCTCCTGGTAACTGATGGCCTGGGCCACTCTCCTGCAAGGTGCCAACTGAAGGTGTTGGAGAACAGAGAGATCGGGTGGCCTCCTAATGCCTGGAAAAGAGACAAAGGCCAGAGGAGGGAGTGTCAGTGCCTGTGCGGACTTCCGGGAAGTGCATGGTGTGGAAGGGGATGCTGGGATGCTTTGGAACTACTCCATACAAAGCCAGTCAGGACTCTGGGGGAGCCTCCTCTCTCTGAGCAGACTGTCTCCAGGGCAAGAAGCTTACACCTTCCTGGGTCTGACCTCGGAGCATTCAGCCCTTCCACACTGTGCACTTTCCACAGCGAGTCTGCCCAGGCTGGTCCTGGGGCAACCAGAGGTTCCTGCACCCCAACTCTGCAGTCAGACGTGAGTCTCAGCCAGCCAGTAAAAACAGAAGGTTTATTAGATGACAGGATCACAGTCTAAAACAGAGCGTGTAGGTACAGAAAACAGGACCCCTCAGTCAGGTCCATCTTGGGGGGTGGGGAGCCCAGACCTAAGTTCTGGGCCTCTCCCCATTTCCCCATCCAGCTCCAAACTGACACTCCCTCCTCTGGCCTCTGTGTCTCTTCCGGACAAGGAGGCCACCTGATCTCTTTGTCCCCAACACCGTCAGTTGGCACTTTGCAGGGGAAACAGGCACCCAGACAGTATTCAGAGAAAACATTAAGAACATTCCCACTTTGTCATAACAGGTGCAACAAAATATAATACCGTATATTGAAGTAGGCAAGTGCTGCTTCTGACTTTCCACTTTTAATTGACCCTTGTAATCTTGTGGTGCCGACATTTTATATTGGCTTACAGGGCGGGAACCACCAAAAGCTATACAAACCTGCTGCCTATGGCTGCACTCTCAGAGAGCAAAGCACCTCCTGCACAAAGGGGATGAAAGGACCTGCCAAAGCCTGGGATTGAACCAGGGACCTTTAGATCTTCAGTCTAATGCTCTCCCAACTGAGCTACTTTGGCCTGTTGGTTCTCTTTCTGGAATGTTTTTGTCAGCAGTTGCACACCGCAGAGGAGTGTGAACAGGAAAACGAACGGCTGCTCCACACCCCCACTGGAGGAACCCGACGCCCTTAGCTGTGGGGAGTAAGAAGTGGCTGTTGGCTGACAGGGCCTGTCCCCGAGGAGCTGGAACAGCAGCTGCCGCCTCCCCCTCGGCTCCAGGCTGTGGGAAATGCTCATTGCCTGGCTGCATGGGCGGCTGCTGCTCCGTGCTCTGGAGAGCATCTGTATTGCTCTGTCAACCCCCCGTCTTCACTGAGCCAGTCTGGTAAGGTCCCACGTGCCCCCTCCAACCTGGCAGCTGAGAGTCTGTGCAGACATCGGCCCCACTGCCAGCCCCACAGGCAGCAGCAGCACCAGCCCCCCAGCACCACAGGGGCACTCAATGCACTTCCTGTGGGGAAATGGCTCCTTGGCGTCCAGCTGCTAGAGTGAGAGCCAGGAGAGAGCAGTGTCTGGCTCAGCGTGGGGGAGAGAAGAGACCTGGTGAGTGCAGATCTCCCTCAGCCTCCCCCGCAATGCTGGTCAGTTGTATTGTCACTGCGATAGTCAGTGCTTCCCTTCAGGGCCGGCCCTAGAGGGGTGCAGGGCCCAGGACAAATCTCCGCATTTCTGCCCCAACCCCTGTCCCATCCTCTCCCGCCCCCACCCAGCGCCTCCTGCACCCCACTGAACAGCTGATCACTGGCAGGTGGGAGGTGCTGAAGGGGAAGAGGAGGAGCTTGTCGGCAAGGCCTGTAGTGTGTGTGGGGGGGCAGCTGGCTGCCAGTGGGCGCTGAGCACCTATTTTTTTTTTGTTGGTTCTGCAGCCCCGTAGCTCCCATGGAGTCGCTGACGTGGCTCCTTTCACACTCTCAAGAGAGGAGCAGAACCAGGGCTATGGCTGATCTATGGGGCACCAGGTGAGTGGCAGACAGTTCAGGCGCTGAGTTTGCCTGACCCCTCAGGGACACAGTGTGAGGGGGTGTCCCAGGCATCTCTATGAAAGGAGCAGAACAGGATTTACATGGGGTGGGGAGAGAATTGAGAGTGTCTCAGGGGGTTGTACAGAGGTGTTGCCCAGGTGAGGGACTGGCTAAAACACAGGCCTCGCTGTGAGCAGGATTCAAACCTGCGCAGGGGAACCCTATTGGATTTCAACTCCAACACCTTAACCACTCAGCCATCACAGCTGTGAGCACAAAACTGCCCCAACGCCAGAGAAACTGGTAAAGAATCACAATGCCCAGGCGTGACATCATCTGAACTACAGGATTCCCACCGCAAACCTGGCTCCCAAAGCACAGGGGGGATTGGGGGTTTGTTCTCTTTGCTTAGCCATGTGCAGTCGCACAGAGAGTGCGTTGAAAAGTCTCCCCTCCCACAGAGCGGGAAGGGGAAATGATTCTCAACTTGAAGCCTGATGTAGGGTGACCAGACGTCCTGATTTTATCTGGACTGTCCCGATATTTGCTTGTTTGTCCTGTGTCCCGACCGATGTTTGGTTGGGACACTGGACAAACAAATAATTTTGCCCTTTTCTCCGGCACACAGGCAGAGCCCGGAGGGACAGTCGCCCCTCGACTCCGCCCCCTCCTTCCCCCATTGGATCCCTCCCCAAAGCCTCGCCCTGGCCCTGCCTCTTCCCCAAGCAGGCGGCATCCTCCTCCCTCCCAGGTTTGCAAACAGGCCATGGCCATGGCTGGGAGCGCAGTGTTGCCGGCCCAAAAGGCCTGAGGCAGCAAACAGTGGTTCGTTGCCCGGTGTGCGTCGCACTAATTATCACACCAGGGTGGAGAATGCAGAAAAAGTTTATTTGAGCCCAAGTAAGGTGCCAGGGAGATATTACAATCTCAAATCCTGCACACAGATGCAAGCTGTGTGTCTCTTCTTATACATGACTTCAACAAGGCATCCTCATTACCCCCCACTAGTCTCCTCCCCCCTCCTATATAGTACATACAGTGTATAGTTAACAATTACATCAAACAGGTTAAATCATCCTTGACAGCAAACAATTTATCTCGTAACTTTTCAAGGCTGTTACCTTGGTTTACTCCTGGATTTATTACCTTGTCTCCCCTCTTTCTAAACTAAACACAAGTAGGGCCTCTTTTTACTATCTCCTGCTGTCCGTGTTGTACTGATAAGAAGCAGTTACACATTCCATTCTCACTTCTAACTTGGGAATTCAACTAAAGTTTAAAAGTTTAAGCACTCTGGACAAGCATAAAATAACTTTGGTCCATTCAGGCCTGGTACAGAAAAGCTTCATTAATACTGTGGTTTTTCTACCCTCCTGAGTTATCTAGGGATATGCCTAATGGCACCAACAGCAGCATGGAGGCTGCTCCAGCCCTGGAGCCTGCAGGGCAGCGCAGTGGGGCTGGGGGCAGTGCGGAGTGGGCAGGACCCATGTGGGCGGGGGGCGGAGACACACATGGGGCAGACACGCTCCTGCTGGGAGGGCCCGGGCCCGGCTGCCTGGTTCGCCCCTTGCCCGGGAGCTGCAGGAGGGACCTGGGGCGCGGCTCGGCTGCAGAGCTCGGAGTCCAGGCTGGGCCCAGGAGCGAGGGGATGGGGGAGCTGGGGGTGTATCGGGGGTTGGAGCCGAGAATTGGGTGGAGACGGAGCTGTGCCACTGCCGCCTGGTGGGGGGGGGCGGAGCCTCCGGCTTTTTTTTTTTGGATCTGCCGCCGGCTTTTTTTTTTTTGCTCCGCCCCCCGCGTCCTGATATTTCATCTTTGACATCTGGTCACCCCAGCCTGAGGTGAATGAGGATGTCTGGACCAAGGGGCCAGGGACTGGCCTTTGCTAGAGAAACCACTGTCAAATTTTAACCAATTAGGACAAGTCAGCAAATAAGAACAACCTCAGGTGTCAGTAACTGCTGCAGCAAAGGTAGCAAAGTCCTACAGGGAGCAGTTTCTGGCACTACACCTGTGCAGCTCTGCTCCCTGGCTCTTCTCGGGCTCCTGCTCTCTCCTTAGCTCTGCCCCACTCTGGCCCAGGCAGTTCGAGCTCCCACGGAGGATGGGACCCCCTGGCCTGGTGACTCCCTCATTACACTGCCTGGCCTGTCAGTGCGGCTAACTTGGAGCTTTGGCCTCTCCCCATTGCCCCTGGGGACTGTCAGTCTCCGGGGCCTGATTTCCCATTGGCCCTTCCCCCTTCTATTGGTGCTGGGAACTAGCCAACCAACCCCCCCCCCCCCGACACACACACTACGTTTTAGTAAAGGGCCAAGAGCCCCTTACACAAACCAGCCCCGTGACGGTCACCGATGTGCAGAGAAGGCAGCCTGAGCTGGTCCCATGCTGTAACGGGCAGCACTCAGGACTCTGAATCCTGCAATCTGAGTTCAAATCTCAGTGGGACCTTGTGTTGGCTTGTGGTGAAGTCCTGGAGCTCACAGTGCTCAACTTCCTTGTCTCCAGCTGTGCAAGAGCCAGTCTATCCCCCTCCTGCTGGGTGACTTACACCTTGTAGAGCCAGGTCTTTGGCTGGGAAGGCCACAAAGGGTTGGGGCTGTGGAACTTGCTACCTTGATGGTTGGGCTTCACCTGCTGCCCACAAGTTTGGCCCTTGTGCTTCCTGCCACACTTTTCCTCTGGCCCACATGGCGCTTGAAGAAAGGAGTGTCAGGGCTGGGATTGATAGTCAGGGCTTGGCAGGAGGGCGGAAGAGCCCCAGGCTGGAGCCTGTCACACGGTCCCTCCTCTGGGCACTGTTCTCTATTTGGTTGTCATGGTTTTTGTTGCTATGGCAACTGAGTTAGATTATTAGGGGATAGCCCAGCCTGTTTCGGCCGGTTGGGTGAGCTGTGTGTCTGTAAATAAAATGGTAGTTTTGTTAGCTGTCTGCTGTCTGGCCTCAAGTGATTTCTTCCTAAACCGGCTGCCCCCAAGGATATAACAGTAGACATCTTGGCTCAGGCTCAATACTGGGCTCTGGGAGCCCTCAAGGTAGGGAGGGAGTTTAGCCAGCAAAAAAGGTAAAATGGCAGTGGAGTATTACCCTGGACTCGACGGCATTTCTCCATTAGTCTGTCTGCTTTGGGGCAGGGACAATAACACGTCCTGCTGCTTTCGTTATTTCAAAGGGCGGTTTAGGATTTTCATTCTCACACACGGTGCACAAAGCAGGACTCAACCCTCAGTGCAAACTAAATGAGCTGCTCACAGATTCTGGCAGCCACAATGAGCATTTGGTGTGAGAGCCCAGACCTGCCCCTGTCCCAGAGAGAAGGGGGTCATCTGTGACAGGCTGGACCACTGACCTATCAGCTCTTAACTCCCAAACTTTCAGTAACTCTATCATCAGTGCCTGTGAGTGTAATTTAAACCATAAAAACAGATATACTGGGCTGGACCAAAGGCCCACCCAACGCTCTGTTTTGTTCTCTGACAGTAGCTAATACCAGGTACCCCAAGAGTTATTCAACAAGGCACCACTGGTAGTTGAACCTAGGATCTCCTATTTATAAGGCAGGTGCTTTAAGCCAGCTAAGCCATGGTGCCTGCTTATACCTGAGGCTTTGGCTACACTTGCATTGCAAAGCGCTGCCGCGGCAGCGCTTACGCTAAGTGTAGTCAAAGCGCCAGCAGCGCTGGGAGAAAACTCTCCCAGCGCTGTCCGTCTCCACCTCCCTGTGGGAATAACGGACAGCGCTGGGGCGGCTCAGCGCTGGGGCTTTGACTACACTGGCGCTTTGTAGCGCCGCAATTTGCAGCGCTGCAGAGGGTGTTTTCTCACACCCTGCTGCAGCGCTGCAAATTTGTAAGTGTAGCCAAGCCCTAGGACACAGTGTCTGCCCACACCTGACTCCCTGCCAGCCCCACCGGGGCCTGACACACTTTGCATGTGTTTGGATACTGCAAAGCAGAGGAGCAAGTGACGTTTTCCTTGCAAGCTGTGTGTGTGTGTGAATCTTTGGCCAGGTCTGCACTAATTCTTTCAGCAGAATTATATTGCTCAGGTGTGTGAAAAACAGACAATGCTCCCTCGTTCGGCAGCTTGTGGCTGGTGCACACTCTGCAATGCCACGTCTGGCGACAAAACTGCCCTGTTTTGGTGACAAAATAAAAACACCTCGACGAGAGGCCTAGAGCTTTTTGCAGCAAACTTCAAGTGACAAATTGTCAGTGTAAATGCTGCTGGTCATTATATCACCATGCCTGGTCTCCACCAGTATCCCACCATGCCTGCTGTGAACTCGCCTGCCCTGTATTTCTGCTACAGAGGCTGGGCCTCTCCCATTTCAGTGTCCCCCTGCTCCAAGGGAAAGTTCTGACAGCTGAGCCGCTATCTACACTGGGATTAGATTGATATAACTGCATTGCCAGCCTAAGTAATGTAATTACACCAACCTAATTTTGTAGTGTAGACCTGTCCAAAGAATCACACACACACCTTGGGAGCAAAACGTCACCTGCTCCTCTGCTTTACAGAATCCAAACACGAGCAACACTTGTCAGGGCTCAGTGGGGATTGGCAGAGAGTCAGGTGTGGGCAAACATGATATCTTAAGTAACAGCAGGTACCATGGCTTAGCTGGTTAAAGCACCTGTTTAGTAAACAGAAGATCCTGGGTTCAACTCCCAGTGGTATCTTTGGGAGTGGCTTTTGGGGCACCTGGTATTGGCTACTGTCAGAAGACAAGTTTCAGAGCTAGATGGACTCCTACGCTGCCTCTTTCTCCAAGACACTGCTCTCTGCCCCCTCCCCACCCTTATGGTCATCACAAAGCGGCAAAGCAGAGCTCTCCCATTTTTAAAAGTCCTGGGGTGTTGTTCCCCCCTGTTCAGGCACCCCTGGGGCCCTGCACTTCACACAGCTCTCCCTGATTTCAGCTGTTAGTGAGGTTGCCTCACTGCTAGTGCAGACTGGGCAGTTTCTTGCATGAGAGACACTGTCCCAAAGCAGGACTAATGCTTAGAGCTGGTTATCAGCGATTTCAGCTCTGTTGGGCTGCAGCAAGACTCTCCATTGAGTCTTAACCAGCTCTGTTATTACACAGGGAAGAACAAAAGGGTCAAATGGTGCCTGGAACCCTTAAGAAGAATCCACCCCACCAAGTACAACACTTGTCGCTACCTGCTCTCAACCCCACTGAGAATGTTTTGGGGTCACTCCTCGCCTGTATCAACCTAAGGGTCTTGGAGAATCATAGCTAACAGGTGCTCCAGTTGCACAATTGGTTAGCACACAGTACTTATAGGGCAGTGCTGAGAGGAACTATGCTGAGATTGTGAGTTCAAGCCTCACCTGGAGCACTGGTTTTCATTAGCCAAATTACATCACCCCCTTGTTTGGCCCTGTGGAATGTAGAATACCAGCCCTGAGGAGGGGAGGATTTAAAAATGCCCCTTCACTTATTACCTCCTCTCCAGAGCACAGGTGAGAATCTACCTTCCTTTCTCCCCCCCAGCCCCTGTGCCGGGATCCCTCAAGCAGAGCCTGGAGTCCTGCCCAGGGAGTCTGTACTATTGACAAACACTAAGGCCTGGTCTACACTAGGACTTTAATTCGAATTTATCAGCGTTAATTCGAACTAACCGCTCAACCGTCCACACCAGGAAGCCATTTAATTCGAACTAGAGGGCTCTTTAGTTCGAATTTGGTACTCCACCCCGGCAGGTGGAGTAACGCTAAATTCGCACTTGCTAGCTCGAATTAGGCTTGGTGTGGATGCTAATCGAACTTAGCAGCTCCGGGAGCTATCCCACAGTTCACCACTCTGTTGACGCTCTGGACAGCATTCCGAGCTTGGATTCTCTGGCCAGCCACACAGGAAATGACCCGCGAAAATTTGAATTCATTTTCCTGTCTGGGCGGTTTGAATCTGACGTTCTGGTTGCACATCGGGGCGAGCTCCAGCACCTGCAACGATGCAGAGCTCTCCAGCAGAGGAGTCCGGGCAATCCCAGAATAGAAAGAGGTCCCCAGCATGGAGTGACCGGGAAGTCCAGGATCTGATCGCTGTGTGGGGCGAGGAGTCTGTGCTCTCGGAGCTGCGCTCCAACAAGCGGAACGCGAAGACCTTCGAGAAGGTCTCTAAAGCCATGAAAGACAAAGGATACAGCCGGGATGCGATGCAGTGCCGCGTGAAAGTGAAGGACCTAAGACAAGGGTATCAAAAGTCAGAGCGGCAAACGGACGCTCGGGCCCAGCCCCAGACATGCCGCTTCTACGACGCACTGCATGCCATTCTAGGTGGGTCTGCCACCAGTGCCCCACCAGTGACGGTGGACTCCGAGGACGGAATAGTGTACCGGGACAGTTCCCCCTCCCTGTTCGCCGATGGGGAAGATGAGGAAGGGTCTTTAGAGGACGGCGCAGGCGACATCGAACCCACTCCCGCTTTCCCTGACAGCCAGGATCTCTTCATCACCCTCACAGAGATCCCCTACCAACCGTCCCCGCCCGTTAACCAGGACTCGGAATCAGGGGAAGGATCAGGCGGTAAGTGCTACAAACAGGGAAACATGTATTTTTTAAGAAACAGGGATTTATATAAAAATAGAAATACTATATAAACATTTTTCAATATGAAACTAAACAAACAGCTGGTCTACACAAACAGCAATGGAGCAATAGTCCTCTGGGGATATTTCAAATAAGCTCTCAGAGAGCCGCTGGCAAAGCCTCAGCAAGAGGTTTCTTGGGAGAGGTGCTTTATTGGGTGCTCCGTTGAAGCAAACTCTTACGCGCCATGCCATCCTCAGGTAGAGGGGGACCATCGCCACTACGAGCAAGTCAGCGTAGGGACCTTGTCTGTGAAGGGCTTCTATTAAAATCCGCTCTCTGTGTGCGCCTGACACGCCTCAGGGTGATGTCGTTGTGGAAGTGCTGCATCTAATTAGTGGAATTAGTGTACTGTTACTATTGTGCATGGTAGACTTTTACTTTGCATAAGAATGACCCTCGCTTAACAGAGTTTTACTTTGCATAAGAATGACCCTCGCTTAACAGAGTTTTACTTTGCATAAGAATGACCCTCGCTTAACAGCCACGTGTTGCAGGCCTCAGAGGAAAAGCATACAGGGGTCTTTCGCGGTCACTGGCGGGAGATGCCGCATAACGCTCATCTTTTCTGCTTTGCACATTGCCTCCAGCAGGAGAGCACAGCTAAGCACTATCTGATAAGCAGTCTGTACTGTAAGGCTTACCAGGACTTTGTGCAAGAGGGATGCAGCTGTCTCTCCTCGCTTGTGCGCTATCCAGTGCAATCGCGCCGCCAAGGAGAGCGTATTCCGAAATCTCGGACTAGTTCCGAGATCTCCTGAGACTTGGTTCCCTGTTTGGTCTTCTTAACTGAAAATGACTAGACTGTGTTTACTGTTGGCAAACATGTATTTGTTCAAGGAAATCACCTACTTTTTCGCATCACACAGCTTGGCTCCTTCACGGACTGCCCGCCATCCTCGCAGAGGCTGGCTCAGATTAGGCGCCGAAAGAAAAGACAAGGGACGACAGGGTCCAGGAACGGAGGGCCAGCTCCCGAGCGGAGGCGGCAGAGCAGAGACAGTCACGGGAGAGCCTGTGTCAGCAGCATCGCACACACCTGGAACGGGAGGATAGGTGGCGGCAGGAAGACCAGCAGGCGACTCAAACGCTGCTTGGTCTAATGAGGGAGCAAACGGACACGCTCCGGCGCCTTGTAGATGTTCTGCAAGACCACAGGCAGGAGGAGAGAGCCCCCCTGCAGTGCATCTGCAACCGCCCTCCAACGCCAAGAAGTCCTGTCCCCCCCTCACCCAAAGTGACAAGAAGGAGGCGGTAGGGGCCGTGAGAACTGTCACTGCACCGCAGCAGAGCGCTAATGTACAAGACACCTCTCGCGCTGTAAATTTGTAGAAGTTCTTCCCTTACAGGATCACCCAGTCCCAAATCCAAGTTTCAACCCCCCACTGTGTATAACATTATTAAAAGCGGTTTGCTGTTACTCTCTGTTTCCGTCACGTTTCTCGTGTCAGAAGACTTTGTGGGGGGGGGGGATTTTTAATTACAGTGCATAGCCCACATTAACAGGGTACAGACTTGGGGGCAGGGTCAACTGCAGGGCACACACAGACTGCAGTCACTAGGCACCAGGGACAGTCTGTGTGGTGTATGCTGCCCCGGGTCTTTCCTTGATGTGTAGGGTCCTGGTGCCTGACATCCCCGAATGTAAAGGCAGGCTTCCCTTCACATGCATTTGGACCGTAGTCACGATCCTCCCCGGTGCCCCGAGCCCCAAAGAGACCTCATCCAGGGGCAGATACTCACCCTTCCCCACCCCTCACCCTTCCAACGCCCAAACCCACAGCCGTCATGGTAACCCCTATCCAAGGACGGCACCCCTCGCCCCTTCCTGCAAACCCACCCATCAGTGCACACCTTAACCAGCACAGAATGCTTCCATGTTTCAACGAAGAAACAGAAATGCAAAGTCAACGAAAGATTTATTATTAATTACTAAAACATGTCCTTAGTTTTAAAACGTCCTTGGGAAGTGGGGAAAACTTGGTTTATGATCAGGCTCTCTTAAAATCAAGTGGACAGTCACAGGTTACCCTGCTCTGCGAGGAAACTCGCTTTCAAAGCCTCCTGATGCATATCGCTTCCCGCTGGGATATTCTCTCAGCACGGGTGTCTGGCTGATCATAAACAGCAGCCAGGCGATTTGCCTCAACCTCCCAAGCGGCCAAAAGGTCTCGCCCTTGCTCTCACAGAGATTGTGGAGCACACAGCAAGCAGCAATAACTACGGGATATTCTTTTCGCTGATGTCCGAGCGAGTCAGTAAGGTCCGCCATCTCCCTTGAGACGTCCGAAAGCACACTCCACCACCATTCTGCACTTGCTCAGCCGGTAGTTGAAGAGTTCCTTTTCAGTGTCCAAGGCGCCTGTATAGGGCTTCATGAGCCAGGGCATTAGCGGGTAGGCCGGGTCCCCGAGGATCACTGTAGGCATCTGCACATCCCCAACCGTTATTTTGTGGTCCGGGAAGAAAGTGCCTGCCTGGAGGCGTCTAAACAGACCAGAGTTCCTGAACACACGCGTCATGAACCTTGCCCGCCCACCCGACGTTGATGTTGGTAAAACGTCCCCTATGGTCCACCACAGCTTGCAGCACCATTGAAAAGTAGCCCTTTCGGTTAATGTACTCGCTGGCCTGGTGGGCTGGTGCCAGGATAGGGATGTGAGTCCCATCTATAGCCCCACCGCAGTTTGGGAATCCCATCGCGCGAAGCCATCTATGATGACCTGGACATTTCCGACAGTCACTACCTTTGAGAGCAGTTGCTCAACGATTGCGTGGGCTACTTGAATGACAGCAATCCCCACGGTAGATTTGCCCACGCCAAAGTGGTTCGCTACTGACCGGTAGCTGTCTGGCGTGGCAAGTTTCCAGAGGGCTATGGCCACTCGCTTCTGCACAGTCAGGGCTGCTCGCATCCTTGTGTCCTGGCGCTTCAGGGCAGGGGACAGCAAGTCACACAGTTCAAGGAAAGTGTCCTTACGCATCCTGAAGTTTCGCAGCCACTCTGTGTCATCCCAGACCTGCAGCACTATGCGGTCCCACCAGTCTGTGCTTGTTTCCCGGGCCCAGAATCGCCGTTCCACACCATGAACTTGACCCATTGCCACCATGATCTCCACTGCCCGGCGTACCCTGCTTTCTGAGAGGTCTGCGCCACTCTCCTCACCGTGCTGCCGGAGCCTCCTCGCCCGGTTTCTCAGCATCTGACTGTGGAAGAGGTGGACGATAACGTGCGAGGAGTTGACAACGGCCATAAGTGCAGCGATGATCGCAGCGGGCTCCATGCTCGCAGTGCTGTGGCGTCCGCGCTGTAACCGACCAGAGAAGCGCGAACAGATTTCCGCCGGCGCTTTCAAGGAAGAGAGGAGGGCGGGATTGACGGTTCAATGACGACACATTTTCCCCCAGCATGCATTGGGGAAATCCCTAATTCTAATGGGCAGCGGGAGTGCGGGAACTGTGGGATAGCTTCCCACAGTGCACCGCTTCCAAAGTCGAAGCTGGCCCCGTGAATGTGGACTCAGAAGTTCGAATTTGTGTATTTAGTATGGATACACAAATTCGACTTATTAAGGTCGAATCCACAAATTCGACTTAAGTAGATTCGAAATAGTCCTGTAGTGTAGACAAGCCCTTAGTGACAGGGACAAAACACTCAAATCCCGCCTGGTGCGGAGCCAGGTTGCTCTTCAAATTCTGTCGTTGGTACATTTCCAGGCCTGGGAATGTCCCACAACAGCATTTAATGGGAAGCTGCCTGCAGAACAGTGACACTGCACAGAGCTCCTGTGGAGGAGGGGTGGGAATTAGTAACATTTTGAGGATGGTTTGGGAAATGAGCCTTTGCTGACAAGGTTTGTCTCTGTTCATATTTCACCTTCAGGTGTTATGTTGAGGGATCTTTAGTATATTTTTGGGAGGTTAATAACTATCTCCTCAACTTTATTTACTCAACTTGAAAATTGGTGTCACTTGATTTTTGCATCTCCCTGTGAAACTACAACTGACACGTGTGGCTTTCTACAGGGGGTCATGATGTTAAAGTTGGGGAATTCAGTCTCTGTACTTCTGGGCGGGGGGGTTGCTTTTTTACAGCTGCCTCACGGCCAGGCACTCTGGGCTGTTAGCTGCACCCACTGTCCTTGCCAGGGGCCCCTGCTGACCCCTGGGCGGCTGCACTGCCGTGCTGGGGTGACTCTGCAGGTGGAGAAGCTGCTGTGGAGCAATGTAGAGCAGGTGCAGGAAGGAGACGAGGTCACTATTCACATTCTGAACTGCACAATTTTCCAAATTTGGGAAAAGATTAATAGATTCATAGACTTAAGGTCAGAAGGGACCATTATGATCATCTAGTCTGACCTCCTGCACAATGCAGGCC
Source organism: Mauremys reevesii (assembly GCF_016161935.1). Taxonomy (NCBI): domain Eukaryota; kingdom Metazoa; phylum Chordata; order Testudines; family Geoemydidae; genus Mauremys; species Mauremys reevesii. The sequence continues at coordinate 22,389,492 of NC_052634.1, read as the reverse complement.
ACAGAATCTCACCCACCCACTCCTGTAACAAACCCCTAACCTATGTCTGAGTTATTGAAATCCTCAAATCGTGGCTTAAAGACCTCAAGGTGCAGGGAATCCTCCAGCAAGTGACCCGAGCCCCATGCTGCAGAGGAAGGCGAATGTCCGAGAACAAGTCTAAGGGGAAGGTGAACGCAGAGCAATGACACTGGAGATGCCCTGACCTCCAGTGGGGGCAGCGTGGAAATTAATAATGGGAAGATGATTTGCGAAATTAGTTGTCACTGACAAGCTTTGTCTCTGTTCCTATTTCACGCTGTGGTGTTAGAGGAATCAGTACAGATTTTTTTACTATATTGATTAAACACTTAATTTTATTTAATCAAGCCAAAAACTTAATGTCACTTATTTTTTCTCTGTCCTAGCAAGAATGAATTGAATTTTGTGACTTTCTGGAAAGTGCAGCGAGATTAAATGTGGGGAATTCAGTCTCTGTGTTTGTGAGCTGATCTTTTCCTCTCACAGGTCAGTGCCTGCATTGAAATACCAAGAGGGATCTAAGGGCTGGTGTACGCTGGGCACTGAACTGGCAGAGCGACGTCTCTCAGGGTGTGACCACCCCCCCCCCCAAACCCATAGAGTTAAGGTGACCTAAGCCCTGGTTAGATAGTGCTAAAGAAAAGGAAGAATGGTTTTGTCCATGTAGCTATTACAGGGATGGGAAAACCCCTCCAATCACTGTCTACTCCAAAGTGCTATAGCAGTGCCACAGCAGCATTTTAAGTGTAGACAGAGTGAAACTAGATCTGGCTCCAGTTTGCACTGTGGATGCTCACGTACTAAGACTATAATAACAACAGCAACATAGAGCTTGCGTAGTTGGCAGGATTTGAACCTGCGCAGGGAGACCCCCAATGGATTTCTAGTCCATCGCCTTAACCACTCGGCCACAACTACTTAAGCTACAGTTGTTTCACTACACAATGATTCTGTTCTCACAGAATTGTCACTTCAAATTGTTTGCTCAGACCAGCTTCCCCAGCACACTCATGGCTGCGTTAGTGTAAGAGTGTCCTTGGCTGAACAGCGAGAATTCCTGCCCATTTCCCTTCCGGTTGGAGCAGGATGAGAGTGTGTTTGTGTGAATGACATTGCTGTAGATTGTTGTTCATTCCCCACTCTGACAATTCAGACAGTCCCTTTCCTAGTCAAATCTCCAGCACATCCTTCCAATAGCAGGGGGCAGGATTTCTCTGGGGCACTTAGGGCTGCTGCATGAACTCAGCCTTGCATTCCACCCTTGATGTTTCATGGTCTACGAACAGCAGCAGAAAGAAAGAGCGGAGCCAATATCTCCCTGGCAGGGATGCAGATGCCACGTCCCTTCTGTCTGACTGTCGCCATTGCAGGAGAGAAGGGGTCACTGGAATCGTATGCCCTGGCTCAGACCAGAGACACAGGGAGGTTTTGCTGTTTATGGATCTGTGCAAAGGAAATTTTGTCTCTGTGTGAAATTGAGGTCAGAAATGAAACGTCCACATGCTGGCCCAGTGCTCTAGGGAATGTGGGTGAAGGACTCGGGCTGAGAAATGATTTAACAGGGGTTTGTTTCAATTTATTGCCCTGATTAAAATCTATGGCTAAAAGGCAGCCACTGTTGTTAGTACTTGTACCTGTGTAGGGACACCCCAGTGGGTGTCAAGTCCATTGTCTTCACCAGGGGCAGTCGATTATTTTAGCAAAGTACAAATTTCTTGGTCAAGGCCTAGGCTCCGGAGAAAACAATACACGGCTGATAAGAAGAAGTATGTCAAAAGATTTTGCAGCCACCATGGGCATAACTATGATGTGTCGTGTTTCACTCTTTATACCTGGTGCCACCTCCTTTCCCTTTGGCCTTGTAGTTGACTAAGGGCAAAGCTGAACATCTCCTCAGATACCAGGGAGTGTTTATGTCCATTCCTGCGAGCTACACAGGGGTTTGATGTTGCTGCTTTCAGTCCTCTGGCTCTGCCGGGATAAGGAACAATACAGGCTGTCACTGAACTGAAGGAGGAAGATCAGATTTTGACAGGGAGAGGGACGCCTCCTCTTAAAGGTGTTTGTCTGGCTGGCAGTCCTGGTTCCCAGGTCTTGCTCGTGGGGCTCCAGCAGTTTTGGGACCAGGTCACCCTTGGCCCCACCTGCCGCTCCCAAGCGCTCCCAGGGGCCATATCAGTGCAGCGGAGCTGAGCAGCGTCTGCCTGCTCGCTCCAGTGGCTGCCGGCCCTCTCCATGGCAGGGCGGGGTGGGTCTGTGCCTCCACGCACTGCCTCTGCCTGATCACCCTGTGGCCAATGGGACGCTGTGGGGTGATGCCTGGGGCAGCAGCACACGGAGGCCCCCAGCCTGCCCCACCTTGGAGCCTCCGGTAAGTGCTGCATCCCTGACCCCTTCCTGAGCCTGCACCCCACCTCCTCCTCATATACTCACTCCCACCCCAAACTCCCTCACAGAGCCTGCACCCCCTCCTCCCCACCCCAGCCCCCAAACTCCCTCCCAGACTCTGCACCCCTGCTGAATGCCAATCCCCAGCCCCAGCCCAGGGCCTGCACCCTAGACCTCCTCCCCCAACCCAAACTCCCTCCCAGAGCCTTAGGCAGGTGAGGGGCGGAGTTTTGGGGAGCGGGTTCTGGGCGGTATGAGTGACATTATTGGCCCACTGGGAGGACTGCAGGACTGGCACTGGCCCTAAGGTAAATTGTGGTTGAGACTCTGCTTTAAGGGATTGGAGCAATGCTGGAGAGACTGACGGGCAGGGAGCTGTGTGTGCTCCAAGGAGAGTTGTTGTTGTGCTCTGGTGACACAGAGCGGGGGTGGGGAGTTTGTAAGCTGTGGTGTTTGTACAGAGATAAAGTTTACTAACCCCCAGGTTAAAAACTGTTCCTGCTCTGGGCTATACAGGACACTCTCTGTTGTGAGGGTGGGTCAGTGAGTGAATGTTTCCCTGCAGGGTAATAGGTTCCTACTTCCAAGCCAAATGATTCCCTTTAAAAACTTTTTCGAATGAAAATCAATTTCCAGACCCATCTCCAGTATGTTCAGGAGTTCGCTGAATGGGGGCAGGGGCTTGAAATCAATTTAAACACTCAGCATTTTCCTGTGCAAATGAATAAAGACCTAGCAGAGCTGTCCAGCAGCTGAAATCAGTTCCAGTCCTCGTCGTCTCTAAGAGGGACACTCGGTAGCTGAGGCATGTGGGACACCTCTGTGGTGAGGACAGGTGAAAAAATGCTGGATTCAGTGAAAGCTGAGCCCATAGGAGGGGAAGGTGAACGGCAGCACCACACAGGGTCATAACACTCAGAGACGGGGCTTCACTGTCACTGCCCCTGTGTTTTCCATCATTTCTATCCTAAGGAACACACCCTCCCCCTCCCCCCTTTCCATCCCACCCCACCCCACCCCACATTGTCACACACAACCTTCTCCCCTTGAGCCCCATCCCACCCCTACCCCTCCCCACACGCCATGGGACACAGCCTCTCGGTGACTCACCCAGATGGGGCTTGTCTCTGCATCTCCCCAGCAGGGGAGCAGAGAGCCGAAAGGGCCACAGGAGACCAATGGAGCTAGGCAGGGATAGAAAAGACTTCCCTTCTCTTCTCTTCCCTTCCCTTCCCAAGAGTCCCGTTAATCTCACCCATGGGACGTTCCAGCACCGGGTGGGCTCAAAGCACCAACCTTCCCCTGAGCAACAGAAGGGGGAACCAGCTCTATCACATGGAAGGAGGCTCCCAACCTCTGCTGCTGCCATCCTGCAGCCTTTAATATGGATTTGTTTTAGCTAATGCAACCACCCCCACTCCGCTAATCCACCCATGAATTAAGGAGAAAAGACCCACAGTCAGGAAGCAAAGGTGCAATGGGTTAGTGCACAGGCTGTCTAGTAGCAGTGTTGAGTGGAGTCATGCTGAAGTTGTGAGTTCAAACCTCACCTACAGCACTAGCTTCCTTTAAGCAAATGGCTTCTGCCAATCATTTTGCCCTGCAGAAAATACAATTGCAGCTCAGAAGACACCGAGGTCCCCTTGCTTTACAGAGAGCAGGGCAGATTCCACAGATCTACCAGGCTCTGCTCTCCACCAGCCGCCTGTGTCAGGAGGGTCGAGCAGAGCCCAGAGCACTGCCCCCGACTCCCCTCAGTCTTTGCTCCCCAAACCACCTGTGTGCTCACCCTCTTCGCTGTGAGACTCAAACCCTGCCTGGCTTTCTGTATGTTGGGTTTTTTGTTGTCTGTCATGTTGATGTGCATGTGGGTCCTGTGTGATTTTTGTGGATGCCTGGCATAGTTTTGTGTATGTGTGTGTGTGTGTGTGTGTGTGTGTCTGTGTGTGTGTGTGTGTGACTTTTGCATGCAGATTGTTTTTTGCTAAGTATTCTTTTGGTATGTGGTTTTTGTGCTTTCTTGTTGTGGGCTTTTGCTGTATTTTTTGGTGTGGATTTGTTCTTTCTATGTTTTGTGTGGCTTTTCCTTATGTGTCTATGGCTCTGTGGGTTTGGTTTTTGTTTATGTCTGTGTGGGCCTGTGCAGTCTGTGATGTTCTCTTTCTCTCTATTTGTATCTTCATGTGTAAATTCACTGGAACTTTTCAAACTCTTCACAGCTTTGCCAATTTTCACCAGGAATTTTACTCATTAACAAATTCTCACTTGTTCCCTACCAGTTGGTGACCATCGCCCCAGGGGCCTGTCAGTCTCAGGGTCCTGATTTCCCATTGACCCTTCCCCCTTCTATTGGGACTGGGAACTAGCCAACCAAAAAAACCCCACTCAGTTTTAGTAAAGGGTCAACAGTCCCTTACACAAGCTGGCCCTGTGAGGGAGGGTTAGCTCAGTGGTTTGAGTATTGGCTTGTTAAATCCAGATTTGTGAGCTCAGTCCTTGAGAGGGCCATTTAGGGATCTGGGATAAAAATCTGTCTGAGGATTGGCCCTGCTTTGAGCAGGGGGTTGGACTAGATGACCTGCTGAGGTCCCTTCTAACCCTGGTATTCTATGATAGGGTCACCAATGTTCAGAGAAACTAGCACAAGCTGGTCCCATGGTGTAAGGGTTGGCATGCTGAAATCTGAGCTCAAATCTCAGTGGGACCTTAAGTGCTTTCCTGTCTCCAGCTGTATAAGAATGAGTTGTTTACTTTGTGCTGAGTGACTCATACCCACAGGAGCCAGGTCTCTGGTTGGAATGGGGTCTAGAAGTGGCTGTGGTTTGACTGGGTGTTTGGGATTTCTGATGCCCACAAGTTTGGCCCTTGTGCTTTCTACCACACTTTTCCTCTTGCCCACATGGCGCTTGAAGAAAGGAGTGTCAGGGCCAGGTTTCATAGTCAGGGAAAGGCAGGAGGGAGGCAGAGTCCCAGGCTGGAGCCCAGCACCTCTCCTCCTCTGGGCACCTAGAGCAGAGGTGGCTGGTGCTGACGGCTCCAAGGGAAGGTTTAAAAGCCACAGAGCAACCGAGGGCAGGGCAAGAGGAAGGGAGGACCATGCCTATGCGTGGCCAGCAGACAGCCACAGAGACACCCAGACAGGCTGCTCCCTGGCATGCCGAACCCCCACTGAAAACCACCCACAGCCAGCTGCTGATGCTTTGTGGCCAACATCAGAAGATGGTAAGAAAGCAGGGCCAGCCACCCTGGTGGGGCCTCTTACCGTTCCCACTCAAGGTGCTCACTTTGGCAGTGGGGCAGGAGATTTTACCCCAAGAGGCTTTTCCCCAGCTGGCGAGAAGCAGAGAAACACCCAGGCTCCCAAGGTGCTATGTAGCAAGTACCCTCCAGCACAGGGACAGGCGCACACTTGGAAGAGGGAAACTGCTCCACACGCTAGCCCGGGCAGCTGCCCATTTTCTTTGGCAAGTCAGGAAGGGCAAAGGCAAGACTGGAAGCACCTGGGGCTCATGTCCCAGCCTTTGTGATGCCCACCCCCCAACTCCTTCCCGGGGCTCTAGCTGAAGCCAGAGCATTGGCCTGAGCAGCCAAGAAGAGGTTCCAGCCCTGAAGGGATCAGGACTTTCAGTACAAAGGTAAAAATTGCACAACCACGAAGGGACTCGAACCCTCAATCTCCTGATCCAAAGTCAGATGTCTTATCCATTGGGCCACATGGTCACAGAAACAAAACCTTTCCAAGCACTTATTTGGAAAAGGCAGACACTGTGTTTCTCAGGTCCTCTACTGAATGGGGCCGAGACTCTCTGGGCACAAGAAGTCGAGTTCCCAGCGAGATGTGAGACAATTCTCTGGAGCCAGGTACAGGACTTTGGCAGGGAGGCTCAGGCATGAGGGATTGGGGTGCAGTGGACGGACCGGCTGTCTAGGTGCTTAGATTTGGTCTCACTGAGGAGGAGGAGGAATCCTGCTGACAGGCAGTGGCTGTGGAGAAAAAGAGGGATCTCCAGGCAGCTCAGGTCTCCTTCTTCCAGCTCCTCATCTGGCTGAGCTGCTCCACCGGCCTGGACAAGTCCTCTGCATGCACAGCAAATAGCCCAAGAGCCATTGCTGCCCAAACCTGTGCTGGGGGGTGAGCGTCTGTCTTCCCTGTCCCATCCGCGCTAGAGCAGACCACTAGATTGAGAGAGACAGTCAACAACGATTAAGGCTCAGATTATATAAAGGGGGTCCCAGAATCTGTGACTTTCAGAGATCTCAGTGACATTTTCCGCCTCAGCCCTGGGGCAGGAAGACTGGGGCTGTCGGCCAGTGGGGGCCTCACAGCTATCAGCCACCAGTGGCGGAAGGGGCTCCCACAGGCCCATGCCACCACGGATGGACCCCACAGCTCCCAGCTACTGTGAGTGGATCCCAGAGCTCCCAGCCACCACATGGGACAGGGGGACCCTGGAGCTCCCAGTGGGGTGACCAGGTTATAAAGTCCGGTCAGCGGTGCTGCGGGGCTCAGGCAGGCTGGTCCCTATGTGTCCTAGGGCACCGCACTGTGTCCTGGAAGTGGCCAGTAGGTCCCCCCTGCTGCATCGCTGACCAGGAGCCGCCCGAGGTAAGTCTGCACCCCAACCCCCTGCCCCAGCCCTGAACCCCCCCAAACCCAGAGCCCCCTCTTGCACCCCAGAGCCCTCACCCCCCTGCCCCAGCCCAGAGCTTCCTCCCACACCTGGAACCCGTCATCCCTGCCCCACCCCAGAGCCATCACCCCGTCCTGGACCCCAACCCCTGCCTCAACCCACAGCCCCTCCTGCACTCTGAATCCCTCGGCCCCACCCTGCAGCCTGGAGCCCCCTCCTCCACCCCAAACCCCTCATCTCCCCACAGCTCCCACAGGCAGACCCTGGGGCTCCCAGCAGCCATGGGTGGCCGGGAGCCCCCAGCCCCACCCCACTGCCTATGGACCCTGCAGCTCCTACGAGCGGACCCCAGAGCTCCCAGCCGCTGCGGATGGACCCAGGGTTTTCCAACAGGCCTTGATGGCGGGAGGGCCCCGCAGCCCCACGTCGTTGCTAACAGACCCTGCAGCGCCGCAGCCCCGGGAGCTCCCGGCCGCCCCGGGCAGGAGAGGAGCCCCCGGCGCTCAGTCCCCGGAGGCAGAGCCCGGAGCTCCCAGTCACCGGGGTGAGGAGAAGCCGCAGCCCCGGAGCTCCGGCCGCCCGGCAGGAGAGGAGCCCCGGTGCTCAGACACCGCAGGCAGAGCCCGAGCTCCCAGTCACCGGGGTGGGGTGAGGAGAAGCCGCAGCCCGGGAGCTCCCGGCCGCCCGGGCAGGAGAGGAGCCCCGGCGCCAGACACCGCAGGCAGAGCTCGAGCTCCCAGTCACCGGGGTGGGTGAGGAGAAGCCGCAGCCCCGGGAGCTCCCGGCCGCCCGGGCAGGAGAGGAGCCCCGGCGCCAGACACCGCAGGCAGAGCCCGGAGCTCCCAGTCACCGGGGTGAGGAGAAGCCGCAGCCCCGGGAGCTCCCGGCCGCCCGGGCAGGAGAGGAGCCCCGGCGCTCAGACACCGCAGGCAGAGCCCGGAGCTCCCAGTCACCGGGGTGAGGAGAAGCCGCAGCCCCGGGAGCTCCCGGCCGCCCGGGCAGGAGAGGAGCCCCGGCGCCAGACACCGCAGGCCGAGCCCGAGCTCCCAGTCACCGGGGTGAGGAGGAGCCGCAGCCCCGGGAGCTCCCGGCCGCCCGGGCAGGAGAGGAGCCCCGGCGCTCAGACACCGCAGGCAGAGCCCGGAGCTCCCAGTCACCGGGGTGAGGAGGAGCCGCAGCCCCGGGAGCTCCCGGCCGCCCGGGCAGGAGAGGAGCCCCGGCGCCAGACACCGCAGGCAGAGCCCGGAGCTCCCAGTCACCGGGGTGAGGAGAAGCCGCAGCCCGGGAGCTCCCGGCCGCCCGGGCAGGAGAGGAGCCCCGGCGCTCAGACACCGCAGGCAGAGCCCGGAGCTCCCAGTCACCGGGGTGAGGAGGAGCCGCAGCCCCGGCCAGTGCAGGTGGCCCCGCAGCTCCCAGCCGCCACGGGCGGGCGGACGCCAGAGCCCCCGCTGCCATTGGGACCCCGCGCCGCCCGGCAGGACCCGTCACCCCGCGACCGGCAGGAAACAGCCGCGCGGAAGCGCCGCGCCCTGTGACCCCGGTGCTGCGGCTTCGCCAGGCGGGAGGCGGCGCCGCTGCTGCGGTCTCGGTCCCTCCGCCCGACAGCGGGACCCGCCCCGCGCGGCCTCGCGCCGCTTCTCGCGGGCGGCGCTGCGCTCTGAGCGCACAAGGCCCTGGCGGCTCCGCCCATCATCGCTGTCACACAACGTCACCAATGGGAGCTGAGCCCGTCGGAAACGTCAGGTGGGGAGGGCCCAATGGGAGACCAGCTTTCAGAGACCCGCCCCGCGCGAGGGCCAATGGGAGATCAGCTGTCAGAAAACACTAGGCAGGCCGGCACCAGCCAACCAGGAACCGCCCCTCATCTCAAGAACAGCCCCGCCTGCACCTGTCCTATGCCCCACAGCAGCAGCCAGCACCAGGGGGCTTGTGTCATACCTCACAACAACCCCCAAAGCAGAGTCTCAATTCCCCTCCCCCACCCCTGCTGCTGCTCTTCAGTAGGTAACAAGAACCCAACCCACACACCAAAAAGAGAAAGGGGCAAGGGGCACTGTATAAAGCCAACAATCTCCCTCACCTCTCCCCCCGCAGCCCCTTCCCCATGTCTGGCCACACGCTCCCAGGTCAGGGTGACCACACACTCCCCGTCGGGGCAGGCTCTGCTCAGCCCGGCTCCCCACAGCCTGCACTAAACATGTGGGGACCAACCCCAAAACTTACTCATATTTTACCCCAATGGCCCCAAACAGCTGCTTTTAATATGCAAATAAGGTGCTGCCACACTCAGGCCACGCCCCAGCTCTCCAGTGGAGCCACCCAGGAGAGAACCAGGTGATATTTAAATTAGCCAGGACGTCGCTCAGTCATTTCCCTCTGCTCCCAGCAGGTGGCGGCGGAGAGCTCCGAGCTCGCTCCCTTCCCTTTCTCGCGTCGGCTTCAGCCCCCGGGTTACAAACGCACCAACCGGGGAGCAGGAGTGTGGGGCTGCTCCAGGGTGACCAGATGTCCCATGTTTAAAGGGACAGGCCGGTATGGGAGGACTTTTTCTTCTATAGGAGCCTATTACCCCCCCACCCCCGTCCCGTTTTCCACAGTTTCTTCAATGTCACCATATGTGGCAGCTCTGCGGGGACGGACTTGCACACTTGGGAGCCATCAGCCGGATCTGCGTGCCAGGGAAGCTGCGTCCCTCCAGAGGCGCTTGAGAAGCCAGAGGAGCCGTGGGTGAGTTTGTGATGAGGTGAGTGTGAAGTGTGGAAGGGGGAGGGTGGCAAGAGGAGGTTTTGAGAGGAAAAAAGGTGCTGCTGAACTGGTAGGTGAGGGCAAGGTCCCAGGCGGGTGTTGTGTGAGGAGCTGTGTAGGCCCGGAAAGGCGTCGTGCTGGGCAAGGGCAGGTGAGGAGGGCCAGGGCTGTTGCTGCGGCCAAAGCCTTTGGGAAGCAGAAGAGGGCCAGGAGTGTTGTTGCCTGCTGGGGCCCATGCGACGGTGTAGGTGTACGCTGACCATAGCTGGTCTGTGGGAGCTGGGGTCGTTCATCATGCCCCTTTCCTCGTTAGTATAGTGGTGAGTATCCGTGCCTGTCACGCGGGAGACCGGGGTTCGATTCCCCGACGGGGAGGGTGACCCCTTTTGAAGGGGGGACAAAGAAATCCCTGGCCTGCCCGCCACATGCCTTGCATTCTCTTTCGACGGCCACTTCCCTTCGCACCCCGCACTGATGACTTTCACCTCCAGAGAGACAGTTACCTCGCAAGGACACGCTCGCCCTAGCCAAAGCCTCCCCCGGGGCCTGCACGTGGGGGCACGTTTCAGAGCGGCAAAGGGAAATAGGCTGGCCAGGGCCATGAGGACAATGGCCCAGACAAACGGGGAGGGATTTGGTCCAGGGGTGGAGGAAGACAGAAAAAGGGACAGGCATGGGATTGGCTTCCTGTCTTGTTTCCTTTGCTCAGCATTTGACCTGTGAGTGTAATGGGGAGACTTGAGAAAGACCTGTGGCCGCCGGTGAGGTAGGTGGCCGCCCCGAGAGCGCAGAGCTGAGCATTTTCCACTGGGTTGCTGCCTGCGTCCCCAGCACCTGGCCGTGATCGTATAAAGGTTAGTACTCTGCGCCGTGGCCGCAGCAACCTCGGTTCGAATCCGGGTCACGGCATTGCTTTTTGGTGGGGAGGGGCTATCCTGCAGCACGCCTCGTGGCTCAGTCTGATGGCGTCCGTTTGCAAAGAGAGCCATCAGCCGGTCCTCAGTTTCTGCTTGGTAAAGGCAAGTCAGTGGGGTCCATCGGTCAGAAAAAGAGTCCCAGGACTTCTTGCTGGGCGCCAGGGTCCAAAAGCAGCGCATTCCCTCCTGGAAAGGGCTGTGTTTCGAATGTCCGTCCAGTGCGCTTTGAAGGGAAGGATCTGCGTGCCTGGGAAGCTGCGTCCCTCCAGAGGCGCTTGAGAAGCCAAAGGGGCCGTGGGTGAGTTTGTGATGAGGTGAGTGTGAAGTGTGGAAGGGGGAGTGTGGCAAGAGGAGGTTTTGAGAGGAAAAAAGGTGCTGCTGAGCTGGTAGGTCAGGGCAAGGTCCCAGGCGGGTGTTGTGTGAGGAGCTGTGTAAGCCCGAAAAGGCGTCCTGCTGGGCAAGGGCAGGTGAGGAGGACCAGGGCTGTTGCTGCGGCCAAAGCCTTTGGGAAGCAGAAGAGGGCCAGGAGTGTTGTTGCCTGCTGGGGCCCATGCGACGGTGTAGGTGTACGCTGACAATAGCTGGTCTGTGGGAGCTGGGGCCGCTCATCATGCCCCTTTCCTCGTTAGTATAGTGGTGAGTATCCCCGCCTGTCACGCGGGAGACCGGGGTTCGATTCCCCGACGGGGAGGGTGACCCCTTTTGAAGGGGGGACAAAGAAATCCCTGGCCTGCCCGCCACATGCCTTCCATTCTCTTTCGACGGCCACTTCCCTTCGCACCCCGCACGGATGACTTTCACCTCCAGAGAGACAGTTACCTCGCAAGGACACGCTCGCCCTAGCCAAAGCCTCCCCCGGGGCCTGCACGTGGGGGCACGTTTCAGAGCGGCAAAGGGAAATAGGCTGGCCAGGGCCATGAGGACAATGGCCCAGACAAACAGGGAGGCACTTGGTCCAGGGGTGGAGGAAGACAGAAAAAGGGACAGGCATGGGATTGGCTTCCTCTCTTTTTTCCTTTGCTCAGCATTTGACCTGTGACTGTAATGGGGAGACTTGAGAAAGACCTGTGGCCGCCAGCGAGGTAGGTGGCCGCCCCGAGAGCGCAGAGCTGAGCATTTTCAACTGTGCTGCTGCCTGCGCCCCCAGCACCTGGTCGTGATCGTATAGTGGTTAGTACTCTGCGCTGTGGCCGCAGCAACCTCGGTTCGAATCCGGGTCACGGCATTGCTTTTTGGTGGGGAGGGACTATCCTGCAGCACGCCTCGTGGCTCAGTCTGATGGCGTCCGTTTGCAAAGAGAGCCATCAGCCAGTCCTCAGTTTCTGCTTGGTAAAGGTAAGTCAGTGGGGTCCATCGGTCAGAAAAAGAATCCCAGGACTTCTTGCTGGGCGCCAGGGTCCAAAAGCAGCGCATTCCCTCCTGGAAAGGGCTGTGTTTCGAATGTCCGTCCAGTGCGCGTTGAAGGGAAGGATCTGCGTGCCTGGGAAGCTGCGTCCCTTCAGAGGCGCTTGAGAAGCCAAAGGGGCCGTGGGTGAGTTTGTGATGAGGTGAGTGTGAAGTGTGGAAAGGGGAGAGTGGCAAGAGGAGGTTTTGAGAGGAAAAAAGGTGCTGCTGAGCTGGTAGGGGAGGGCAAGGTCCCAGGCGGGTGTTGTGTGAGGAGCTGTGTAGGCCCGGAAAGGCGTCCTGCTGGGCAAGGGCAGGTGAGGAGGGCCAGGGCTGTTGCTGCGGCCAAAGCCTTTGGGAAGCAGAAGAGGGCCAGGGGTGTTGTTCCCTGCTGGGGCCCATGCGACGGTGTAGGTGTACGCTGACAATAGCTGGTCTGTGGGAGCTGGGGCTGCTCATCATGCCCCTTTCCTCGTTAGTATGGTGGTGAGTATCCCCGCCTGTCACGCGGGAGACCGGGGTTCGATTCCCCGACGGGGAGGGTGACCCCTTTTGAAGGGGGGACAAAGAAATCCCTGGCCTGCCCGCCACATGCCTTGCATTCTCTTTCGACGGCCACTTCCCTTCGCACCCCGCACTGATGACTTTCACCTCCAGAGAGACAGTTACCTCGCAAGGACACGCTCGCCCTAGCCAAAGCCTCCCCCGGGGCCTGCACGTGGGGGCACGTTTCAGAGCGGCAAAGGGAAATAGGCTGGCCAGGGCCATGAGGACAATGGCCCAGACAAACGGGGAGGGACTTGGTCCAGGGGTGGAGGAAGACAGAAAAAGGGACAGGCATGGGATTGGCTTCCTGTCTTGTTTCCTTTGCTCAGCATTTGACCTGTGACTGTAATGGGGAGACTTGAGAAAGACCTGTGGCCGCCGGCGAGGTAGGTGGCCGCCCCGAGAGCGCAGAGCTGAGCATTTTCCGCTGGGCTGCTGCCTGCGCCCCCAGCACCTGGCCGTGATCGTATAGTGGTTAGTACTCCGCGCCGTGGCCGCAGCAACCTCGATTCGAATCCGGGTCACGGCATTGCTTTTTGGTGGGGAGGGGCTATCCTGCAGCACGCCTCGTGGCTCAGTCTGATGGCGTCCGTTTGCAAAGAGAGCCATCAGCCGGTCCTCAGTTTCTGCTTGGTAAAGGCAAGTCAGTGGGGTCCATCGGTCAGAAAAAGAGTCCCAGGACTTCTTGCTGGGCGCCAGCGTCCAAAAGCAGCGCATTCCCTCCTGGAAAGGGCTGTGTTTCGAATGTCCGTCCAGTGCGTGTTGAAGGGAAGTATCTGTGTGCCTGGGAAGCTGCGTCCCTTCAGAGGCGCTTGAGAAGCCAAAGGGGCCGTGGGTGAGTTTGTGATGAGGTGAGTGTGAAGTGTGGAAGGGGGAGTGTGGCAAGAGGAGGTTTTGAGAGGAAAAAAGGTGCTGCTGAGCTGGTAGGGGAGGGCAAGGTACCAGGCGGGTGTTGTGTGAGGAGCTGTGTAGGCCCGGAAAGGCGTCCTGCTGGGCAAGGACAGGTGAGGAGGGCCAGGGCTGTTGCTGCGGCCAAAGCCTTTGAGAAGCAGAAGAGGGCCAGGAGTGTTGTTGCCTGCTGGGGCCCATGCGACGGTGTAGGTGTACGCTGACCATAGCTGGTCTGTGGGAGCTGGGGCCACTCATCATGCCCTTTTCCTTGTTAGTATAGTGGTGAGTATCCCTGCCTGTCACGCGGGAGACCGGGGTTCGATTCCCCGACGGGGAGGGTGACCCCTTTTGAAGGGGGGACAAAGAAATCCCTGGCCTGCCCGCCACATGCCTTGCATTCTCTTTCGACGGCCACTTCCCTTCGCACCCCGCACTGATGACTTTCACCTCCAGAGAGACAGTTACCTCGCAAGGACACGCTCGCCCTAGCCAAAGCCTCCCCCGGGGCCTGCACGTGGGGGCACATTTCAGAGCGGCAAAGGGAAATAGGCTGGCCAGGGCCATGAGGACAATGGCCCAGACAAACGGGGAGGGATTTGGTCCAGGGGTGGAGGAAGACAGAAAAAGGGACAGGCATGGGATTGGCTTCCTGTCTTGTTTCCTTTGCTCAGCATTTGACCTGTGACTGTAATGGGGAGACTTGAGAAAGACCTGTGGCCGCCGGTGAGGTGGCCGCCCGAGAGCGCAGAGCTGAGCATTTTCCGCTGGGCTGCTGCCTGCGCCCCCAGCACCTGGCCGTGATCGTATAGTGGTTAGTACTCCGCGCCATGGCCGCAGCAACCTCGATTCGAATCCGGGTCACGGCATTGCTTTTTGGTGGGGAGGGGCTATCCTGCAGCACGCCTCGTGGCTCAGTCTGATGGCGTCCGTTTGCAAAGAGAGCCATCAGCCGGTCCTCAGTTTCTGCTTGGTAAAGGCAAGTCAGTGGGGTCCATCGGTCAGAAAAAGAGTCCCAGGACTTCTTGCTGGGCGCCAGGGTCCAAAAGCAGCGCATTCCCTCCTGGAAAGGGCTGTGTTTCGAATGTCCGTCCAGTGCGCGTTGAAGGGAAGGATCTGCGTGCCTGGGAAGCTGCGTCCCTTCAGAGGCGCTTGAGAAGCCAAAGGGGCCGTGGGTGAGTTTGTGATGAGGTGAGTGTGAAGTGTGGAAGGGGGAGTGTGGCAAGAGGAGGTTTTGAGAGGAAAAAAGGTGCTGCTGAGCTGGTAGGGGAGGGCAAGGTCCCAGGCGGGTGTTGTGTGAGGAGCTGTGTAAGCCCGAAAAGGCGTCCTGCTGGGCAAGGGCAGGTGAGGAGGGCCAGGGCTGTTGCTGCGGCCAAAGCCTTTGGGAAGCAGAAGAGGGCCAGGAGTGTTGTTGCCTGCTGGGGCCCATGCGACGGTGTAGGTGTACGCTGACCATAGCTGGTCTGTGGGAGCTGGGGCCGGTCATCATGCCCCTTTCCTCGTTAGTATAGTGGTGAGTATCCCCGCCTGTCACGCGGGAGACCGGGGTTCGATTCCCCGACGGGGAGGGTGACCCCTTTTGAAGGGGGGACAAAGAAATCCCTGGCCTGCCCGCCACATGCCTTGCATTCTCTTTCGACGGCCACTTCCCTTCGCACCCCGCACTGATGACTTTCACCTCCAGAGAGACAGTTACCTCGCAAGGACACGCTCGCCCTAGCCAAAGCCTCCCCCGGGGCCTGCACGTGGGGGCACGTTTCAGAGCGGCAAAGGGAAATAGGCTGGCCAGGGCCATGAGGACAATGGCCCAGACAAACGGGGAGGGACTTGGTCCAGGGGTGGAGGAAGACAGAAAAAGGGACAGGCATGGGATTGGCTTCCTGTCTTGTTTCCTTTGCTCAGCATTTGACCTGTGACTGTAATGGGGAGACTTGAGAAAGACCTGTGGCCGCCGGTGAGGTAGGTGGCCGCCCCGAGAGCGCAGAGCTGAGCATTTTCCTCTGGGCTGCTGCCTGCACCCGCAGCACCTGGCCGTGATCGTATAGTGGTTAGTACTCTGCACTGTGGCCGCATCAACCTCGGTTCGAATCCGGGTCACGGCATTGCTTTTTGGTGGGGAGGGGCTATCCTGCAGCACGCCTCGTGGCTCAGTCTGATGGCGTCCGTTTGCAAAGAGAGCCATCAGCCGGTCCTCAGTTTCTGCTTGGTAAAGGCAAGTCAGTGGGGTCCATCGGTCAGAAAAAGAGTACCAGGACTTCTTGCTGGGCGCCAGGGTCCAAAAGCAGCGCATTCCCTCCTGGAAAGGGCTGTGTTTCGAATGTCCGTCCAGTGCGCGTTGAAGGGAAGGATCTGCGTGCCCGGGAAGCTGCGTCCCTTCAGAGGCGCTTGAGAAGCCAAAGGGGCCGTGGGTGAGTTTGTGATGAGGTGAGTGTGAAGTGTGGAAGGGGGAGTGTGGCAAGAGGAGATTTTGAGAGGAAAAAAGGTGCTGCTGAGCTGGTAGGGGAGGGCAAGGTCCCAGGCGGGTGTTGTGTGAGGAGCTGTGTAGGCCCGGAAAGGCGTCCTGCTGGGCAAGGACAGGTGAGGAGGGCCAGGGCTGTTGCTGCGGCCAAAGCCTTTGGGAAGCAGAAGAGGGCCAGGAGTGTTGTTGCCTGCTGGGGCCCATGCGACGGTGTAGGTGTACGCTGACCATAGCTGGTCTGTGGGAGCTGGGGCCACTCATCATGCCCTTTTCCTTGTTAGTATAGTGGTGAGTATCCCCGCCTGTCATGCGGGAGACCGGGGTTCGATTCCCCGACGGAGAGGGTCACCCCTTTTGAAGGGGGGACAAAGAAATCCCTGGCCTGCCCGCCACATGCCTTGCATTCTCTTTCGACGGCCACTTCCCTTCGCACCCCGCACTGATGACTTTCACCTCCAGAGAGACAGTTACCTCGCAAGGACACGCTCGCCCTAGCCAAAGCCTCCCCCGGGGCCTGCACGTGGGGGCACGTTTCAGAGCGGCAAAGGGAAATAGGCTCGCCAGGGCCATGAGGACAATGGCCCAGACAAACGGGGAGGGATTTGGTCCAGGGGTGGAGGAAGACAGAAAAAGGGACAGGCATGAGATTGGCTTCCTGTCTTGTTTCCTTTGCTCAGCATTTGACCTGTGAGTGTAATGGGGAGACTTGAGAAAGACCTGTGGCCGCCGGTGAGGTAGGTGGCCGCCCCGAGAGTGCAGATCTGAGCATTTTCCGCTGGGCTGCTAGCCTGCGCCCCCAGCACCTGGCTGTGATCGTATAGTGGTTAGTACTCCGCGCCGTGGCCGCAGCAACCTCGGTTCAAATCCGGGTCACGGCATTGCTTTTTGGTGGGGAGGGGCTATCCTGCAGCACGCCTCGTGGCTCAGTCTGATGGCGTCCGTTTGCAAAGAGAGCCATCAGCCGGTCCTCAGTTTCTGCTTGGTAAAGGCAAGTCAGTGGGGTCCATCGGTCAGAAAAAGAGTCCCAGGACTTCTTGCTGGGTGCCAGGGTCCAAAAGCAGCGCATTCCCTCCTGGAAAGGTCTGTGTTTCGAATGTCCGTCCAGTGCGCGTTGAAGGGAAGGATCTGCGTGCCTGGGAAGCTGCGTCCCTTCAGAGGCGCTTGAGAAGCCAAAGGGGCCGTGGGTGAGTTTGTGATGAGGTGAGTGTGAAGTGTGGAAAGGGGAGAGTGGCAAGAGGAGGTTTTGAGAGGAAAAAAGGTGCTGCTGAGCTGGTAGGGGAGGGCAAGGTCCCAGGCGGGTGTTGTGTGAGGAGCTGTGTAGGCCCGAAAAGGCGTCCTGCTGGGCAAGGGCAGGTGAGGAGGGCCAGGGCTGTTGCTGCGGCCAAAGCCTTTGGGAAGCAGAAGAGGGCCAGGGGTGTTGTTGCTTGCTGGGGCCCATGCGACGGTGTAGGTGTACGCTGACCATAGCTGGTCTGTGGGAGCTTCGGCCACTCATCGTGCCCCTTTCCTCGTTAGTATATTGGTGAGTATCCCCGCCTGTCACACGGGAGACCGGGGTTCGATTCCCCGATGGGGAGGGTGACCCCTTTTGAAGGGGGGACAAAGAAATCCCTGGCCTGCCCGCCACATGCCTTGCATTCTCCTTCGACGGCCACTTCCCTTCGCACCCCGCACTGATGACTTTCACCTCCAGAGAGACAGTTACCTCGCAAGGACACGCTCGCCCTAGCCAAAGCCTCCCCCGGGGCCTGCACGTGGGGGCACGTTTCAGAGCGGCAAAGGGAAATAGGCTGGCCAGGGCCATGAGGACAATGGCCCAGACAAACGGGGAGGGACTTGGTCCAGGGGTGGAGGAAGACAGAAAAAGGGACAGGCATGGGATTGGCTTCCTGTCTTGTTTCCTTTGCTCAGCATTTGACCTGTGACTGTAATGGGGAGACTTGAGAAAGACCTGTGGCCGCCGGCGAGGTAGGTGGCCGCCCCGAGAGCGCAGAGCTGAGCATTTTCCGCTGGGCTGCTGCCTGCGCCCCCAGCACCTGGCCGTGATCGTATAGTGGTTAGTACTCTGCGCCTTGGCCGCAGCAACCTCGATTCGAATCCGGGTCACGGCGTTGCTTTTTGGTGGGGAGGGGCTATCCTGCAGCACGCCTCGTGGCTCAGTCTGATGGCGTCCGTTTGCAAAGACAGCCATCAGCCGGTCCTCAGTTTCTGCTTGGTAAAGGCAAGTCAGTGGGGTCCATCGGTCAGAAAAAGAGTACCAGGACTTCTTGCTGGGCGCCAGGGTCCAAAAGCAGCGCATTCCCTCCTGGAAAGGGCTGTGTTTCGAATGTCCGTCCAGTGCGCGTTGAAGGGAAGGATCTGCGTGCCTGGGAAGCTGCGTCCCTTCAGAGGCGCTTGAGAAGCCAAAGGGGCCGTGGGTGAGTTTGTGATGAGGTGAGTGTGAAGTGTGGAAGCGGGAGTGTGGCAAGAGGAGGTTTTGAGAGGAAAAAAGGTGCTGCTGAGCTGGTAGGGGAGGGCAAGGTCCCAGGCGGGTGTTGTGTGAGGAGCTGTGTAAGCCCGAAAAGGCGTCCTGCTGGGCAAGGGCAGGTGAGGAGGGCCAGGGCTGTTGCTGCGGCCAAAGCCTTTGGGAAGCAGAAGAGGGCCAGGAGTGTTGTTGCCTGCTGGGGCCCATGCGACGGTGTAGGTGTACGCTGACCATAGCTGGTCTGTGGGAGCTGGGGCCACTCATCATGCCCCTTTCCTTGTTAGTATAGTGGTGAGTATCCCCGCCTGTCACGCGGGAGACCGGGGTTCGATTCCCCGACGGGGAGGGTGACCCCTTTTGAAGGGGGGACAAAGAAATCCCTGGCCTGCCCGCCACATGCCTTCCATTCTCTTTCGACGGCCACTTCCCTTCGCACCCCGCACTGATGACTTTCACCTCCAGAGAGACAGTTACCTCGCAAGGACACGCTCGCCCTAGCCAAAGCCTCACCAGGGGCCTGCACGTGGGGGCACGTTTCAGAGCGGCAAAGGGAAATAGGCTGGCCAGGGCCATGAGGACAATGGCCCAGACAAACGGGGAGGGACTTGGTCCAGGGGTGGAGGAAGAAAGAAAAAGGGACAGGCATGGGATTGGCTTCCTGTCTTGTTTCCTTTGCTCAGCATTTGACCTGTGACTGTAATGGGGAGACTTGAGAAAGACCTGTGGCCGCTGGCGAGGTAGGTGGCCGCCCCGAGAGCGCAGAGCTGAGCATTTTCCGCTGGGCTGCTGCCTGCGCCCCCAGCACCTGGCCGTGATCGTATAGTGGTTAGTACTCCGCGCCGTGGCCGCAGCAACCTCGATTCGAATCCGGGTCACGGCATTGCTTTTTGGTGGGGAGGGGCTATCCTGCAGCACGCCTCGTGGCTCAGTCTGATGGCGTCCGTTTGCAAAGAGAGCCATCAGCCGGTCCTCAGTTTCTGCTTGGTAAAGGCAAGTCAGTGGGGTCCATCGGTCAGAAAAAGAGTCCCAGGACTTCTTGCTGGGCGCCAGGGTCCAAAAGCAGCGCATTCCCTCCTGGAAAGGGCTGTGTTTCGAATGTCCGTCCAGTGCACGTTGAAGGGAAGGATCTGCGTGCCAGGGAAGCTGCGTCCCTTCAGAGGCGCTTGAGAAGCCAAAGGGGCCGTGGGTGAGTTCGTGATGAGGTGAGTGTGAAGTGTGGAAGGGGGAGTGTGGCAAGAGGAGGTTTTGAGAGGAAAAAAGGTGCTGCTGAGCTGGTAGGGGAGGGCAAGGTCACAGGCGGGTGTTGTGTGAGGAGCTGTGTAGGCCCGAAAAGGCGTCCTGCTGGGCAAGGGCAGGTGAGGAGGGCCAGGGCTGTTGCTGCGGCCAAAGCCTTTGGGAAGCAGAAGAGGGCCAGGAGTGTTGTTGCCTGCTGGGGCCCATGCGACGGTGTAGGTGTACGCTGACAATAGCTGGTCTGTGGGAGCTGGGGGCGCTCATCATGCCCCTCTACTCGTTAGTACAGTGGTGAGTATCCCAGCCTGTCACACGGGAGACTGGGGTTCGATTCCCCGATGGGGAGGGTGACCCCTTTTGAAGGGGGGACAAAGAAATCCCTGGCCTGCCCGCCACATGCCTTCCATTCTCTTTCGACGGCCACTTCCCTTCGCAACCCGCACTGATGACTTTCACCTCCAGAGAGACAGTTACCTCGCAAGGACACGCTCGCCCTAGCCAAAGCCTCCCCCGGGGCCTGCACGTGGGGGCACGTTTCAGAGCGGCAAAGGGAAATAGGCTGGCCAGGGCCATGAGGACAATGGCCCAGACAAACGGGGAGGGACTTGGTCCAGGGGTGGAGGGGGACAGGCATGGGATTGGCTTCCTGTCTTGTTTCCTTTGCTCAGCATTTGACCTGTGACTGTAATGGGGAGACTTGAGAAAGACCTGTGGCCACCGGCGAGGTAGGTGGCCGCCCCGAGAGCGCAGAGCTGAGCATTTTCCGCTGGGTTGCTGCCTGCGCCCCCAGCACCTGGCGGTGATCGTATAGTGGTTAGTACTCTGCGCCGTGGCCGCAGCAACCTCGGTTCGAATCCGGGTCACGGCATTGCTTTTTGGTGGGGAGGGGCTATCCTGCAGCACGCCTCGTGGCTCAGTCTGATGGCGTCCGTTTGCAAAGAGAGCCATCAGCCGGTCCTCAGTTTCTGCTTGGTAAAGGCAAGTCAGTGGGGTTCATCGGTCAGAAAAAGACTACCAGGACTTCTTGCTGGGCGCCAGGGTCCAAAAGCAGCGCATTCCCTCCTGGAAAGGGCTGTGTTTCGAATGTCCGTCCAGTGCACGTTGAAGGGAAGGATCTGCGTGCCTGGGAAGCTGCGTCCCTTCAGAGGCGCTTGAGAAGCCAAAGGGGCCGTGGGTGAGTTTGTGATGAGGTGAGTGTGAAGTGTGGAAGGGGGAGTGTGGCAAGAGGAGGTTTTGAGAGGAAAAAAGGTGCTGCTGAGCGGAGGGCAAGGTCCCAGGCGGGTGTTGTGTGAGGAGCTGTGTAGGCCCGAAAAGGCGTCCTGCTGGGCAAGGGCAGGTGAGGAGGGCCAGGGCTGTTGCTGCGGCCAAAGCCTTTGGGAAGCAGAAGAGGGCCAGGAGTGTTGTTGCCTGCTGGGGCCCATGCGACGGTGTAGGTGTACGCTGACAATAGCTGTTCTGTGGGAGCTGGGGCCGCTCATCATGCCCCTTTCCTCGTTAGTATAGTGGTGAGTATCCCCGCCTGTCACGCGGGAGACCGGGGTTCGATTCCCTGACGGGGAGGGTGACCCCTTTTGAAGGGGGGACAAAGAAATCCCTGGCCTGCCCGCCACATGCCTTCCATTCTCTTTCGACGGCCACTTCCCTTCGCACCCCGCACTGATGACTTTCACCTCCAGAGAGACAGTTACCTCGCAAGGACACGCTCGCCCTAGCCAAAGCCTCCCCCGGGGCCTGCACGTGGGGGCACGTTTCAGAGCGGCAAAGGGAAATAGGCTGGCCAGGGCCATGAGGACAATGGCCCAGACAAACAGGGAGGGACTTGGTCCAGGGGTGGAGGAAGACAGAAAAAGGGACAGGCATGGGATTGGCTTCCTGTCTTGTTTCCTTTGCTCAGCATTTGACCTGTGACTGTAATGGGGAGACTTGAGAAAGACCTGTGGCCGCCGGCGAGGTAGGTGGCCGCCCCGAGAGCGCAGAGCTGAGCATTTTCCGCTGGGCTGCTGCCTGCGCCCCCAGCACCTGGCCGTGATCGTATAGTGGTTAGTACTCTGCACCGTGGCCGCAGCAACCTCGGTTTGAATCCGGGTCACGGCATTGCTTTTTGGTGGGGAGGGGCTATCCTGCAGCACGCCTCGTGGCTCAGTCTGATGGCGTCCGTTTGCAAAGAGAGCCATCAGCCGGTCCTCAGTTTCTGCTTGGTAAAGGCAAGTCAGTGGGGTCCATCGGTCAGAAAAAGACTTTCAGGACTTCTTGCTGGGCGCCAGGGTCCAAAAGCAGCGCATTCCCTCCTGGAAAGGGCTGTGTTTCGAATGTCCGTCCAGTGCGCGTTGAAGGGAAGGATCTGCGTGCCTGGATAGCTGCGTCCCTTTAGAGGCGCTTGAGAAGCCAAAGGGGCCGTGGGTGAGTTTGTGATGAGGTGAGTGTGAAGTGTGGAAGGGGGAGGGTGGCAAGAGGAGGTTTTGAGAGGAAAAAAGGTGCTGCTGAGCTGGTAGGGGAGGGCAAGGTCCCAGGCGGGTGTTGTGTGAGGAGCTGTGTAGGCCCGAAAAGGCGTCCTGCTGGGCAAGGGCAGGTGAGGAGGGCCAGGGCTGTTGCTGCGGCCAAAGCCTTTGGGAAGCAGAAGAGGGCCAGGGGTGTTGTTGCCTGCTGGGGCCCATGCGACAGTGTAGGTGTACGCTGACCATAGCTGGTCTGTGGGAGCTGGGGCCATTCACTGTGCCCCTTTCCTCGTCAGTATAGTGGTGAGTATCTCCTCCTGTCATGCGGGAGACCGGGGTTCGGTTCCCTGACAGGGAGGGTGTGACGTTATTGATGTAAATTGGGACCATATAGAACATGGGTTGCAACCAAGGTCCTGCAGTGGCACCAAATCTTAGATAAAGGGGGTCATCTAAGGTGTCTAAGACCAGATTATGGGTTGCTGATTATAATTATGCTGTCTATATGTCTGTATCATTTTTAGTTGAAGTTATGAATGTTGGCTCTATGCTGTCAGTATTTCAAGTTGGTGCTGTGCTTCTGGGGGAAGCCTCCCAGACAAGCTGGTGTTAGCTCTGCCTAGCCTGTTTGATGGCCCATTAAAGGCCATCGGCTACACAATGGACCCATGGAGAGAAGGCAGACACGCCTTGTGACTCAGCAAAGTATGCAGGGGCTGGCTCATGTGACTCCAGGCTCCATTTTGCTGTAAAATTCCACAGTGAAGACAAAGGGATTCTTACACCTGGAAAAGTCTATATAAGCCTAATGCCTCATCTCCACCTGGTCTTCAATCCTGCTTCTGACCTCTGGAGGGACTTTGCTACAAACTGAAGCTCTGCACAAAGGACTGAGGACCCATCCCAGTGGGGGATGCATTCCAGAGACTTAAATTGAACCTGCAGTTTACTCCATCACTGCTGCAAGCCTGAACTAAGAACTTTGCCATTACTGTATGTAATTGATTGCATTTAACCAATTCTACCTCTCTTCTCTACCTTTTTCCCTTTGTAAATAAACCTTTAGATTTTAGATTCTAAAGGATTGGCAACAGCGTAATTTGTGGGTAAGATCTGATGTGTATATTGGCCTGGGTCTGGGGCTTGGTCCTTTGGGATCGAGGGAACCTTTTTCTTTTATTGGGGTGTTGGTTTTCATAACCATTTATCCCCAGGACGAGTGCACTGGTGGTGATACTGGGAGACTGGAGTGTCTAAGGAAATTGCTTGTGTGACTTGTGGTTAGCCAGTGGGGTGAGACCAAAGTCCTTTTTGTCTGGCTGGTTTGGTTTGCCTTAGAGGTGGAAAAACCCCAGCCTAGGGCTGTAACTGCCCTGTTGTGACGGAGCGATTCTGGCGGGACCCAACTGAGAGTGCCAAATCAGGACCAATTGCTTAAACAGGGCAGTTACAGCCCTAGGCTGGGGTTTTTCCACCTCTAAGGCAAACCAAACCAGCCAGACAAAAGGGACTTTGGTCTCACCCCACTGGCTAACCACAAGTCACACAAGCAATTTCCTTAGACACTCCAGTCTCCCAGTATCACCACCAGTGCACTCGTCCTGGGGATAAATGGTTATGAAAACCAACACCCCAATAAAAGAAAAAGGTTCCCTCGATCCCAAAGGACCAAGCCCCAGACCCAGGTCAATATACACATCAGATCTTACCCACAAATCACGCTGTTGCCAATCCTTTAGAATCTAAAATCTAAAGGTTTATTTACAACGGGAAAAAGGTAGAGAAGAGAGGTAGAATTGGTTAAATGCAATCAATTACATACAGTAATGGCAAAGTTCTTAGTTCAGGCTTGCAGCAGTGATGGAGTAAACTGCAGGTTTAGATTAAGTCTCTGGAGAGCATCCCCCACTGGGATGGGTCCTTCAGTCCCTGGTGTAGAGCTTCAGTTTGTAGCAAAGTCCCTCCAGAGGTCAGAAGCAGGATTGAAGACAAGATGGAGATGAGGCATTAGGCTTATATAGACTTTTCCAGGTGTAAGAATCCCTTTGTCTTCACTGTGGAATTTTACAGCAAAAATATGGAGTCTGGAGTCACATGGGCCAGTCCCTGCATACTTTGCTGAGTCACAAGGCGTGTCTGCCTTCTCTCCATGGGTCCATTGTGTCCTTAATGGTCCTTAATGGGCCATCAAATAGGCTAGGCAGAGCTAACACCAGCTTGTCTGGGAGGCTTCCCCCAGAAGCACAGCACAAACTTGAAATACTGACAGCATGGAGCCAACATTCATAACTTCAACTAACAATGATAGAGACATACAGACAGCATAATTATAACCAGCAACCCATAACCTGGTCTTAGACACCTTATATGACCCCCTTTACTTAGGATTTGGTGCCACTACAGGACCTTGGTTGCAACCCATGTTCTATATGGTCCCCATTTATATCAATAACGTCACACCTGTTTAAGCAATTGGTCCTGATTTGGCACTCTCAGTTGGGTCCCGCCAGAATCGCTCCGTCACAGAGGGTGACCCCTTTTGAAGGGGGGAGAAAGAAATCCCTGGCCTGCCTGCCACATGCCTTGCATTCTCCTTCGACGGCCACTTCCCTTCGCACCCCGCACTGATGACTTTCACCTCCAGAGAGACAATTACCTCGCAATGACACGCTCGCCCTAGCCAAAGCCTCCCCCGGGGACTGCACGTGGGGGCACGTTTCAGAGCGGCAAAGGGAAATAGGCTGGCCAGGGCCATGAGGACAATGGCCCAGACAAACGGGGAGGGACTTGGTCCAGGGGTGGAGGAAGACAGAAAAAGGGACAGGCATGGGATTGGCTTCCTGTCTTTTTTCCTTTGCTCAGCATTTGACCTGTGACTGTAATGGGGAGACTTGAGAAAGACCTGTGACCGCCGGCGAGGTAGGTGGCCGCCCCGAGAGCGCAGAGCTGAGCATTAACCGCTGGGGTGCTGGCCTGCGCCCTCAGCGCCTGGCCGTGATCGTATAGTGGTTAGTACTCTGCGCCGTGGCCGCAGCAGCCTCGGTTCGAATCCGGATGACGGCATTGCTTTTTGGTGGGGAGGGGCTATCCTGCAGCACGCCTCGTGGCTCAGTCTGATGGCGTCCATTTGCAAAGAGAGCCATCAGCCGGTCCTCAGTTTCTGCTTGGTAAAGGCAAGTCAGTGGGGTCCATCGGTCAGAAAAAGAGTCCCAGGACTTCTTGCTGGGCGCCAGGGTCCAAAAGCAGCGCATTCCCTCCTGGAAAGGGCTGTGTTTCGAATGTCCGTCCAGTGCGCGTTGAAGGGAAGGATCTGCGTGCCAGGGAAGCTGCGTCCCTCCAGAGGCGCTTGAGAAGCCAAAGGGGCCGTGGGTGAGTTTGTGATGAGGTGAGTGTGAAGTGTGGAAGGGGGAGGGTGGCAAGAGGAGGTTTTGAGAGGAAAAAAGGTGCTGCTGAGCTGGTAGGGGAGGGCAAGGTCCCAGGCGGGTGTTGTGTGAGGAGCTGTGTAGGCCCGAAAAGGCATCCTGCTGGGCAAGGGCAGGTGAGGAGGGCCAGGGCTGTTGCTGCGGCCAAAGCCTTTGGGAAGCAGAAGGGGGCCAGGGGTGTTGTTGCCTGCTGGGGCCCATGCGACGGCATAGGTGTACGCTGACCGTAGCTGGTCTGTGGGAGCTGGGGCCACTCACTGTGCCCCTTTCCTCGTTAGTATAGTGGTGAGTATGCCCGCCTGTCACGCGGGAGACTGGGGTTCGATTCCCCGACGGGGAGATTGACCCCTTTTGAAGGGGGGACAAAGAAATCCCTGGCCTGCCCGCCACATGCCTTGCATTCTCCTTCGACGGCCACTTCCCTTCGCACCCCGCACTGATGACTTTCACCTCCAGAGAGACAATTACCTCGCAAGGACACGCTCGTCCTGTACTTCCCCCCCCGGGCCCAGCTTCGGGGCCTGCATGTGGGGGCACGTTTCAGAGCGGTAAAGGGAAATAGGCTTCCCAGGTGCATGAGCAGTGATTTCCCAACACCCCCCCCCAGTTTTGTGAACTAGTTTCATGCCAAACCTGGTGGCTGAACTTCGCTACTTTGTCCTCACCCACAACTATTTCACATTGAGGACAATATATATCTTCAAGTCAGCGGCACTGCTATGGGTACCCACATGGCCCCACAGTATGCCAACATTTTTATGGCTGACTTAAAATAACGCTTCCTTAGCTCTCGTCTCCTAATGCCCCTACTGTACTTGCACTACACTGAAGACATCTTCATCATCTGGACTCATGGAAAAGAAGCCCTTGAGGAATTCCACTGTGATTTTAACAATTTCCATCCCACCATCAACCTCAGCCTAGATCAATTCACTCAAGTGGTCCATTTCCTTGACAGTACTGTGCTGATAAGCGATGGTCACATAAACACAACCCTATACCGGAAACCCACTGACCGCTATACTTACCTACATGCCTCCAGCTTCCAGCCAGGACACACCACATGATCCATTGTCTATGGCCAAGCTCTAAGATACAACCATATTTGCTCCAATCCCTCAGACAGAGATAAACACCTACAAGATCTCTATCAAGCATTCTTAAAACTACAATACTCACCTGCTGATGTGAAAAAACAGGTTGACAGAGCCAGAAGAGTACCCAGAAGTCACCTACTACAAGACAGGCCCAACATAGAAAATAACAGAACACCACTGGCCTTTACATTCATCCCCCAATTAAAACCTCTCTAGCGAATCATCAAAGATCTACAACCTATCCTGAAAGATGATCCCTCACTCTCCCAGATCATGGGAGACAGGCGAGTCCTTGCTTACAGACAACCCCCAAACCTGAAGCAAATCCTCACCAGCAACCACAGAACAACAACACTAACCCAGGAATCTATCCTTGCAACAAAGCCCGATGCCAACTCTGTCCACATATCTATTCAAGTGACCCCATAATACGACCTAATCACATCAGCCATGCCATCAGGGGTTCGTTCACCTCCACATCTACCAATGTGATATATGCCATTATGTGCCAGCAATGCCCCTCTGCCATGTACATTGGCCAAACCAGACAGTCTCTGTGCAAAAGAATAAATGGGATGCAAATCAGACGTCAGGAAATATAACATTCAAACACCAGTAGGAGAACACTTCAACCTCTGGCTGTTCAGTAACAGATTTAAAGGTGGCAATTTTGCAACAGAAAGCTTCAAAAACAGACTCCAACGAGAAACTGATGAACTTGATATGCAAACTAGATACAATCAATTTAGGCTTAAATAGAGACTGGAAATGGCTGAGCCATTACACACATTGACTCCATTTCCCCATGTTAAGTATCCTCACACCTTCTTGTCAAACTATCTTAAATGGGTCATCTTCATTATCACTACAAAAGTTTTTTTTCTCCTGCTGAGAATAGCTCATCTTAATTAATTAGCCTCTTAGAGTTGGTTGGGCAACTCCCACCTTTTCATGTTCTCTGCGTGTATGTGTGTGTGCATATACATATATCCTCACTATATGTTCCATTCTATGCATCCGATGAAGCCATTTATCAACATTGAATTTCAGCTGCCATTTTGTTGCCCAATCACCCAGTTTTGTGAGATCCCTTTGTAACTCTTCACAGTCTGCCTGGGACTTAACTATCTTGAACAGTTTTGTATCATCTGCAAATTTTGTCACCTCACTGTTTACCCATTTTTCCAGATCATTTATGAGTATGTTGAACAGTAATGGTCCCAGTACTGACCCCTCTGGGATACCATCTCTCTCCATTCTGAAAACTGATAATTTATTCCTACCCTTTGTTTCCAAGATTTTAACCAGTTACTGATCCATGAGAGGACTTCCCTCTTATCCCATGATGGCTTACTTTTCAAAAGTCAATTTAAATTAAATACATTTTTTTTAAATTATATATATTTTTAGAAATCTAGACCTGTTATGTGTAACTTGCATTATCCTTATGTTAAATTTGCTTTATCCTAACAAAACATTTACTTTATTCACATCTCTTTTATGTATCTCATTGGCCCTGACAGCCCCCCTGTAAATTCAAACACCCCCTCTAATTTCAATTCCTGGGGAAACTACTGGGCGCCGCCTCCTGCCTGGCGAGAAGCCGCAGCACCGGGGGGGGTCACAGGGTGCGAGGGGCTTCCGCGCGCGGCTGTTTTCTGCCGGTCGCGGGGTGACGGGTCCTGCCCGTGGCGGCCGGGGGCTGCAGGGTCCCGATGGCAGCGGGGGGCTCTGGCATCCACCTGCGGCGGCTGGGAGCTACGGGGCCACCTGCAATGGCCGGGGGCTGCGGCTTCTCCTCACCCCCCCGGTGACTGGGAACGCCAGGCTCTGCCTGCAGTGTCTGAGCACTGGGGGCTCCCTTTCCTGCCTGTGGAGGACACCTCCCCCCTCCAGCGCAACGCAGCTCCTCATCCCCGCCCCGCCCCCCAGAGAGCCCCGGCCCCGCCCCCTGTGCAGGGTGTGACGTTGCCCCGCGCAGGAACGTGCTGCGCCGCTTCGCCCCTTTCACCCCCCGCACAAAGCGGCTGGTAGGGGCGGGGACGGGTCTGGCTCTGCCCGGGGGCTGGATCCACGTGTTCCCGGCGCCCCTACGTGTCCCCCCCCCGACTCCCGCTGCCCCCAGCCCCGCCCCTCCCGGGAGCCCGGCCCAAACACCCGCAGAAAGACCCGCCCCGGCCCGCCCCGAGCCCCCCGCTGTGCCCGCTCCAGAGCCCGGCCCCGCCCCGTCCCCCAAAGCCCCGCCCCCTGCGGTGCCCGCCCCCAGAGCCCTGCCCTGTGTGGGGGCACCAGCACTGTGCCGGGTCGTGATGGGAAATTGTCCAAGCTGGCCCAGGAGAGACGTGTGTGTCCCTGCTGCCCCCCGCTGGTGGGGCTGAGCCCCGCTCTGGGGGGGGTGTGTGAGAGAGTCAGTGTGTTGCTGGGCTAACCAGTAGGAAATGGCTTTGCAGGATTTTGTATCCTGCAGCAAGTGAGTGACTGACTGACACGCACA
This sequence comes from Mauremys reevesii, assembly GCF_016161935.1. Taxonomy (NCBI): domain Eukaryota; kingdom Metazoa; phylum Chordata; order Testudines; family Geoemydidae; genus Mauremys; species Mauremys reevesii. The sequence goes on along the minus strand of NC_052634.1, from coordinate 22,360,370 downwards.
CGCACACTGACGCACAAAGGGACTCACACAATCCCAAGAACACTCACACACAACACACCCAGAGGGACATGCTAGCCCAACCCCCAAAGAGAGCAACAATCACACCCCCAGCCACACTCACAATCACCCCCCCACACACCATAGGAGGGGCGGGGGCCATGGGGAAGAGCCAGGCAGCCCCCCCTGCAGCAGCTCCCCACCCCAGCTCACCTCCGCTCCGTCTTCTCCCCTGAGCACACCGGCGCCGCTCCACTTCTCCCGCCTCCCAGGCTTGCGGTGCCAATCAGCTGTTTAGTGCAGCAAGTCTGGGAGGGGAGGAGAATTAGAGCGGGGGCGGCGTGCTCAGGGGAGAAGACGGAGCAGAGGTGAGCTGGGACAGGGAGCGGTTCCCCTGCACACACACTCCCACCCCCCATTACTTGCTGCGGGCAGCCCTCCCCCCGCACCTCCCCCAGCCCCTGCCACAGCTCACCTCCACTCCCCCGCCTCCCCTGAGTGCGCTTTATGGTGCCCCAACCACTTGGCACCCTGGGCGGCTGACTAGTTTGCCTAGTGGTTGCACCAGCCCTGGCCACTGCCTGTCAGCAGGATTCCTCCTCCTCCTCCTCCTCAGTGCGACTAAATCTCTGCACCTAGACAGCCGGTCCGTCCGCTGCACCCCAATTCCCCATGCCTGAGCCTCCCTGCCAAAGCCCTGCACTTGGCTCCAGATAATTAAGTCTCACATCTCACTGGGAACTCGACTTCTTGTGCGCAGAGAGTCTCGGCCCCCCTCAGTAGCTGACCTGAGAAACACAGTGTCTGCAAAAGCAGCAAAGAGTCGTGTGGCACCTTATAGACTAACAGACGTATTGGAGCATGAGCTTTCGTGGGTGAATCCCCACTTCGTCGGATGCGTCAGTTTCGGCCTTTCCCAAAGAAGTGCCTGGAGGGCCTTTTTCTGTGTGACCATGTGGCCTAATGGATAAGGCGTCTGACTTCGGATCAGGCGATTGAGGGTTCGAGTCCCTTCGTGGTTGTACTTGTGCAGTTTTACCTTTGAGCTGAAAGTCCTGCTCCCTTCAGGACCTGAACCTCTTCTTCGCCGCTCAGGCCAATGCTCTGGCTTCAGCTAGAGCCCTGGGAAGGAGTTGGGGGGTGGGCGTCACAAAGGCTGGGGCATGAGCCCCAGGTGCTTCCAGTCTCACGTTTGCCCTTCCTGACTTGCCAAAGAAAATGGGTGGCTGCCCGGGCTAGCGTGTGGAGCAGTTTCCCTCTGTCCCTGTGCTGGAGGGGGTTTGCTACATGGAGCCTGGGTGTTTCTCTGCTTCTCGCCAGCTGGGGAAAAGCCTCTTGGGGTAAAATCTCCTGCCCCACTGCCAAAGTGAGCACCTTGAGTACGAATGGTCAGAGGCCCCACTATGGGGGCTGGCCCTGCTTTCCTACCATCTTGTGATGTTGGCCACAGAGCATCAGCAGCCGCCCTGCATGCTGGTGACCTTCAGTGGGGGTTTGGCATGGCAGGGAGCAGCCTGGCTGGGTGTTTTTGTGCCTGTCTGCTGGCCACACATAGGCATGGTCCTGCCCTCCTCTAGCCCTGCCCTTGGTTGCTCTGTGGCTTTTAAGCCTTCCCTTGGAGCCGTCAGCACCAGCCGCCTCTGCTCCAGGTGCCCAGAGGAGGAGAGGTGCTGGGCTCCCGCCTGGGAAGCCTGGCCCTGGCCCTGCTTCCTTTAAATGCCATGTGGGCAAGAGGAAGAGCTGCAGCTACAGGGACCAAAGTTGTGGACATCAGGTGAAGCAGCAAGAAACCCAACATCAGGTCAACCCGCAGGAATCTCTAGCCAGACGGTTAAGTTCTAGGACCCCACCCTATGGCGCCCAGCTGGACCAGAGACCCATCTCCAATGGGCACCAGTGACCCAGGAGGAGGAGGAAAAAGCATCCACTCTAGTTCAGCCAGGAAGAGGGTAACCAAGCACCTTGAGCTCCAAAGCTTTGCAGCAAACCACTGTACCTGCCAGAGGTCCCACTGAGATTTGAACTCAGATTCCAGGATTCAAAGTCCTGAGTGCTGCCCATTACACCATGGGACCTGCTGCTGTTTTGCTTTCTAGACCCCTGTGACTCTCAGCTGGCTGGTTTGCACTCTGCACTTATTGCTTCCCTCCAGCGGCTTCCTCTCGCAGGACTCTCTCTCCTCCTCCAGCGACTGTGGGCCTGCACGGCTGGATCTGCGGGTCCTGCCCTGAGTCCCTGCATCCCCCTGCTTTGTCTCCATTCCCTGCATTCATCATTCATTCATGCCCGTCACCCCAACCGGGGTATGGGCCGCCAACCATAGTCTTCTATCCTGGGCCATTCGCTCTAGCTGGTTCCAGGTATAGCCCATTTTTTTGCTATCAACCTGAAGGTCGCGTCGCCAGGTATTTCTTGGGCGGCCTCTTTTCCGCTTGCCTTGGGGGTTCCACTGCAGTGCCTGTCTGGTGATGTTGGTTGGCTGCTTGCGTAGTGTATGTCCTATCCAGCCCCACCTTCTCTTTCTAATTTCTTCCTCTGCTGGGAGTTGATGGGTCCTCTCCAAGAGGTGGATGTTACTGATGGTGTCTGGCCAGCGGATCTGGAGAATCCTTCTGAGGCAGCTATTAATGAAGGTCTGGATCTTCCTGGTGGTTGTTTTGGTTGTCCTCCAGGTTTCAGCTCCATACAGTAAGACTGATTTCACGTTGGAGTTGAACAGTCGAATCTTTATTGCCAAAGACAGCTCTCTGGAGCTCCAGATGTTCTTGAGCTGTAAGAAGGCTGCTCTTGCCTTACCAATCCTTACTTTGATGTCTGCGTCTGTGCCACCCTGCTGGTCGATGATGCTACCTAGGTAGGTGAAGGACTGCACTTCTTCCAGGGGGCTTCCATTCAGTGTGACTGGGTCGTTGCTGATGGAATTGATCCTAAGGATCTTGGTCTTGTCCTTGTGGATGTTGAGGCCAACCTGTGATGACGTGGCTGCCACTACGTTGGTCTTCTCTTGCATCTGCTGTTTACTGTGTGAAAGGAGTGCAAGGTCGTCGGCAAAGTCCAGGTCATCAAGCTGGGTCCACAATGACCATTGGATTCCATTCCTACGCTTGTAAGTGGATGTCTTCATAATCCAATCGATGACGAGAAGAAAGAGAAGTGGTGACAACAAGCATCCTTGTCTGACTCCGGTTCGCACCTGGAAGCTGTTTGTGAGCTGCCCTCCATGGATCACTCTACAGTGTATGCCGTCGTATGAATTCTTGATCAGGTTGACCACCTTTGCTGGGATGCCATAGTGCCGAAGGAGCTTCCAGAGGGTCTCTCGATCCACGCTATCGAATGCTTTCTCATCCATTCCCTGCAGGCTGCAAAAATGTCAGGGGAGGCTGCTCCTCCCTTCACTCGATGCTCCCGCTCATATCAGCCAACTGCAGCCTCATCTCCTGGAACTCGGGCAGCTGTCGCTTGATCCGGTCGTACAGTCACACGCTGACTGGCTCCCCAGCCTGGATGCTCTTGTGGAAATCCCACAGGCGACACTGCAGGACTTGGCACCATTGGTTTCTTTAATGTTGTGGTGTTTGCACGACTGCCAGAACAAAGCCGCCAACTCCTCCCTCACCGACTCCCACCAATTCCCCTGGTTGCCACAGAACCCTCTGATGCTTTCCCGTTCTGCCAACACCGCCAGGCCTCGCCCCCCTGCTCCTTTATCTTGCAAGCTCTGGATGTTCAGCTTCACTATCCTCTGCCCTGGGCCAGGGACGGGGCGGCTCCAGGCACCAGTGCAGCAAGCTGCGGGGGGTGGCCTGCCGATCGCTGTGAGGGTGGCAGGAGGTCCCCTGGTAATGTGGATTAGGCGGCATGCCTGCGGGAGTTCTGCCAGTGCCCCAGCTGCAGCAGCAATTCGGTGGTGGTACGCTGAAGGCACAGGACCGGCGGACCTGCCACAGGCATGCCGCCGAATCCGCCTTACCAGAGGACCTCCGGCAGGTGTTGGGATAGATCTGTATGACATTATACACTAATGTTAGATGTGTAGAAAGTGTGACTAGAAAGGAGCAGTGTGATGGTGCTGCCCGTGGGAGCCAGCTGAGGTCACTCAATCAGGGTGAACTGCAAACAAAACGGGGCAGACAAACCCCAAACGCTGGTGGTTATTCTAATACTTAGATTTACCAACCAGCACAAAACAGCTTCTGTAGCACCTCACTGGTTACTCAGAAGTCCAAACCACGCAGTTCCCTTGAAGTGCCCAGCCTCAGGCCTCCGTCACGACACACACGTCAGATATGATGATGATTCCTGAGAATCTGATCTCATCATATCAAAGAAAAGGTTCTTCCAATCCCAAAGGATCAGCCACACACCCAGGTTCAATTATAACTTAGATCTTACCCAAAATACACGCTACAGCCAATTCTTATTAACTAAGCTAAAATTTATTAAAAAAGAAAAGAGAGAGGGAGAGTGTTGGTTAAAAGATCAATATACAGACAGATTTGAATTCAATCAAGGAGTGAGGGGCACCAGCAGAGCTGTGAGTCTGGAGGTCAGGACTGGGGATAGCAGGGGCTGCAGGTCGGGAGTGAGAGGCACCTGCAGAGCTGGGGGGAACCCAGGGGGCTGCAGGTCGGGAGTGAGGGGCACCAGCAGAGCTGTGAGTCTGGAGGTCAGGACTGGGATAGCAGGGGCTGCGGGTCGGGAGTGAGGGGCACCGTCAGAGCTGGAGGGAGTGCAGGGGGCTGCGGGTCGGGAGTGAGGGGCATCAGCAGAACTGTGAGTATGGAGGTCAGGACTGGGATGGCAGGGGCTGCGGGTTGGGAGTGAGGGGCACCGTTAGAACTGGAGGGAGCGCAGGGGCTGCGGGTCGGCAGTGAGGGGCACCAGCAGCACAGTGACTGAGGAACTCAGCAGGGAGTCCAGGGGGCTGTGGGTCGGGAGTGAGGGGCACCAGCAGAGCTGTGAGTCTGGAGGTCAGGACTGGGATGGCAGGGGCTGCGGGTCGGGAGTGAGGGGCACCAGCAGAGCTGTGAGTCTGGAGGTCAGGGCTGGGATAGCAGGGGCTGCGGGTCGTGAGTGAGCAGCACCAGCAGAGCTGTGAGTCTGGAGGTCACATCTGCAGGGAACAGTTCTGAACTTGGAGCACTTACAACTTGCAGAGTCTTTGTAGGGCATCCCAAATGTTTCCTGTATTCACAGACAGTTGTTGAGATGGTTCACCCAATTCCTCACCTGTGCACACAGCTCTCGGGAGCACTTTTTTCTAGAGCCATAGAGGTCTGAGACCCACGGCTGTTCCCCTCATTCCAGCTGCGAGATCACATCAGGTTTGGAAACTGGAAACCCTGGGAAGGGAAAGAAAACAAGGGAGGTCAGTGGAATTTGTGGGATACTTGTCACAAGGAATATTCCATGGTTTTAACCCCAGCTCATTTTTAAGACGTAACATCCCAAGGCCGGCTTCCTTGGCTCAAAGTGGCAGGAGAGTTATTATTATAACTCATATTCATGACCTTAGTGCCTAAGATCCAATGAACCGTGGGCCCCTGTTGTGCTGGGCACAGCACAAACCCAGAATAGAAGATGGCCCAGGCCCTGAAGAATTTACAGTCTAAATAGACAAGACAGACACAGATGAGGGAAGAGGTGGAACCCGCCAGCAGAGTGAACTATGTGAAGGCAGAGGGACAGATCTGATGAACACAGGTATAGAACTTGAGACTATTGTATTTAATGTTATGACTAGGGCCAGTGTTTTCCAGAAATTGCTGCTATTACTGCATTTCCCCCTGAAACTACTCTTCATTTCTGGAATCACCCTTCGTATCCAGAATAGCTGAACAGAAGGTGGGTGGGGATGCAGGGTCACAAACCCCACATTTCTGCCTGGAGACCCCTGACTCCTCCCCAGAGCACGGAGCAGAGGCTGGGGGCTGGCTGCTTTTGAGACTTGCTGCCAATTTCTTCCCTCCTCATACAAGTCTGGGCTCAGAAAAAACACTGGAGCTTCCCCTTGGGAGATGGGGCACTTGGCAGTGGGACGCTGGGCACCCTCATGGTGCTGCAGCGCAGACGGCATCCACAGCACCTCTCCCCTGCTCCTCTCCCCTGCACACAGCTGGTTCATGTCCCATCTCCCCAGCACACAGCCGGCTCTAGGCTCTCAATGCCCAGTGTCTGGGCCTCATCTCCCCCACACAGCTGGCATAAAGGATTATATATTGCTCCTGTCCCCTCCCCCCAATGCACTTTCCGGCTGTAAAGGATTATATGTTGCTCATGCTTGTCAATTACTCTGTTTTCGCTGCCAGCAAACACTGGCCCTACTTATGACTGTTATCTGTATCTTTGAGCCAGCCCTTGAAAGCACGAATACTTCACAGACTGTGGTGCTGAGATGGGCCAGATGATACCGGGGAGGCTGAGGGATCGGGAGATGGGTTTCCTGTGCAAGCTGGTGTCACTAAGGCTGGATCTCAAGGCTGGTTATGCAGAACTCCATCTTCTGAAGCTTTACCCCGCACAGAAAGGGGCAGTGACTGATTTTACCTCTTTCGGGAGACTGAATATGACAGACTTTTGGGGGAGAAACAGCTGAGTTTGAGCTGACTGAGAAGGGCCTTTTTGCGCTACAAACTGACATGACCTGATAACCCAGACGTAAGCTTTTAAAGAAGGTTTTTAATATACTTTGGAATGATCAGGGATTCCCAAGAGGACTGATGGTAAATAAACATTTTGATGCTTTTCTTGCTTTATATCTTTTCCCCATAAGGCACAATGCCACTGTCATGGATCCACAGGATCTGTGCAATGCCCTGGCTTTTAAACTGTCCTTGGGAGGTGCCCCTTGAGTGCACTACACCCCCAAGGGCTCCCACTCTTCCACAAGGACAGGCCATGTAGCTTCAGCACCTGAGCCTCTGGCTTCAACACTCCTATTTCAACCTGTGAGCTCTGCCAGCAGGTCCAGCCGAACTACACTCCTGTTCAGAGACTGTTCCTCAGTCAATGCACAGAGCAAGTTTGTGCTGTGACACTGGGCAGACTTTTAAAACATAGCAGGGTTCATTAGTCAACTGAAATACAGCACTGAACGTCTTTAGATTAGCACAGAGAAGCAAAGACGACGATACAGTCCATACTGGCCAACGCCCTTGAGCCAGGCTGCTGTAGAAAACAGTTTGGTTTCCTTTCACTGAGCCTGTCCATTTGTCTTTGCTCCAGTAGAGCTCCCTGCATCTGCAAACCCAGTTCTTCCTGCTCCCAAGCACATCATGAGTCCATGTGTGCTTCACTCAGCCAAGCTGAGACCCTCCCATGGACAGGTGACAATTATTCCCTTGTCTCTGTCGGGTATTCCACTGATGTAGGTTGGTCCCAGCCTGTCCTTATGACCCATTCATATCACCCCGTGACAGCTCCGTGACAAAACACCTCATGTCTCCTGCTCTTTATAATCATGGCAATACCAACCACAGAGGGAAACTGAGGTGTGTATTGACATCACCAAAATTCCTGCCTCTCTCACACACACACTGCTCACAGCCCTTGGAGAGAAAGCAAAGCACGGGAACTGGAGGTCAGTCCAGTGAACACAGTGCAGGACAAGCTGCAATCCTCACAGCCTGGTCAAACAGGAGAGGCATGTGGGTCCCCACCCATAGAGAGGGGCTGGCTAGAGGCCTGATACCCGAGAGGCCATTCCTTGAGCAGACCATGGAGGCAGGTCAAAGGCTTCTCTACCCTAGAACTGTGGCATCGCAAAAGCACATTTTGGGGAATTGGGAAATCTAGTGACTCAGGTGTAATGGGAGGGAGAATTAAACTCCCCAGTGTGTGGAGAAGGCTGGGGAATTAAACACTAAAATTCAGGAGCAACAGCCCCTAATTCTTCTGAAAAGAAGGAAGTTTGGGGTGGGCTTTAGCAATTAGGTTGCACCACATTCATAGATTGGAATTATTAATTAATAAGTGATGTAAATCATGAGTATTAATGCTTGATGCTTATGGACTTCCCAAAGGCCACGTATGGGTTGGGGCAGCTATTGACATTCTTGTTATCAGAGAAAAGGAGCAGATAGGGTACATAGCCATCCTATTACCATAAGGAAGTGGATAAAATACCTCTCCTAGTTACCAGGTTTTCATTTTGTCGGGTCCCTGAGACAGTGTAAACTGAAGCAGGCTCCCTTCTGATGGGCTCCTTTGCCCGTCGATCTTTCTTTCCAAGGGTGTCCGTATCTTGTAAGTGTGCACAGGGCAAAACCCTCTTTACTGTACTTACCTTAGTTTAATCGTTACGTGTATTGAGCCTGGCCTATGAGTTCAGTTATAACTGTCTGGATTAAATCACGTTTCTGCGTTTCACCAAATTCCATCTTCTCAATTAACTCTGAGTAGCCCTGTGCAAGGGCAAGTTGTGCCCCAACCTGTAATCTTATAGGTGTAGAAACTGTCCAGACTACACCACCGCCCTGTGACATCATCAGCCAAGCGCCCATTGGTGCCTGGGAGGTGGCCCTGGTGTGGGAGGGAGGATGCAGCAAGGACTCAGGGTCGGAGGCCGGGGTCACTGTGCATTGAGATGGGGAGGGGGGTAATGAGCGGGAGAGGGAGGTCAAGAGTTATAATAATAAATAATAATAATATTGGGGGGGGGGGATGTATAATGAAGTGAAACTGAACAGAAAGGAAACTGGAGTGGAGGCTCTAAAGCAACAAGGCTTGGGCAGGGATTCGGGGTTAAAGGTCTGGGATCCCCCAGAGCTCTGGATCCCCAAACCTCTCCTCCCTCCCACTGACCCACAAAGCCCTCTTCCCGGGTGCCCTTCCCCCACACTCCCCTCCGCTTCTTCCCACTACTCTCAGCCGGCACCACCTCCGGCCACCTTGGGAGCTTCTTGTGTTCCCGCCTCGTCTCTCACTACCTCCTCCCTCCCTGCTGCTTCTTAGCTCTAACCCTGCACATGCCCGCCCCATGTCCTGGCACCCCAGAATTATCTACTCCTCCCTTCTCCTCCCCTCCCATAGCTCTGTTCTCCCTTCACCCGTGGGGTCCTGAATGGCAACTTTATACACTCTCCTATCAAAAGAGACTGTCACACAAGCCAGGCATGAGTCACACACGTATTAACTCGATTTAGAATTCTACAGGAGGCGTATTTTCCTCCTATAATGAGGTAACGGCATGAAAGCTACAGTTATTAATGTAGTTATTAAGGTATCCTATAAGGATACATTAAATGCAATTTTAAAATGACTGTTGGCACCAAAAAGGCAAATGTCCAAAAATTATTCTAGTGGGTGGGGGATAAGGCAAAAAAAGTGGGGCAAGGGAACTTGTCAAAACTTGTATGACAAATAAAGGTATAAAGTTATCACTGCTCAGGTTTTTTAGAGCCCCCGCAGCTTCTAATAACCCAGGGGACAGGACTCCCTTACCCAGCGAGGTCACCGTCCCATAGTTCTCCTGCATGACATCCCTGTAGAGGGCTCTCTGAGCGGGGTCCAGCAGAGCCCCCTCTCTCCTGGTGAAATACACAGCCACCTCCTCGAAGGTCACCGGCCCCTGAAAGAGCAAGAGTCCAACACTCAGTACCTGCTGCACCACTCACAACCCCACATGGGGGAAAGGAGCCAATCAAAGGGAAGCTCTGGCTGGCTCACGGTCAGGAGTCCCGCCCCCACCCTGCTCAGAGCAGCCAGGAAACACCAGGGGGAGGGGACGAAGCGAGAGCCCCTTGTGTCTCCCAGTAGATCCATCACCCCCCCACTAGCCACAGACGGATACAGGGGATGGAGCCCCTAGCAGGGCGCAGGGAGAGCTCGCTGGCAGGGAGCCCAACGCTGTTCTCATTGTGAAGAGCAGGACAGGACCAGACTTAGTGGGGGGCAGATGACATGACGGTCCAGGGGGGCCTTGCTGAGGGGTGTCCTGTCTCTCCTCCCCCCACTTCTCTTCAGCTGTCTGCCCCTGCACCTGTTCCTGCAGCCCTGCCCCCTCCCCCACTGGGAGCTGCCCCTGCCAAGCTGCTCCCAGGAGCCTCCCGTGTGCCGTGCGGGGGGGGGGGGGTGTTTGCTGATGTCAGGGTGGCCCCACCCTCCTGCCTCTGCCCAGTCTCTGCTGAGCTGAGCGGGGGGGACAAGATTCTGTGCTGCTGCCTCTGGTTCAGGAGTGGGAGCTGCTGGCCCCTGCTGCTGTGTGAACGAGCCTTCGGACTAGTGAGTGCCGCTGGGCTGGGAGTGACAGCGGGTGTGTCTCACCCCCGCCCCCCGCCACACACTCACCCCACAATAGACACTTCAATTACTGTTATTACTTCTTTTTACTTCCTGTCAAAATGTGCAAAGTGCACATAGTCTCTGTAATTTTATTCTTTCACATTTGGTCAGGATGACAGTGCTGGTATTTTAGCTTTCTAACTGGTCTGTGCATTTCAAAATTTTATTTCCATCTTATGCTTAAATTCAATTCTTTGAGTAATGAGTTCTAAAATGCCTCAGCTGTCCTGGCTGGAGTAATTATCATTATTACTGTTATTACCGTATTGTGCTTTGTCATTCATTATTTAAAATGGTACAGTCAAATAACAGACTCTACATTTTGCATGTACTTACCTTAGCAGGGCTCATTTAAAAAAAAATTAGCTAAACTCAAAACTTTAGACACTGTGCAGATGAAGATCACTTATCTTCAGATTGTATTTTTAAATCTGTCTGTAAAGTAACTTAAAATGTCTATGAAAATAAATACAGTTCCAAGTATGATACTAATAGCAATGATGGAGTGAAATGTTAATGAGTCACCTACATGATAGTGACCAGTTAACACAAATGCCAAAATAACTAGAGAAATAAATTCCCATTCGTAAAAAAGAGAAAAAAACTTTAATCCCCTATGTAAACTAAGTAAATATGTTTTCAGTGGAATGAAAAACAATTGACTAAAATAGAGGAGATAATGGCAGTAACATGGAGCGTGTCTGTTAGAGAAAGTAAGCAGATTTTATTTATTTTTATTTATCTCTACTAAAGATGGGGTAAAAAGTATCAACCTTGTGTTTCTGATACCTGCATTAAAGCTCCAGAACTGATACCTCAAGGCTTGGGATAGGGAATATCTTGCTGTATTGTCTCCTGATTGTTCTAAATTTACTTTTAAATTTAATATGTGGCTGTATTAAGATTATGGGAAAAGAGGTACCAAGTGGTAACAGGGTGAACAATTAGCAGGAAGATTAATTTTAAATAATTTTTTTTTTGTAAAGGCACCTCTGTTTCCAAATGTGCCTTAACCACAGGATACAGGTTGTGTGTCAATGCTAATGAGGTATAATCAGAATCACATTATAAAAAGGGGGTGCCCAGAGCAGGAAAATTGAGCTCCCTATGGGAAATTCCAGCAGGAACCATCCCTCTACTGATGATCAATCCATGAGAGACACCTCAGACCCTAATACTATTGAACAGGATGTGAGTAGAACTAGAGTTGTAACTTTTGCACAGGTCTTTATAGAATGTCTATGTGCCTTGGGTCTTCATAACCTTAACTGTAACTTCAATAAAACTTGTAAAACCGACTAGACCTTGTACCTGTGAATGTCTGTGTGGTCACTCCCCTTGGTCTGTGTGTGTTCCTAGAGACTGTGCATTTAAAGCAAGTAGCAGAGGCGACTTTCACTCTGTTAAGCTTGAAACTGTCGCCACCAGAGCCGACCCCGCGGCGGTGTAATGCCACATTACAAACTGCACTTTAAATAAAAGGCTGCACAATACACCACACACCAGGCCACCCTCACTTCTGCGCTGCTGCTGGCGGTGGCATGGCCTTCAGAGCTGGGCGCTCGGCCAGCAGCCGCTGCTATCAGGCCGCCCTGCCAGTGCTGAATTTGTGCCATGGCTGAGCTCTGGCACCTCTTTCAATACAAATTAAGCACTAGAGGGAGGCACCGGGGCCTGGACGTGACGGTGGGGAGCCCGTGGGGGCCAGGGGTGATGGGGGGCACCAAAATACAAGTTCACCCAGGGCGCCATTTTCTCTAAGGCCAGCCCTGGAGCTGGGTATGGGGGAGGGGCACATCCCCTCAGGCCGTGGTTCTCAAGCAGGGGTCCCTGGACCTCTGGGGGGCTGCGAGCTGGTTTCAGGGGCTCCTCCAAGCAGGGCCAGTGTTAGACTCGCTTGGGCCCAGGGCAGAAAGCCCAAACCTCCCTGCCTGGGGCCATGAGCCCTGCCACCAGGGGCTGAAGCCAAAGCTGGAGCAATTAGCTCTGTGGGGGGCCCTGTCACATGGGGCCCCAGGCAATACCCCTGTTTGCTACCCCCTAACACCAGCCCTGGCTTTTCTGTGCAGAAAACCAGGCGTATGCAGGGCAGTGGGGGTTTTATAACATGTTGAGGGGCCTCAGAAAGAAAACAGTTGAGAACCCCTGACTAAGCCTCATTGGTGGGTGCCCCTCTACATCTCACAGCAGCCGCTGGTTAGTCGGGTGAGGCTCCAGCCCTGGGATTCTGCTCCCTTTACCTAGCCCCACCTAGGTGTGTTCTTTGCTCTTCCACAAATCAGAGCATTTCCACCTTCTAACCTCATGGGTCTGTTCCTAGAATGGAAGCCACATATTAAACAAGTCCCAACAGGTTTGCTACACCCTGGCTTCCTCCCATTCTCCACCCTGTGAATTTCCTGCCCCGCAATAACCTCTAAACCAGACTGCCCAAGCCTCCCACCTCCTGTGTATCTGCTGTCACTCTCCCTCCAGCAGGAACCCACCAATAACCCCCAATAATCCCTACCTGAATGGGATCCTCTGAAGCCATTTCCCTTCCCTGTCCCATAGGAGGATGGGATGAACCGGAGCGAGACGTGGGCGTCATTCTGCAGCCTGGCAGGATGAGAAGGGCAGTTGTGGAGGTTTCAGAACTGGCTTTAGTTCATTTCACATCACAATTCCCCCAGGCCCTTTCCCTGCAGACAGACATCCTAGACTCTGCCATGCTGGAAAATGCTTGATCTCTTTATTACAGTGTAGACCTGACCCCTCCTGCCAGGGGTAAATCCACAGACGTTTTTCAGCCTCTGCAGTAATAAAGTCTCTGAACAAAATGCTAGAAAGGAGCAGAACCAAAGGGGCTGGGCAGGCTCCATAGGGGACACTGGTTCCTCCTTCCCCACCGGTGCCCCAGCCATGCCCTGTGGCTGGCAGAGAACGGCCACCCCATCTCCACCCCAGAGGGAGCTGTGTCTCAGGGCTCCCCCAAACAGCACCCAGGAACCCCCATCCCTTTTGGGGAATGACTCAGGGCAACAATTTCCCACCCAAACAAGGACGAATTGCTGCAGATGAAATGGAGGGTGGGGGGAAGCCCCCCAAATATGAGGAGAAGTTAAATTGACATTTGAGAATTATGGAGAAAATTGGGAAAAATAAGAGACTAGAGAGTCAATAATTTTAGGAAAAACGAGGGAATCTCCTTGGGTTTGACAGTCCTGTGTGGTGAGGGGAGAGAAAAGGGGGAGAACTAAAGAGACTTGTTACCAGTGCTGGGGAGGGAAGTGGCACAGACAGGAGAAGGATGCAGGTATCTCCCCCCCCCCCCCCGGACTCACACACAATCTCCCCCTGGACTTTCCCGGCTGCCCAGAGACCGTTCAACCCCCACCTGCCCCACTGCCCTTCCCCCGCCTGCAGCTCCGGCTTCTCCCCGCCCCTCCCGCCCCCGCCAGCCACACAACGGGGAACCCCCGGGCCCCAGGCTCTGTCCCCACCTGGATCCCAGCGGGGCCGGGGGCAGATCCTGCTGCAGCGGAGAACAGCGGCTCCGCTCCGGCTCCGGCGGCTCCAGCGCTGCTGGCAGCACGTGGCCACCAGGGAGCAGCTGCCGCGACACAATGTGCCAGAGCCCCGCCCCCAGGAGCTGCCCCGCCCCCAAGCTGTGCCAGAACCCCGCCCCCAGGAGCTGCCCCGCCCCCGGGCTGTGCCAGAGCCCCGCCCCCAGGAGCTGCCCCGCCCCCGGGCTGTGCCAGAGCCCCGCCCCCAGGGGCTACCCCGCCCCCAGGAGCCTCCCAATGTCCCATCTCTGGGCTTTGTTCTCCTGCCTCCTTCTTCCCAGCACCCCAAGCTCCCAGCTGCTCCCTTCCTGTGTCTGCAAACACCCCCCCTCCCCCGGGGCGGGCTGCAGCACTCACTGGGGCTGTCTCCAGTGGCTGAAGTTGCCTCCATCTCTGCTTTACTTGGGGGGTGGGGAGAGACAAAGAGAGGAGATGGTCCCAGGGTGTGAAAGCAAAATTAGGGGGCAGGGAAAGAAGGACTGTTTGGAAAGGTGGGTTTCTGGGAGGGGGGTAGGGAGTCAGAAGAAGTTGGGCAGCAGAGGCTCAGAGAAATTGAGGGGAACCCCCTGGGTGTCCCAGTGTTGGCCAGGGTTTGTACAGCACCTAGCGCAATATGGGGTCCCCATCTCAGTCATGGTCTGTGCAGCACCTGGGAGCCCTGATGTCTGTTTCCTGATCACAGGTGCTGGGAATGGAGAGAGGGAAAAACTCAGCACCTGAAGGGTTAATGCAGCCCTGTGTGCAACCCCCACTGGGTGGCGCTGCTGCTCTTATGAGGGTATTAACAGACCAACATTGCAATCCCAGTCCCATAGGGTCTAGTGGTCAGGATTCCTGGTTTTCACCCAAACAGCCTGGGTTTAATTCCCAGTGTGGGAATAATGCAGAGTTTTTGCTCAGAGGGGAGGAAGGGAATGAGGAGGGATCCTAGAAACAGAGCATTAGACAGTGCTGGGAGGGGATCCCAGAAGTGGGAGTGGGGGGCAGAGCTCTGAGGGGAGATCAGGGAAGGATCCCAGCAGTGTGGGAAGTGGGCAGCATGGAGAGTCCAGGCCTGGCATGGGGAGTGGGAAGGGGGAATGTGTCCCTCTAAACTCACCCAGGGCAGACTAGGCAGGCTTGGAAGAATTACGTGTTTGTTGGTAAATGTCAATTTCTGTGGAAACACACGACCCAATGGCAAAATATTTCCATCGATAATAATCAAAATTGACAGATGGGCAAAGTAAGAAACATGCTGCTTGAGAACGTGTCCTGTTCTAATCCTATAGGGGTCCCTTCTGCCTTAGGCACCACCATGTGGGTGTTTCATTTTCCTCCCCATTTTCACACAGACACACAATTTCCTTTGCATGGATCCACGAACAGCAAAACCTCCCTGTGTCTCTTGTCTGAGCCAGGGCATTCAATTCCATTGAAACCTTCTCTCCTGCAATGGCAATGGTCAGACAGAGGGGACGTGTCCACCTTCACCCCCCACCCCCCGGCAGTCAGATATTTTCTCTCCTCTTCATGCTGCTGTTGTTATTCCATGAGTCATCAAGGATGGAATAAAAAGCTGAGGTTACTCCAGGGTGAGGAAAGAAAGGAGCCACCAACTCCCTGAAAAATCTCAGTGCCCAGAAAAAACCTGCCCTGCTATTGGACTCACAGAGGTGCTGGCGATACGACAGGAAAAGGGACTGTCTGAATTGTCAAGGCAGAGAATGGACAATCTACAGCAGCATCATTAACCACAAACACACTCTAGCCATGCTCCAGCCAGTAGGGAAATGGGCAGGAATTCTTGCTGTTCAGCCATGGCCACACGTACAGAGCTGCACAGCAGTGAGTGTGCTGGGGAAGCTGGTCTGAGCAATTGGAAATGACCCTTCAGTGAGAACAGAGCCATAGTGTAGAAAGGCCCCTGTGTTAAGCGGTGATGACTGAGGGCTTAGGGAGCTGGGCTGACACCATAGGGGTTTTTCTTTGGAGGTTTGATTCTTGCCAGCTAGGCAAGGCTGATGTGTGGTTTCTTCATGGCTGTACTTTCAGTGATGCAGGTTTCTCTATCCCATTGTTCCATAATTATAATCAGCCAATCAGAACCTCTCCATAGACCCCTTACACGACAACCTTTCTACCATATTGGCTGCAAATATAGACCAGTGGTCGCAACGGTGATCTATACAGTTACAGATTATGTCAATAACATCACAGGAGGTGACACGGCATCAGTGAGACTGACACTGGAATACTGCCTCCAGTTCTGGTGTCCTCATTTGAAAAAGATGTTGTGAAATTGGAGCTGGGGCAGCAAAGAGCCACCAAATGTTCTGAGGGCTCGAGAAAAATGCCTTCTAGTGAGCTATGAACGAGCTCAACCTGTTTAGCTTATCAAAAGAAGATTGGCAGGTGACTTCAATGAAGTGTTGAAGGGCCTTAATGGAGAGAAAAGATTGGGTATGAAAGGGCTCTTTAATCCAGCAGAGAAAGGCCTAACAAGACCCAATGGCTGGAAGGTGAAAAGAGACAAATTAATATTACAACTAAGGCACAAATATTCAACAGCGAGGATGATTCACCACAGGAGCAAGCTACCAAGGAAAGTGTTGGATTCACCATCTCCTGATGTCACTTAATGAAGACTAGATGCCTTTCTGGAATGTGTTTGCCCCAAAAGTAGCTCTTGTGTCATACAGGAGGCCTGTGATATGCAGGGGGGGGCAGATTAGATGCTCTAATGGTCTCTTCTGGCCATAAAGGCGACTAATTTCTGAAATAGTGAGTGTAGCATTGGGAGCAGCGTCTGATGTTTTCCCGTCTAGCCGGCTTGCTGCCTAGAACGAACGCTCCTTGAGTGGGGTGATCCACAGGGAGTAGCTCAAACCTCCAAAGTGCCTGGGCAGGGGCAGGACATTAGCACAGCAAGGGAGGGGTGTGGCAGTGACATCACAAAGGCCTTTTGCAGGACCTCAGACTATTGGTCAAAGGTGGTGGGGAGGTGGTGACCTCACAGAGAGATGCTGACATCAGCCAGGCAGGACAGGGGTGAGGGGCCAGGGGCCAGGGAAACCTCAGAGACCCCTGTGGCTTTGCTTCAGCAAGTCTCCTCCTCCAGGTCTCTCTTTGAGGACTGAGAGAGTATTCGGGTTCAAGGACATGAGCGCCAGGAGGAACCTCTTTCGAGTTTTCTCCTTCCCTTTTAGGGAGTTTACTAGAAAACAGAAGTCCCTGTTCAGAAGGTAAGAGTCTCCTTGAGGGAAGGGGTGTCATGGGGGTGTCACATTCAGATGCCGGTGACCCCCCCCCCCCCCATGTATGGAAGTTCCCACCACCCTGCTCTGTGTTCGCAGTGCGGGAGAGAGCAGCATCCACGGCAGTGATTTGCTCCTGGCTGCCGGAGCAGAGCAGCAGGCTCAGCTGTCAGAACTTCCCGGAGCGATGAAAGGGGAGGGGCCCATGGCTCTGTAGCAGGAATGCAGGGCAGGCGAGTTCACGGCGGGCATTGTGGGATACTGGAGGAGGCCAGTTATGGTGATATAATGAACAGCAGCGTCTACAGTGATGAGCTGCCAAATTTTTAACAACGGGTTCCCTCCTTCCCCCCCCCTCCGGGGGGGGGTCGTGCCCCATCGTGTGTTCCTTGACACACACACTCCGAGACCCCTGACCCATCCCCCCCTTCCCTGTCCCCTGACTGCCACTTGCCGCCACCCAACCCCTCCTCTCATTCTCAATGGCCCCCCAGAATCCCTACCACATACAACTACCCCTTCTCTCTGTCCCTGAGTGCCCCCACCACCTCATCCAACCCTGCTCTTTCCTGACTGCTCCCCGGGACCCTTGCCCCATTCAATCCCCCTGTTCCCTGCCCTCTGACTGCCCTGACCCCTATCCACCCCCACAACCCACCCTCCCTGCCCCCTTACCCTGCCTGGGGACCGGGTCCACTCTGCCAGGACCACGACCGGCGGGGGGGGAGGACGCGGGGCCGTGCCGCAGCCAGTGAGTGTCGGGCGGGGACCCGGGGACGGGCAGGGTCGTGGCCGGGATCGCGGGGCCGGGAACGCGGGGGGGGGGAGACGCGGCCAGGAGGGTCGGGTGGGGACCCGGGGACGGGGCTGGGCAGGGTCGCGGCCGGGAACGCGGGGCGGGGGGGACCCGGGGACGGGGGGGGGGGGCCGGTGGCCGGGGAGGCGGGGACGGGCCACCGCCAGGGACCGGCCGGGGCACACGCCCCCCCCCCTAGTTTCCTACCTCAGCGTCGTCTTCCTGGGCCGGGGAAGCCTGCCTGCTTCTCAGCCCTCCCAGGCTTCCCGCGCGAACAGCTGATTCGCGGGAAGCCGTGGGGGAGGAGAAGCAAGGAGGAGCTTCATGGTAGGAGGTGGAGGCAGAATTCGCCACGGTTCGCGCGAACCGTTTGCTAAAATTAGACGCCGGACAGCCGGTTCTCTGTCCGGCGTCTAATTTTAGCAAACGGTTCGCGCGAACCGTTGCGAACTGTCTGCAGCTCACCCCTGAGCGTCTACACTGACACTCTGTCACTTTAAGTTTGCTCAAAAAGCTCTAGGCCTCTCGTCGATGTGGTTTTATTTTGTCGCCTAAACAGGGCAGTTTTGTCACCAGACGTGGCATTGCAGTGTGTGCACCAGCCACAAGCTGCCGACCGAGGGAACGTTGTGTGTTTTTCACACACCTGAGCAATATAATTCCGCTGAAATAACTGTGTAGTGCAGACCTGGCCAAAGATTCTCTCTCTCTTTCACACACACACACACACACACACACACACACACACACACACACACACACACACACACACACACACACACACACACACACACACACACACACACACACACACACACACACACACACACACACACACACACACACAGCTTGCAAGGAAAAGCTCACCTGCTCCTCTGCTTTGCAGAATCCAAACACAAGCAAAGCTTGTCAGGCCCCAGTGGGGATGTAAGGAGTCAGGTGTGAACAGACACTGTACCTTAGTCACAGTAGGCACCATGGTTTAGCTGATTAATGTACCTGTTTTGTAAACAGGAGATGCTGGTTTCAACTCCCAGTGGTGCCTTATTGAGATGCTTTTAGAGCACCTGGTATTAGCTACTGTCAGAAGATAAAATACAGAGCTAGATGGACCTTTGGTCTAGCCCAGTGTGGTTTTTCTTATGGTTTAAATTACACTCACTGGCACTGATAATAGAGTTACTGAAAGTTTGGGAGTTAAGAGCTGATAGGTCAGTGGTCCAAGCCCCTTGCAGGTGACCCCCTCCCTCTGGGACAGGGAAAGGTCTGAGCTATCACACCAAATGCTCATTGTGGCTTCCAGAATCTGTGGGCAGCTCATTTAGTTTACACCCAGGGTTGAGTCCTTGATTCACACATCAAGGATAACAACCCTTTGTTTCTCCTGCCCCAATAACATGGAGACTGGGAATCCAACACCAGCCACCAGTGATCATTTCGGCAAACAACCCAACCTATTTCCAACATACTGTAAAATCCACATGCAGACTCATACATGAAACCTTTCAAGAAAATCTTCCTGAGGGGGTCTGAAGCACCTGCTGCTGGAGGGAAGGAGGGAGCTGTGGGTTGGGATTGAGGAGCAGCATGAGGAGAAGGGGCCTGTGGGTTGGGTCTGAGGGGCACTGGGAATAGGAGGGGGCTGTGGGTTGGGACAGAGGAGAAGGGTGAAGAGGAGCAGGCTCTGGTTGGGAGTGAGGAGCAGTGAGCATAGGAGGGACTGAGGGTTGGGACTGAGGGGCACTGGGAAAAGAGGTGACATGGGTTTGGGCTGAAGAGCATCTTCATTTGGGGATCCAGCAGGACAGGGGAAGGCAGCAGGTGATTCTAATTCCTTAGGGATATTCTGTGTGTGTGTGTGCAGGGGAGGAACATGCTCTGTGCCCAGAGGCCTTTATTCCTCCAGGCTGCAAGGACAGAGGGGATGTCAAGGAGTTGTTCCTTCAATCCCCCCCACACAAAGGCCCTTCTTAGGAAAGGAAAATCCTGAAGAGAAAGAGTAACACCAAAGAAGACTCCAGAAAGTCAGATTTTTACACTCATAGTGAGAAGTTTATCACCTGACCAGGGACTTGAACCCTGGACCCTCAGATTAAAAGTCTGATGCTCTGCCAACTGAGCTAGCCAGGCTCACATAGGAAAAGTGCTACTTGGTGCAGAGGTGAAGCTAGTCAAGAAAAAGCGAGCAGGAAACAATTGGGGAAACCTGCTGCTCGCTCTCTCTTCCCAGCCCTGTCCTGGCCTGGTATTAGTGCTGGCTAAAAAGATGGGAAAATATCAGCATCTACCAGCCTTTCACAGCTGTACAAGACTCAGGCACAATACAGAGGTGCCCATCTGCAAGTGCCGAATGGTTGGATTGGCTAATGCAGCCTGTAGATGTCCAGGGCACACTGGGATATAGAGCCAAGTGTCCATCACCATCATCATTTCACAGGGATAATGATAATGATGGGAAGGTTCACAACTGACTCAGCAGTTGCATACAAAGGTGCACGTTTGGCAGATACATTGGGAAATTCTGGCTCCTTCTCAGGCTCAGGTTGGCCACCCCGGTCTAGATGTAGAAGTTACAACATTTAAACTTGAAAGAGGGGCCAATTTCCCCATCATTTCCCACCTTTACATCCAAACACGGTGACTTTCTGAATGAACCCTCCTCGTTCAGCCAGAAGATCTTGGGGTGGTTGTAGGAGTCACTGGATAAATTTCTCTGGACTCTGTTCTGAATCAGGTCAGAGCATAGGTACCTAGTGATCTAGTCTGGCTGTAAAATCTATATATCAACACCAAATATGGTGTGAAATTAATCCTCAGAAACAGCTGTTCCTCACCCAGACCCCAGCAAAGGGCTCCCCAGGGAAGGGGGCTGTTGAGGAAGGAAAGATGAAAGACGTCCTTCTATCCCTGGAGGAACTGGGCTCTGCGCTTTGGACAGAAAGGAAGGGAAGGAAATGGCTACATGACGGCAGCAGAACCTGAGAAATGAAACACAACAGGCTTCTGAGCACGTTGCTTCCAAACAGTGAATGAACCTGACTCCTGTACCTTGAAAAGCCAAAAAGCCGTTTCTTTCTATGCCCAGGAGAAAAGAGTTCCAATCATTCCTGCCCATTTACTTTTGAATTATTTTACATTATAAAGAAAATTGTAACAAAATTAGTCTGAACTTGAGCTGCCTGTTATTAAAAGCTGGTTCCCAATTCAGTTCCAACTGCTCTGCTAGAAACACCCCCAGGTCCCTGCTCACCCCAGGAACAGGAAAAAGAGAAACCCCCACTGGGCACTGCCCTTGGCGCCAGGCTGCTGTCCCGGGGTGCGGGTGGGGACTGATTGTTTGCTGCTGGGGAGGGAGCCAGTAGAGGCCTCTGGTGCTCTGCTCCTAGCATCTGCCCGGCCCAGGCTGTCCTCTGCCTCAGCTGCTGCTCCCGGCCTGCTCTAGAGTCAAACACGCAGGGCCCCCAGGGGAACAGAGGCTGGGACAGGGCAGCAGCCAGGGCTGGGCTGGGAAGATGCTGGGAGTTCTCGTTCCCTGAGAACTGGCCTGGCTCCCTTCTCAACAGCAAACAAATCAATTCCACGTCCCCTCCCCAGAAAAACCAGCCTGGAGCCAAGGGCAGCAGGGGACAATTCCCTCCAGTTCCCACCGAGGCAGAAGAGAACCCAGGGTGTTTCTAGCAGAGCTTATGGAACTGACGTGGGGAAACCAGCCTTTAACAACAGGCAGTTCCAGTTTAAGCTCAGTGTTTTTAACAATTTCTACAACATTAAATAACCCTTCAATCATAGTGTCACCATCCATAACATTGCTTCAGCCTTACAGGTTCCCAAGTGCAAAACTAAACATCTCTTCAAATCCAAGGGAGTGGAGATCAGTCAGTGTTCAGAGTCATCCCACATAAAAGAACCATGTTGTGGTACATACTGGCCCCATCATGTGGCCATCGCCTTTCCCTCCTCTCTGTTAAAAGTTTTAGTATTTTGCACAGAAACCTTCTTCCCTCAGGAGAGACTTGGGAACCAGGGCTGCCAGCCAGACAAAAACTTTTAAGAGGAGGCGTAACCTGTCAAAAAATGATCTCCCTTCTTCAGTTCAGTGACACCTTGAAATGTTACTTGTCCCGGCAGAGCTGGAGGATTGAAAGCCGCTACATCAAACCCCTGTGTAGCTCACAGGAATGGACACAAACACTCCCTGGTATCTGAAGAGATGTTTAGTTTTACCCTTGGTAAACTACAAGACTAAAGGGAAAGGCAGTGGTGCCAAATATATAGAGTGAAACACGAAACAATCGTCATAGTTATGCCCATAGTGACTGCAAAATTTTTCTATATACTTCTTATTATTTTCTCTGGTATCTAGACATTGACTAGACCTTGACCAAGAAATTTGGCTCTTGATAAAATAATCAACTATCCCTGGTTAATGGAATGGACGAGAAATCCTTTGTGGTCTCTCCACGCAGGTTCAAATCCTGCCAGCTACAGCTGCAGTATATTGTCATTACTGTTGTCTTAGTGCCTGAGCATCCACAGAGCCAAACTGGAGCCAGATCTAGTCTCACTCTGAGGCTGGCTACACTTAAAATACTGCTGTAGCACTTTGGAGAAGACAGTTGCTACAGTGAGGGGAGTGGTTTTGCATCCCTGTAATAGCTACATTGACAGAACAATCTTTCCTTTCATTTAGCACTATCTAACCACGGCTTAGGTCAGCTTAATTATACTGGTTCTGGGGTTTTTCACACCCTGAAAGACGTACTTGTTAGAGGGTTTATCCCAACACCCTCCCATTCCCTGGTCCTTCTCGCATGACCAGAGAGCAGCAATACACGAAGTTCAAAGGTGCAAACAATTCAATGTTTATTGGGGTAAACTTCCAGCGAGTAATGATTCCAATTTCCTTCCTCAGTGTCCCCCTGCCCAGCTCTGACACCACAGAGCCTTGCCTGTGTCCCTGTTCCCCTTCCCTGTTCCTATTCCCCCCCTTAGCAAAACATAATTCCAATTCCCCTACCCCCCATTCCCATTCCCCCCCTTACTTCCTGATTGACTGCAGACTATATAGTAAAACTGGAGTTCTGCTTAGCTTAACCTTAACCAAGGTTATACCTTGGTTATACCTTAACCAAGCATTTTACTGAAATGTAACTAACCAATCCTAACATAGTGTAACATGATTATCTAACCAATTATACCCTACCACCTTAATTGGTTTATACCCAACAATTTAATTATACAGCAGACAGAAAGAATCACAGCACCAAACAGAGATTATACAGACAAGCAATAGGAAAGTGGGGACTACAGTGATAGAACAACAAAGAAATGAGGATTTCACACCCCAGCTGTTGGTAAGTGAGTTGTTCCCAGACAGGATGCTATCATGGTAGAGGTTGTGGGTGCTGGTTGCTTAACTGTCTGGCCCACAGGGCAGGATTTTGAGGTTCACCATTACTGTCTCAGAATGCCAGCACCCATCTTTTGTTCACTTAAAACACGAGCAGGGAGAGTACAGCACCACAGAACTCATGGAGCTCCAGGAAACATGTAACTTTAGGTCTGGGTGAGTGTGTCTAAAATTCAGCTGTGCTGTAGCAGGTCTCCAGGAGTTCCTATTTGGTATGATGGGATGTTAGAGAAATAATTCCATTGAAGCATTCTGATTGCATCATAGCCAAGGAGAACAAAGAGGGGGGGGGGGAGTGTGTGTGTGAGAGAGAGAGACCATGTATCTATTGGGTTTCTGGTTCTGCTAACGGAACCCCCCCCCCCAGCCTAAGGGGAGCTTCCACAGGGCCTCAGAAACCCACTAATTGCGGGGGACAACTAATAAAAGAACAGGGACAGGAGTGCGGTCAAAGGGTCATAAGAAGGGAGCCTGATGGGGACACCGAGCAGAGAACCCCGGACAGCGCCCACCACTCCTCAAAGGCATCAAGGGAGCCAGCGGACGCCGCCCAGAGGAACTCCGCCCGGAGACGTGAACGGACTAAGGATCGGAAACAAGCCCCACAGTCGCAGGAGTCTCCATTGGCCAACCGCCTCTCCCTGGTCACGTAGATGGCCATTTTTGAAAGAGATGTGCCAACTCGACCGCCCTAAAGAGTTCATCAATTATTAACAAAAACTAGGGTTCATAAGTCACAGTCTTTGTAGCAGGAGGATGGTGGACTGGTCGAAAGTGCTAGTTTCAAGACACTTTTTTCCTATCTCTTGGGTGTTCTGGTATCTGCATAGAGACGTGGTTTCAAATCTCACTGCTGACATGACCATCTGGAGAAAATGGCCTCACTTCAATCTCCTGTGCAACAATAGAACCCCATTTGCTTAGCTTTTCTATTCCAGTAGTTGTGAGAGAAGCTCCAAACCAGGGGGAAACAGGGCCTGTTCTCTCGATCCATCAATTTTTGTCTTCCTTCATTCCAAGCCATTTTCTCAGATACATCCATATTTCCCACACTATTTTGTTTAATGTTCTTTGCTTTTATGAAACTTTAGAGTCATCATTTAATTGCCACACAACTGTACTTCTGAAGTAAAGTGAAACACAATATATTTTGGATATTCTTGCAGAAGAGTTTTGCTTTCTGACCTGGAATTGAACAGGGGCTGCCCGAGGGGGACAATGCTGCTCCCTTTTCTTGACTCATCCAAAAAACATAAGTTCTTGGTGCCCTTTGTTTCCCTGTTCTTCAAAGGCAAATCAGCTGGTGTAGCGGCTACTGAGAAAGCCTTAGAAAAGGGCTCCCAAATTGACAGCAGCTGGTTTCTGTAGTGTAGTGGTTATCACATTTGCCTAACTTGCAAAAGATCCCTGGTTTAAAACCAGGCAGAAACATTGATACTTTCCTTCCTTTGGTCTTTTATCATTCCAAGTCCTTTCTTAACTACATCCATAGCTTCTATGCTTTCTTCCTCATTATTTTTTTCCTTTCATGGAGCTTTAAATTGAAAAGGAGAGGCTTAGCCGGCATTTTGAGGGAAGGAACAGACCATCATTTGGGAGACTGACAGCTACATAACAAATCTGAGCGGAGAAGAATCCCAACCCATTGTTCTGCATATTCAGCTCCCAGCCAGCAGTTTTTCCCTTGCCTTTTTTTTTTTTGAGCTAACCTTGAGTCCAGGGCGCACACACTCTCTCCACCCCACACATCAAATCTGGCCCTGCTGCAAAGTGACCCCTAAGAACCAGCAACCTGCACAAAAGCATGACTGGGGGAAAGGGTTTCCCGTGAAGCGTATAAGCCACTGGATGCGTTGGAAAGAGGCAGGCTCTGAGCGTAACAGTCAGCAAAGAAGGCCTGTTTGGGGATGTGGCTCAGTGGTACAGCGCCTGATTTGCATGTATAAGGCCCTGGGTTCACTCCCCATGTTTGTCTTTCACCCCTGCTGCTTTGCTCATGCCCAGCTGGCATGTGGCCCAGCCAGTCTCCCTGCACAGGTTACAGTCCTGAGCAGTGATGGCAAAGTGCCAATTGCATGGAAGCTCTGGGGGGGTTTCTGCTCCTAAAGCACCAGGGTGACTCTAAGATTCCCATCCACTGAGCTGCTTGATGAGGAAGGACTGGAGAGAAGGGTCCCATCAGCACAGAGGGAGGGACAAGACATGGAGGGGCAGTCAGTGCTGAGAGAGGTCAGTGATTTACACAAGACAGGGGACTCTGGTTCTGGAGGGGACAGGAGGTGAGGGCAGCTTGTTTACAATGATGCTGAATAGAAAAAAAGGCTGGAGTCAATGAAACATGAGAGCATAGAAGGAGAAGGGCAGCTCCACAGACGGCCCTGGTGCTCATACACCCCCGTTCATAAGTACACAACATAAGAATGGCCACACTGGGTCAGATGAACGGTCCATCTAGCCTAGTATCCTGTCTTCTTACAGTGGCCAATCCTAGGTGCCCCAGGGTTCCACAGGTTGACTGCGTGTTATGTGAAGAAATATTTCCTTTTGTTTGGTTTAAACCTGCTGCCTCTTCGTTTCATTTGGTGACCCCTAGTTCTTGTGTCTAGTGGAGTAAATAACACTTCCTAATTTACTTTCTCCAACCCAGTCATTGCTTTATAGACCTCTATCATCTCTTTTCCAAGCTGAAAATTCTCAGTCTTATTAATCACTCGTCATATGAAAGCTGCTCCAGACCCCTAATCATTTTTGTTGCCCTTTTCTGAACCTTTTCCAATTACAATATATCTTTTATCAGGTGGGGTGACCACATCTGCAGGCAGTGTTCAAGATGTGGGTGTGCCATGGATGCCTGTAGAGGCACCCTGGCTTGTCCTAGATAGAGAGACTAGACAAACAGGGACCCAGCCCCCTACAGTGATCCATGGACAAGAACCTGGTTGTTAGTGGGGTGAAGGTTTCCTCTGGCCAAAGGGGAGCTGAAATCCCTCAGGGTCCTGGATCTTAAGCAATGAAAGCTTCAAACTCTTTATAGCCGTGCGTTGAGGTGCATCAGCAGAAGGTTGGGCTGCAGCAGGGGTCGGCAACCTATGGCACGTGTGCCAAAGATGGCACGCGAGCCAATTTTTAATGGCATGCTCTGGGGGCCGGGGCTCCGCACTCCCGCGGGGCAGCGTTTGGCTCTGTGGGGAGTGAAAGATGCTCCCCGCTCATCCAGCGCCCTGCTGCCTTGCACACAGCACTTTGAGGGGTGGGGCGGGGCTGCGCGCAGCAGCCGGGCTCCGAATGAGCAGGAAGCCTCATGGTAAGGGGTCCGGGGCTGGGGGGTGGGGGTAAGCGGGGGCAATCAGGGACAGGGAGCAGGGTGGGTTGGCTGGGGGTGGGATCGCAGGGGTGGTTGGGGTGGGGGTCTCTGGAGGGGGCAGTCAGGAGTGGGGGTGGTGGATGGGGCATGGGAGTCCCGGGATCTGTTAGGGGTGGGGGTGTATAGGAGACAGGGCAGTCAGGAACAGGGTCCTGGGGGCACAGTTAGGGTGGGGGTGTCGGGGGTCAGAGAACAAGGAGCTGGGGGTGTATGGGTCCAGAGTTCGGGGTCCTGTCAGGGGCGGAGCGGTTAGATAGGCATGGGAGTCCGGGGTTCTGTCTGGGTGCGGGGGTGTGGATAAGGGTTGGGGCAGTCAGGGGACAGGTAGGGGGTAGGGTCCTAGGTGGGCAGTCAGGGGACACGGGGCAGGGAGGCTTAGATAGGGAGTGGGGTCCCAGGAGGGGGTAGTCAGGACAAGGAGCGGGGGGGATGGGGGTTCTGGGGGAGGCACTCAGCCCTCTGCCTGGAGCCCTGACCCCCCCCACACCCCTCACACCCCGCCCAGGCCCCTGCCCTGAGCCCTGTACCACCCGCCGTCTGTTGACTCCTTCACCCCGCCACAACCCCAGCCCTGACTCTGGCACCCCCACACATCCCCAGCCCCCCTACCCTGACACCTGCACCCCCTCACATGCCCCCAGCCCTGACTCTTGCATCCCCACATCCCCACCCCCCACCCTGAGCACCAAACGGGAGCTCCTGCACCCCTCTGCACATTCCCACCTGCACCCCTCACGCAAATGGGAGCTGCCCAGGTAAGTGCCCTCACACCCAAACCTCCTGCCCCAACCCTGAGCCCCCTCCCTCATTCTAGCCCCTGGCCAGACCCTTCATCCCCAGCCCTGTGCTCGGTCCACTCCCACCCTCAGCTCAGTGCAGAGAGAGGAAGAGAATGGGCCAGAACCAGGGAGAAGGTAGGTACCCACTGTATGTGGGCAGGGCCGGGACCCCACACCGGCTGCGGGCTGAGCGGGTCCGGCAGCCGGGATCCCGGCTGGTAGGAGCCGGAGGATGGAACCCCTGAGCGGCAGTGGGCTGAGCCGCTGCCGGTCTGGGGTTCTGGCTGCCAGACCCTTCCCAGCTGGGGTCCTGGCCGCAGGCCCCGCTCAGCCCACTGCCGGCCTAGGTGAACAGAACCCCAGACCAGCAGCAGGCTGAGCGGGCCAGCGGTGTAAGAGCAACATTTTAATTTAATTTTAAATGAAACTTCTTAAACATTTTGAAAACCTTGTTTATTTTACAATACACTAATTTAGTTATATAATATATAGACTTGTAGAGAGAGACCTTCTAAAAAACATTAAAATGTATTACCGGCACCCGAAACCTTAAATTAGAGTGAATAAATGAAGACTTGGCACACCACTTCTGAAAGGTTGCCAACCCCTGGGCTGGAGGAACCTAGAGAGTACATTTCTGATCTACATTTCTATTTGTTTGGTTTTTGTAGGTTAAATTAATGCAGGCTCTGGTCCACTCTCTCCCAAGGGTGTAATGTTGCTGTGCACAATGAGAAATCTTGGGGAAAGATTGAAATGAAATGGAAGCAGCATATGGTGGCAGAACCTAAGGAATTAAAAGCCCATTGATTCTTATGTGTGTGCACTGCCTCTGAACCAGAAGTGTAATTTTTCTCGTTTTGTGGCAGCAGCCAGTAAAATATTTAAATATCTATCAGGGATGGTCTAGACAGTATTTGGTCCTGCCATGAGGGCAGGGGACTGGACTCGATGACCTCTCGAGGTCCCTTCCCGTTCTAGAGTCTATGAATCTATGAAACTCTGGCTTTTCCTGAATGCTGTAGACTGTGAGTTCCTGGGAAAGGGCAGGGGGAGAGGGAGCAAGAGGAGAAAGGCAGAGACACTGGAGAAGAATAATGGGAGGAGAAGAAAGAGACAGAGAACACAGAGAGACAATCAATGATTGAAGATGTCCCAACTCGATCTTGCTCCTCACAGGTGTTCAGAAAGCTGGGTAGTTGTAGGTTTCAAATATTAAAGGGATCTCCAGATACCTGATCTCTCTCCTGGCTCCCATTTTAGTATTTTTATTTTGAAATGTTTGGCTTACCCCTGATCTTCTCTTTCCCTAACTGTACTGCAAGTTGGATGGGATTTTTTGTTGTTTTTATGCTTCCCTTTTGTTCATATCAATATAATTATAACAGCAAAGGAATCTGTAGGAGCAAAAACTGACTCAAAACTTTATTTCCCCATCATGCAGGAACATGGTACAAACAGCTCACGCAGCTGGAATCATCACATGGAAGCCAGGGGATGGGAGATGCAGGTTTCCAAGTGTTCTGTCTTCTCAGATGACACATTCCAGCCCCTTGTAGTCCTCCCTCCTGTGACACCTGCTGGGCTTTGACACATTTATTGTCTCATTCTATTGATAATGTGATTGTAACACAACGTGACTGAAATTAAACCACTTCCAGACAAGGAACCAACAAAAGAGAAAAGCCATTATTGCACTGGCTGGGAATTGAAGCCATGTCAATTGTTTGGAAGGCAGCTATGCTCACCACTATACCACCAACACAGCTGGCAGGAGCAGCTTTCCTGCAGGCTACGTGTGCTGGCAAAGGGGGTTACACGTGACCATGGAGCTAGTAAGCAGGGTGGATGGGCTGGAAGCCGCCTGACAGCTGGGAGCAGAGTTAGGGGGCAAAGGTGAAAACAGATCTCATTGGGAGCTGGCCCACACCCAACCTGCCCCTAGGAGAGGGGAACTGAAGCTCAACTTCAATCATAGAAAAATCTTCCCTAAGAAGGAAGGGGATGGCTTGTTTTAAAGACAAGGTTTGTGGGTTTTGCCCACTACATACAGAGGGGCTGGATAGTGCCGAGTCCAGACAAGACTCTGGTAGGATAAGGAAGAAATTCAGGCTGCCAGTGAGCTGAAGGAGGGAGATGATATTTTGACAGTGATGGACACCTCATGTTAAAGGCCTTTGTCTGCCTCCTTCTAGTGATTGTTTGGCACAGGAATGCAGCCCCCA
Source organism: Mauremys reevesii (assembly GCF_016161935.1). Lineage (NCBI taxonomy): Eukaryota > Metazoa > Chordata > Testudines > Geoemydidae > Mauremys > Mauremys reevesii. The sequence goes on along the minus strand of NC_052634.1, from coordinate 22,330,734 downwards.
CTCCTGGGTGTCTCCTGTGGAAATAATGTTTCTGTGCAAAACACAAAAGCTTTTAACAGAAAGGAGGGAAAGGAAATGGGACAGGAATGTAAGGAATGAAACAGCAGATACTTCTCCCACGTGCATTGACTTTGAACCTTGTTGTTTGCCATGTTGTTATATCCCTGTTGTTCCCTGGACATGAGAGGTGGGGCAGGGAGGTGGGGGCTCACATATCTTTCAAAGGACCAAGGAAGGGAGTGTTATTTACTCCTTCTCATAACACAAGAACTAGGAGGGGTCACCAAATGAAATGAATAGTCTACAGATTTGAAACGAAGTATTTCTTCACACAACGCACAGTTAACCTGGGGAACTCTTTAGCAGAAGATGTTGTGAAAGCCAAGACTAGAACAGAGTTCAAAAAAGAACTAGAGAAGTGCACAGAGGATAGGTTCATCAATGGCTATTAGCCAGGATGGGCAGGGATGGTGTCCCTCGCCATTGCTTTCCAGAAGCTGGGAATGAGCAACAGGAGAACCACAGAGCAATGACAAAGCCAGGCTGTCATGGGCGAGTAGTTAGGGGGATGCACTAAAAATCCAGTGGAGTCATCCCCCTCCTCTCCACCCCCAAGCAGCTTTGAATCTTGATGACTCTGATGCTGAAATTCCACTGCCTCAGCATCCTCAACCCCCACTGGAGGCCAGTGTAGAGTCTTTAGATCCCTGTTCATATTTCATACTCCAGCTGATGCACCATTCCTGCCCAGCAACTCACCGTCTGCCCCAGAAGAACCAGCTGGTGGGCCGCACCCACAGGCAGACAACTTATACCGCTCCCCTCAGAGCAGCAGCCGCAGCAGTTGGCAGCTAATCCCCACCTAAGGCTTTGGGGAAGGAGATGGGGATCACGTGTTATTTCTTTCGTACATCGAGTCTCACTGTGTTTGAACATATTTCTCTCTAACTCTGATATAAATTTAGAGCCCCTCCCCCCCATTTCGGCTTTGTAAGAGCCTCATTTCTGTACATAAAACATAAGAACAACCATACTGAGTCAGACCAATGGTCCATCCTGCCAAGTGTCCTATCTCCCAAGAGTGGTCAAAGCCAGATGCTTTAGAGGGAATTAACAGAACACGTAATCATGAAGTGATCCATCCCGTTGCCCATTCCTGGCGTCTTTACAGATGTGAACACAAAGAGACACTTGCAGCTACTTAGAATCAGAGAAGATTAGGGTTGAAAGAAACCTCAGGAGGTATCTAGTCCAAGCCCCTACTCAAAGCAGGACCAATCCCCAACTAAATCATCCCAGTCAGGGCTCTGTCAAGCCGGGCCTTACAAACCTCTAAGGATGGAGATTCCACCACCTCCCTAGGGAACCCATTCCAGTGCTTCACCACCCTCCTAGTGAAAAAGTTTTTCCTAATATCCAACCTAGACCTCCCCCACTACAACTTGAGACCATTGCTCCTTGTTCTGTCATCTGCCACCACTGAGAACAGCCGAGCTCCATCCTCTTTGGACCCCCCTTCAGGTAGTTGAAGGCTGCTCTCAAATCCCCACCTCACTCTTCTCTTCTGCAGACTAAATAACTCCAGTTCCCTCACCCTCTCTTCATAAATCATATGCCTAGGTCTCCTAATAATTTTTGTTGTCCTCCGCTGAACACTCTCCAATTTGTCCACATCCTTTCTGTAGCGTGGGGCGCTGGGGAACTGGATGCAGTACTCCAGATGTGGCCACATCAGTGCCAAATAGAAGGGAATAATCACTTCCTTTGATCTGCTGGCAACATTCCTACTAATGCTGCCCAATATGCTGTTAACCTTCCTGGCAACAAGGGCACATTATTGACTCATATCCAGCTTCTTGTCCACTGTAATCCCCAGCTCCTTTTCTGCAGAACTGCCACTTAGCCAGTCTGTCCCCAGCCTGTAGCGGTGCATAGGACTCTTCCATCCTAGAGAGTAGGAATCTCCACTTGTCCTTGTTGAACCTCATCAGATTTCTTTTGGCCCAATTCTCCAATGTGTCTAGGTCACTCTGGACCCAAACCCTACCCTCCAGCGCTTGGATTCTTTATGTGCTTTCACAGAGCGAAGAGCACATGTTCCATGATTTCATACAGCAGAGTTTTATGCTATAGGGAGCTTTCCCTGTGTGGATCAACATAGACGCACATTGTGACCCTTCTCAGGGTGCTGAGGGCCGTGAGTGTCCTTGTGGCCACCTGCCATGAGGAAGAGGGACTTTTGCATTTGGCAGCTGGATGTTAGTGACCAAACTCACCACCCTGTCAGACAGTCAAGCACCCTCCTCTGAGCTACAGCAACCTTGACAGTTGACAACAAAGACACCTTAACCCCTGAGTTCCTTCAATGTGTCCCCCTCTGGGGTCCAGCTCCAATCACCAGATACTCGGGGTATGTCTATACTATCTGCTGAATTGGCGGGCAGCGATCGATCGATCCAGCGGGGGGGGGGGGGTGTCGATCTATCACGTCTAGTGTAGATGCAATAAATTGATCCTCGAGTACTCTTCTGTCGACCACTGTACTCCAGCTCAGTGAGAGGTGCAGGAAGAGTCTACGGGGGAGCTGCAGCAGTCGACTCACCGCGACAAAGACACCATGGTAAGTCGATCTAAGTACATCAACTTCAGCTACGTTATTCATGTAGCTGAAGTTGCGTAACTTAGATTGATTCCCTCCCCTAGAGTAGACCAGGGCTCAGAAAAATCCCAGATCCTCTCTGCCCGAAGCAATGGTACATCCCAGGTTACCAGTTTTACTGTAGCCCACTGCTACTGGATCACACATAGCACTTGAGCACAGTTATTGAACAAAGGGAAATTTCTTTAACGAGGGACAGAGATTTAAACAAACAAATGTGAATGATGGAAACCAACTGTTACCAACAAAACAAAATCACAAAATGCAACCTACACTTTTTAATAGTTACCTTTCCTACCTAAGTAGATTGAAGTGTGAGGTGACAGTCTATTGCAGTGACTGCTAGTCCCTAGGAGCCAGGGCCCTGCCTTTCTTGAAGCACCATTGGTCATTAGTGATCTCCTTGGTGAATAGAACCAGAGTGTTTCTCTCCACCGTGTTATAAAATGAATCAGTCTTTTGTGTATATTCACAGAAAGGATCATTTCCTCATTGTCATATTGTCGTTTACACTTCCACAGGGTTTCGATGTCTATAATTTGTCTTTGATAGTTTTCCATTGGCTTTTCTGGGCTGGTGCAAAGGTTGACAATGCAGCAACACATCACATAACTGGCTAGCAAGGGATGGGTGACAATTCCCTCCCACTTGAATGGGCCATTCCCAACAAGACCTTTGATTGGGGTGACTCACTTTCATGACAATACCATATGGGCATAATTTTCCATATACTTACATGACTCCTTCAATAGGATTCATACACACCTCTTGCAGTGATCAGGAGTAACAATAATTTACAAGCTTTCAGTAGAGATCTCACTGCTATGCTTCCTGGATAAATATCATAAAATTCAGTGCATTACGTGTGATGAGTTTGTCAGGTCTGAGGCAGGAGTTTCTTGTGAATTACTTTGACCTCTCTGCCAATTGGCACCAAAGAGCATTTATCACACATGCACTGAGCTACACAGTCACACTCTGATAGAACAGAAAGGCCAACACAAAAAATAGAGAAAGGAACAATCAAATACTAAAATGACAATGGTTGGAACTCAACATTTCTCTCAGTCTTTGGACTGATGGGTACTAAGAACTTTTCCCTCAATTGAACCAGGTAATCGCACAGCTGGCTCAGCCCTCCATACTAGCAGATTTCTCACATAGAGAGATGGGTCAAAATTGGAATTGATGTCATGACTCGCTTCCCAGAGGGTATCAATCTGTCTAAGGGTATGTCTACCCTTCAAACACTGGAAATATTCTTCTGACAACATAACACTGTCTACACTGGGGCTTAGGTCACATTAACTACTTCTCTCAGTGGAGTGGATCTTTCACACCCCTGAGAGATGTGGCCATGTCAACATAGCTTTTCAGTGTAGACCAGCCTCTAGATGGCTTTTAGATATGAAAGGCAGTGGACTTCAGCCTTTTCCTTGGTATTGATGGTTGACAACTGCAGCTTTCCTACCTGCTGGACACATCCTATGACAGATGTCAGGCCTTTCCTTTGCAAATTAGAGAAGTGGGGAAGTCAGTGACGCTTACAGTGTAAGTGGGTAAAAACTTAGACAACTTGTCTCCTTGAGTAGTTTTCCTTTTAATAGAAATTGACTTTGAAGCTAAGCAAAATAAGTTCTATTTGAAATACAAAAAAATAAAATCTTATACAGACCCAATATTCTCTTATACACTCTTTCTAACACCTATTCTCCCACCTCAACCTTTGGAGTGAGGTTTTCTACCAGAACTCCTTACACTACAGGGGGTAAATTAAATCAAATTAACTTCTGAAGATTAACCATCATTTCCTGAACTAAAAAAAGAAAAAAAAAACAAGACAATTTTCAGTTTTCCAAAATTATTCAGATTATCAAACAATTAGTCTCTTACTCTTTAACCAATAGCATCACCTATGATTTCATTTTCACTAGTAACACTAATATATTCAAAGATCACAAATTCTGGTCACATATGTTAGTTTTCTTTTAATCCCCATTACCAACAACTGAACCTCGGCTCAAGTTGTGGTTTGTCCGAACACTTCTGTGAGTTCATATATCTCTGGTTCCTCTGCCAGGCGTGTTGGTGGAAGGGGTCTCCTATGTGGGAATCTTTGCATCATGAGGAAAAATACCTCTCTTTTCACACTTTAAATCTTTCAAAGTAGTAGGAAGTAGGGGAGAAGTGATACAAATGCAGAAAACACAAGAGAAAACTGTCTGGTCTACACTAAAGACATTTATCGGTATAATTATTGCTCAGGGGTGTGAAAAATCGACACAGCTGAGCAACGTAGTTACACATCTCTAATCCCCTGCGTAGACAGCGCTACATCAGCAGGAGGCCTTCGCCTGCCAACATAGCCATTTGAGACAATATTGATTTAAACAATTGAACTACATTGTGCTCATATGCACTTCCTTCAGTTAGTCGGGGGTCTGCTGCTGTTCACCATTTCCAAGTGGAGATTTTAAATCACTGCGGTGTCTTTGTTAGCATGGCCAGTAAATTGGAGAGTTCTCTCCTATTGACAGAACTGCACTTGAACTTTCTCCATATCATCATGGAAGGATGGGGAAAAAGCAAAGCTGAAGTGAGAAATGATGACTTTAGCAAATGGACATTTGTCTTAAATTTTCCAATAAATCTGAACTGAACTAATATCTAATTGTGTGACCACACAGCCATCAAGAAAGATAGAAACCGAGATCACAGAGAGATAGAATACATGACAATGAAAGTGTAAATTGAAATTCCAGAGCAGGTTACATCTAATTATTTAGAATCAGGACAAGAGATTCTCCCATCACATTCTCCTCTGATCCATTCAAACGTATTTCATTGAGCACTGTCTCAATAGTCAGTTATGTTATTTACAACATGTTTAGTCTCCTAGCATTGCCATAATGGGGGGAAAAGCAGCCACCTTGCCAGAATTGGCTTTACCAATAGATGGAACCAGGGGTTTAAACTCTAAATGATCACACTGCGATTAGGATCCATTTGAATTCCCCTTCCCGGTCTTTGATACTTTCATCTCCAGTCATAGCAACTCTGGTATAGGATTAAATAAGTCAAAGCATCATCTCCAAGCACAGACAACTGAGAACTCTTCATCACATGACACTTTGAGAAGTGGAGGGGTAGAATGTGATGACGATAAACTCTGCCTGGCTCAGACAAAAGGTAACAGTTCTGCCATGATGGGGAAGGAGGGAATCTCTGAGTCACCCCATCTCCTTCCAAGTATCAGAGGAGTAGCTCTGTTAGGGTACATCTATACTTACCAGCCGGGTCGACGGGTAGCATTCGACTTCTTGGAGTTCGAACTATCGCATCTAATCTAGATGCGATAGTTCGAACTCCGAACGTGCTCCCGTCGACTCCGGAACTCCACCACCGCGAACGGTGGTGGCGGAGTCGATGGGGGAGCCGCGGACTTTGATCCCGCGGCATCTGTACAGGTAAGAAGTCCCCCCCCACCCCAAGTGTAGACCAGGCCTTAGTCTGGATCTGCAAAATGTGACAAAGAGTCCTGTGGCACCTTGTAGACTAACAGACATATGGGTGCATGAGCTTTCGTGGGTGAATCCCCACATCGTCAGATGCATGTAGCGGAAATTACCAGAGGCGGGTGTAAATATGCAGGCAAGAATCAGTCTAGAGATAACAAGGTTAGTTCAATCAGGGAGGATGGGCCCCTCTTCTAGCAGTTGAGGTGTGAACACAAAGGGAGGAGAAACTGCTTTTGTAGTTGGCTAGCCAGGGACAGTCTTTGTTTAGTCCTGAGCTGATGGTGTCAAATTTGCAGATGAACTGAAGCTCAGCAGTTTCTCTTTGAAGTCTGGCCCTGAAGTATTTTTGCTGCAGGATGGCACTTTTAAATCTGCTATTGTGTGTCCAGGGAGGTTGAAGTGTTCTCCTACAGGTTTTTGTATATTGCTTATGCTCCAGTACGTATTTTAGTCTATAAGGTGCCACAGGACTCTGTCGCTTTTTACATCTCCTTCCAGTATAACAGAGGCTGAAATGACAATTTTTTCCTGCCCCTGCTCTTCATTTAAATGTAATATGAAAAGTTCCCATGATAACTGCTCTTCAGCACAACATGAGAACAACTGGCAATGATACAATCTGTAACACTGGTGACTCTAACAATAACTTTGCAATAGGAGGAATGGTATAAATGTGACGCTCCCTGGTTCCTGATAGGAAGGGCACACTAGAATTACTCATGGGAGAATGGAGTTGATAGAAAGGATAAATGAATCCACCTCAAAGAGGTCAAACTGCAAAATGCAAAAATAGGCCACTCACTCATCTGGACAAGCTGAGGGATATCGGTGCTTCAAACAGCTTTTAAAAGTGGGAATCAGGAAAGTATTAAAGTATTGATAGCCCTAGAGGTTTTTATGGTGTTGATCCCCCTTGCAGATTCTCTGATGGCTCACATGGGCTCAGTGGCAAGACAAGGTTTTCCCACACTCACTGCTTCCATTGGGTCGCATACCTGTGTGGATTCTGAGATGGGTAAGAAGGTGTGAGCTGTGATTGAAGGTTTTCCCACACTCACTGCATTTATAAGGTCTCTCACCGGTGTGGATTTTGTGATGTTTAGAAAGGCCTGAGCTGCTAGAGAAGCTTTTCCCACACTCATGACATTCATAGGGCCTCTTCCTGTGTGGATTATCTGATGTTTAGAAAGGTCTGAGCTGGTAATAAAGCTTTTCCCACACTCACGACATTCATAGGGCCTCTCCCCTGTGTGGATTCTCTGATGAACAGAAAAGGCTGAGCTGCTAGTGAAGGTTTTTCCACACTCACTGCAATAAAAGGGCCTCCCTGTGTGGATTCTCTGATGTTTAGAAAGTCCTGAACTGCTAATGAAGCTTTTCCCACACTCACGGCATTCATAGGGCCTCTCCCTGTGTGGATTCTCTGATGTTGAGAAAGGACTGATCTGTAAGTGAAGGTTTTCCCACACTCACTGCAATCAAAGAGCCTCTCCCCTGTGTGGATTCTCTGATGAACAGAAAAGGATGAGCTGCAAGTGAAGGTTTTCCCACACTCACTGCAATCAAAGAGCCTCTACCCTGTGTGGATTCTCTGATGTTTAGAAAGGCCTGAACTCCGACTGAAGGTTTTCCCACACTCACGGCATTCATAGGGCCTCTCCCCTGTGTGGATTCTCTGATGTTGACAAAGGGCTGAGCTCCTAGTGAAGCTTTTCCCACACTCATGGCATTCATAGGGCCTCTCCCCTGTGTGGATTCTCTGATGAATAGAAAGGGCTGAGCTGCAAGTGAAGGTTTTTCCACACTCACTGCAATAAAAGGGCCTCTCCCCTGTGTGGATTCTCTGATGTTTAGAAAGGCCTGAGCTGCTATTGAAGCTTTTCCCACACTCACGGCATTCATAGGGCCTCTCCCCTGTGTGGATTCTCTGATGTTGAGAAAGGGCTGAGCTGCTAGAGAAGCTTTTCCCACACTCATGACATTCATAGGGCCTCTTCCCTGTGTGGATTCTCTGATGTTTAGAAAGGTCTGAGCTGGTAATAAAGCTTTTCCCACACTCACTGCAATCAAAGGGCCTCTCCCCTGTGTGGATTCTCTGATGAACAGAAAAGGATGAGCTGCAAGGGAAGGTTTTTCCACACTCACTGCAATAAAAGGGCCTCTCCCCTGTGTGGATTCTCCGATGTTGAGAAAGGGCTGATCTGTAATTGAAGGTTTTCCCACACTCACAGCATTCATAGGGCCTCTCCCCTGTGTGGATTCTCTGATGTTGAGAAAGGGCTGATCTGTAAGTGAAGGTTTTCCCACACTCACTGCATTCATAGGGCCTCTCCCCTGTGTGGATTCTCTGATGAACAGAAAGGGCTGAGCTGCAAGTGAAGGTTTTTCCACACTCAGTGCATGTATTTTTCCTCTTTCCCATGAGGACTTCCTGCTGTGTTGTGGTTTCCTTGACGCTTTTCTGAGTTCCCCGACAGGAAATAAATTTACCCATTTTCTCCTCTGGCTGGTTTCCTTGCTCTCTTTCTGGTCTGTGCTGAATCTCACAGGATTTTCCCTGCTCATGACTCCAGGACACATTCCTTTTCGATCTTTGCGATAATTCTCTGTGTTTAGCCACTTTCTCAACATTTTCCTGCTGAGAATTCTGCTCCTCTTTCTCACATACCATTGCGTCACCTGCTGTGATAGAGACAGAAACCTCAGACAGGGATGGAAAGGGGAAGGCCAAACCAAAACAAGTGCTGGAGAGACGTCAAATAAAAATCGGGAACTGAACTCCCCCAAACTCTTCCCCAAACAGGAGAGAGGAGGGGATCAATTCGGCCCTCACATCCCATCCAAACTCACAGGGGAAAGGGAGGAAGCTACTGCCTGGTGTCTGCTAGTGTCTACAGGAAGCCATGAGCTATATTTACCCTGAGGATACGACCCCTGCTAGGGACAATAATGAACTGAGAAACCTTCCAAGGGCTTTGTAGGGCATCCCAGATGTTTCCTTCAGGCACTTACAGATTCTGAGTTGGTTTAATCTTTCCTCACCTGTGCAGGGAACTCTCAGGATCTCTCTTTCCTCTGAACCCTGGAGGTCTGGGACCCATGGCTCATCCCCTTGTTCCAGATGGGAGATTATATGAGGTTTGGAAACTGGAAACCCTGCTCAGATGAAAGAAAACAAAGGAGTTCAGCTGATTTCATATGACTGTGTCATAAAAAACACTATTAATTTAACTTCAGTGCTTTCTGTGACCCAGTGTGCCTGGGGCAGTCCACACTGAAAATGCCAAGATCAGGGCAGACTGAAAAAGGGAGAGCAGATGCTCCCAAAACTGGTGGTTAACACGGAAGTTAAATTCACCGATCAGTCACCAAGTGTGCTTCTGATCCCCCACACTGGTTATCGAGAAACTGAAAAAAGACATCACACGACCCCCTTTACTGCATTCCAGTTCTCTGACTCCCAATCAGCACCTAGGTCCGGCACAGTGAGAAGTTATTTAAAAACTCTGATCACATAAACAAAGTGTTCTTCTGACCCCAGAGTCAGCCACATTACCAGGTCTGTATAGGTTTGGATCTTACCCAGAATACTATGATGCCAGCCAATCCTTAGCATCTAAACTAAAGGTTTATAAGCAAGAAAGCATCTCAACTAAAGGTTTATTATAAAAGAAGGAAAGAAAAAGGAAGTTGTTAAAATGGGAAAACAGTCAGATACATTCAGAAATCTATATATCTGGTTCTTAGCAGTATTGGTGAGTTTCTGGCTTGAAAGGCTCTCTGGTAATGATTTTTTGCCCCAGATCCCTAAGTGGCCCCCTCAAGGATTGAACTCACAATACTGGGTTTAGCAGGTCAATGCTCAAACCACTGAGCTATCCCTCCCCCCACATCATTCAGTCCTTTGTTCCAGGGTTCAGTTTGTAGAGAAGTTGCTCCAGAGGTAGGAAGAGGGACTAAAGACAAAATGGAGATGATGCAGCTGCCCTTTATATTCCTTTTGCCAAGTGGCTTCTACTTCCTGTGTCCCAAACACAAGCTTCACAGCACATGGCATGGAAAAGCCTTGGAGGTCTCAGTACACAGGCATATCCCTGCATGTCTTGCTGACTCAATAGGTGTCTCCCCTTGATCCTTTCAATGGGTTCATTGTACAGCTGATGACCCCGGATGGGCCATCGAACAGGCTGGGCAGCACTGATGCCCATATGTCTGGGGGTGTCACTCAGAAACACTACACAAGTCTGGAATACAGATATACCCTACATATCTATAACTCACAATACAAAGATAGACACAAGATTATCAAACTTGGAAAATCATAACATTTTCATTGACACCTTACATGGCATATCTAGCACGATTCATTGCAATTTCATCATATTGGTATTTATAATAAAATAATAATAATATAAAATGTCTCTCAATTCCATAGAGTGTCACTTAATAAACCAGTGAATTCCCAGGACTGGTTCCCCAGGTGTTTGAAGATGCCGAACACCTTGCTTGTGAAGGATTGAAATACCCACATATATGTTGGGAACACACAGACGGACACTGTGCAAGTCTGTGCCCCTATGTTCACTCTTCTAGAAAATTATGATCAATTTTGTTCATAGTATGTGTCATGGCTGAATCTCCACTCTGTCACCTGAGTGCAGAAAGTGGGGGCCCACCAGGATTCTAAAAATTAATTTGTGCAACTCTAATAAGAACATAAGAAAGGCCGTACTGGGTCAGACCAAAGGTCCATCTAGCCCAGTATCTGTCTACCGACAGTGGCCAATGCCAGGTGCCCCAAAGGGAGTGAACCTAACAGGCTTTACAAGTAATCTCTCTCCTGCCATCCATCTCCATCCTCTGACAAACAGAGGCTAGGGACACCATTCTTACCCATCCTGGCTAATAGCCATTTATGGACTTAGCCACCATGAATTTATCCAGTCCCCTTTTAAACATTGTTATAGTCCTAGCCTTCACAACCTCCTCAGGTAAGGAGTTCCACAAGCTGACTGTGTGCTGGGTGAAGAAGAACTTCCTTTTATTTGTTTTAAACCTGCTGCCTATTAATTTCATTTGGTGACCCCTAGTTCTTGTATTATGGGAATAAGTAAATAATTTTTCCTTATCCACTTTCTCAACATCACTCATGATTTTATATACCTCTATCATATGCCCCCTTAGTCTTCTCTTTTCCAAGCTGAAGAGTCCTAGCCTCTTTAATCTTTCCTCATATGGGACCCTCTCTAACCCCCTAATCATTTTAGTTGCCCTCTTCTGAACCTTTTCTAGTGCTAGAATATCTTTTTTGAGGTGAGGAGACCACATCTGTACACAGTATTCAAGATGTGGGCGTACCATGCATTTATATAAGGGCAATAATATATTCTCAGTCTTATTCTCTATCCCCTTTTTAATTATTCCTAACATCCTGTTTGCTTTTTTGACCGCCTCTGCACACTGCGTGGACATCTTCAGAGAACTATCCACGATTACTCCAAGATCTTTTTCCTGACTTGTTGTAGCTAAATTAGCCCCCATCATGTTGTATGTATAGTTGGGGTTATTTTTCCCAATGTGCATTACTTTACATTTATCCACATTAAATTTCATTTGCCATTTTGTTGCCCAATCACTTAGTTTTGTGAGATCTTTTTGAAGTTCTTCACAATCTGCTTTGGTCTTAACTATCTTGAGCAGTTTAGTATCATCTGCAAACTTTGCCACCTCACTGTTTACCCCTTTCTCCAGATCATTTATGAATAAATTAAATAGGATTGGTCCTAGGACTGACCCTTGGGAACACCACTAGTTACCCCTCTCCATTCTGAGAATTTACCTTTAATTCCTACCCTTTGTTCACTGTCCTTTAACCAGGCTTGTATTAAACGCCCAAAGTTACAGCTTTTCTCTGAACTTTGCTTGGTAAATGCTGCCACCACCCAAATGCAAAAAAACCCCAAACCCTTGGACCCAGGAAGGAGCACTTGAGAATTCTTGCCTCTGGGGTAGCCTCAAGCCCTTTCACCTCCTCTCCGGGAAAGAGCTGAGAAAGAAAACAGAGGACATTAGCTGTGGCTACCAGCTAATCAAACAACATGCACAAACCTCTTAGGACACCAAAAATCCAACCCTGTTCTTAAAAGAGGTAAATTTTATTAAAATTGAAAAGGAAAACAATAAATCTGGAACTTAGGCTTTTGCTAGATCTTAAAAGAAACAATTGTTGTAAGCACCCAAAATAGCTTTCTTGGGGTTCAGCTTAAAGCTTAGGCCTGGTCTACACTAAAGGGGTTCGAATTAGGATGCAAATTCAGCTACGGGAATAGCGTAGCTGAATTCGAAGTACCCTAATTCGAACTACTCACCCGTCCAGACGTGGCGGGGTCGAACTCCGCGGCTCCCCCGTCGACTCCACCACCGCCGTTTGCAGTGGTGGAGTACTGGAGTCGTCCGCGGCGCTTCCGGAGTTTGAACTATCGCGTCTAGATCAGACGCGATAGCTCGAACTCCGAGAAGTCGAACTCACCGCGTCGACCAGGAAGGTAAGTGTAAACGTACCCTTAGAAGCAAAAAAAAGCATCTGGGATAGCACAGAGGAGCTCCAAAAGCCAAAATAAAAATATAAACCTGATTGTGTTTGTCTAAACTTCCCTGTCCAAAACATTTCTTCTAGGGATGGAAGATGAATTTTCCAACCTGCTTCAAGCCACACACAGCATTGCTACTCTGTGTCGCCTTCTCCGGAGAACAACAGACAAAGGGAAAGTTACTGTCCCATTTAAAAAAGTTCTAGTCTTTCCATTGGCTCTTTTGGTCAGGTGCCCACTCCTTTTCTTTTACCTATGGCCTTGTTAACCCTTTACAGGTAAAGCAAGCAGAGAAGTCACACCACCAAGGATTTTACAGCAATCTGGCTGGCTGGGTGTTTATAAAAGGGAGATCCCTCTTCTCCCCTTCATTTATCACTATATGGCTTGTGAGGTATCATTTGAAGACAATCTACTGAATATCCTCCTTAAAATGTGTAGCAACATTGTATGTAAAGTTATGAGATTTTACAGTATGATGTTACTGAAAAAGTTGCAACCCTAACCCCAAGTTCCTCAGAGACAGCAAGGCAAACAGCTGGTCGAATAGCCATTCTCCAGGAGGGGGAAGGTGTGAAGAAGACATTTACATTCCATCACAGGGACCACTTGAAGCTCATATCTACGAGAGCCTGTCACCATGACTCAGCTGAGAACTGGATTTGTTTCTAGTACAAAGGACTGAATTATAAAGAGATGTGAGGAAAATGCATGAGACTCTCTCTCTCTCTCCCCCCTTTCCCTCTGCTCATGACAACTCCTGAAGAACTGACTGTGGGCAGCAGGGGCAGGTTAGAGGGATTCCCGGCTGAAAGGAAAACCAGCCTGTCTCAGCAGATGGTGAGAGAAACATTTGTTTTAAATCATTTTAGCTGGTTAACTTAGATGTTAGTTTGTGTTTTATCTTCCACTTCTTTCGTAAACAATTCTGACTTTTATGCCTCATTACTTGTAGTCACTGAAAATCTTTTTTTTTTTCCCTTCAGTAGTTAACAATCTTGGTTTATTGTTTTATCTAACCAGTGTGGTTGGATTAAAGTGTGTTGGAAACTCCATTTGGAATAACAAGGCTGGTGCATGTCATTTTCCATTGATGAAATAACAGATTTCATATGAGCTCCCACTGTTCAGTAGTGTGCTGGACAGGACAAGATGCACATTTCTGGGGGATGTCTGGGAGCAGAGAATTTTCTGGGGTTCTCCTGTGGGGTACTGTAATTCGGGAGTTGCTGACTAGCAGCACTCAAAACTGTGTAGCTGGGAGCGAGTTACATGCTGGAGACTGTGTTACCTGCCCAGGAGTGGCTGCTCTCACAGTAGAGCAGTGTAAAAGGCACCCCAGCCTGGGGAACTGAGGGGACACAGCTGTTCAACACTCCAGATTGTACTGTGCTTAATGTCACAGACACTCAATTTCAAAGTCTCCTAAAACACATAGAAAGTAAATCCACGTCCCAGAAATCGAAGTCTCCAGAGAGAGAGCAAGTCTCCCTGGCTCTGCTTCTTGCTGACAGACAGGTCCAGAGACAAAGAGAGAGTCCTGGGGAAGCTGGAAACATAAGCGTGGGGCTCAGTGGAGATAGGGGAGAGGAAGGGCAGGGATATTACTGAATGCAGGATCTCAGCACTACTAGATGTCAGGATAACATAGTGCAGCCCACTGGAAAACATAATCCCAAATATACATATAAAATGATGGGCTCTAAATTAGTTATTTCCATTGATTTATATAAGGGCAATAAGATATTCTCTGTATTATTGTCTATCCCTTTTTAAATAATTCCTAACATCCTGTTTGCTTTTTTGACTTCCGCTGCACACTGCTGGATGTCTTCAGAGAACTATCCACAATGACAAAAAGATCTTTTTACTGATCAGCTGTAGCTAAATTTGCCCCCATCATATTGTATGTATAGTTGGGGTCATTTTTTCCAATGTGCATTACTTTACATTTATCCACATTAAATTTCATTTGCCATTTTGTTGCCCAATCACTTAGTTTTGTGAGATCTTTTTGAAGTTCTTCACAGTCTGCTTTGGTCTTAACTATCTTGAGCAGTTTAGTAACATCTGCAAACTTTGCCACCTCACTGTTTACCCCTTTCTCCAGATCATTTATGAATAAGTTGAATAGGATTGGTCCTAGGACTGACCCTTGGGGAACACCACTAGTTACTCCTCTTCATTCTGAAAATTTACCATTTATTCCTACCCTTTGTTCCCTGTCTTTTAACTAGTTCTCAATCCATGAAAAGAGTTCCCTCTTATCCCATGATAACTTCATTTATGTAAGAGCCTTTGGTGAGAGACCTTGTCAAAGGCTTTCTGGAAATCTAAGTACACTATATCCACCGGATCCCCCTTGTCCACATGTTTGTTGACACCTTCAAAGAACTCTAATAGGCTAGTAAGGCACGATTTCCCTTTACAGAAACTATGTTGACTTTTGCCCAACAATTTTTGTTCTTCTATGTGCCTGACAATTTTATTCTTTACTATTGTTTCAACTAATTTGCCTGGCACAGACATTAGACTTACCGATCTGTAATTGCCAGGATCGCCTCTAGAGCCCTTTTTAAATATTGGCGTTACATTAGCAATCTTCCAGTCATTGGGTACAGAAGCTGATTTAAAGGACAGGTTACAAACCATAGCTCATAGTTCCCCAATTTCACATTTGAGTTCCTTCAGAACTCTTGGGTAAATACCATCTGGTTCCGGTGACTTGTTACATTTAAGGTTATCAATTAGTTCCAAAACCTCCTCTAGTGACACTTCAATCTGTGGCAATTCCTCAGATTTGTCACCCACAAAAGGTTTGGGAATCTCCCTAACATCCTCAGCCACGAAGACTGAAGCAAAGAATGCATTTAGTTTCTCCACAATGACTTTATCGTCTTTAAGGGCTCCTTTTGTATCTCAATCGTCCAGGGGCCCCACTGGTTGTTTAGCAGCTTCCTGCTTTTGATGTACTTAGAAAACATTTTGTTATTACCTTCTGAGTTTTTGGCTAGCTGTTCCTCAAACTCCTTTTTGGCTTTTCTTATTACATTTTTACACTTAATTTGGCAGTACTTATGCTCCCTTCTATATACACCTCACTAGGATCTGACTTCCACTTTTTAAAAGATGCCTTTTTATCTCTCACTGCTTCTTTTACACGGTTAAGCCAAGCCACAGTGGCTCTTTTTAATTCTTTTGCTGTGTTTTTTAGTTTGGGGTATACATTTAAGTTGGGCCTCTAATATTGTGTCTTTGAAAAGTGTCCATGCAGCTTGCAGGGATTTCACTCTAGTCACTGTACCTTTTAATTTCTGTTTAACTAGCCCCTCATTTTTGCATAGTTCCCCTTTCTGAAATTAAATACCACAGTGTTGAGTTGTTCTTCCCACCACAGGAATGTTAAATTTTGTTATATTATGATCACTATTTCCAAGCGGTCCTGTTATAGTTACCTCTTGGACAAGATCCTGCTCTCCACTCAGGACTAAATGGAGAGTTGCTTCTCCCCTAGTGGGTTCTTGTACCAGCTGCTCCAAGAAACAGTCATTTAAAGTATTGAGAAATTTTGTCTCTGCTTTGTCCTGAGGAGACGTACCCAGTCAATATGGGGATAATTGAAATCTCCCACTATTATGGAGTTCTTTATTTTGATAGCCTCTCTAATCTCCCTTCGCATTTCATCCTCACTATCACTGTCTTTGACAGGGGGTCGATAATAGATCCCTATTGTTATATTCTTATTAGAGCATGGAATTACTATCCATAGAGATTCTATGGAACATGCAGTTTCATTTAAGATTTTTACTTCATTTGAGTCTACATTTTCTTTAACATACAGTGCCACTCCCCTCCCCACCCCCCTGAGTATGACCTGCTCTGACCTTCAGATGTATTTTGTACCCTGGAATGATTGTGTCCCATTGATTGTCCTCATTCCACCAGGTTTCTGTGATGCCTATTATGTCAATATCCTCTTTTAACACGAGGCACTCTAATTCACCCATCTTATTATTTACACTTCTAGCATTTGTGTACACGCACTTTAAAAGCTTGTCACTGTTTATTTGTCTGCCCTTTTCTGATGTGTCAGATTCTGTTGTGTGTGAATGCTTCTCATCTGATCTGGCCCCTACTTTATCCTCTTCCAGCCTCTCTTCCTGACTAAAACTAGAAAAATCTCTATCACTACACTCTCCTCTAAGAGAAGTCTCTGTCCGATCCACGTGCTCCTCTGCAGCCATTGGCTTTCCCCCCATCTCCTAGTTTAAAAACTGCTCTGCAACCTTTTTAATGTTAAGTGCCAGCAGTCTGGATCCACTTTGGTTTAGGTGGAGCCCATCCTTCCTGTATAGGCTCCCCCATCCCCAAAGTTTCCCTAGTTCCTAATAAATCTAAACCCCATCTCTCTACACCATCATCTCATCCACACATTGAGACTCCGAAGCTCTGCCTGCCTACCTGGCCCTGCGCATGGAACTGGGAGCATTTCTGAGAATGCCACCATAGAGATCCTGGATTTCAGTCTCTTTCCTAGCAGATTAAATTTGGCCTCCAGGACGTCTCACCTACCCTTCCCTATGTCATTGGTATCTACATGTACCATGACCACTGGCTCCTCCCCAGCACTACACATAAATCGATCTAGATGCCTTGAGAAATCCGCAACCTACGCACCAGGCAGGCAAGTCACCATACGGTTCTCCCGGTCATCACAAACCCAGATATCCTTGTTTCTAATGATCGACTCTCCCATTACTAACAGCTGCCTTTTCTTAATGACTGGAGTTCCCTCCCCCGGTGAGGTAACCTCAGTGCAAGAGGTTACCCCAACACTATCTGGAAGGAGGATCCCAACTATGAGAAGCTTTCCCTCTGCTCCCATTGACTGCTCTCATTCCCTGGGCCTTTCATCCTCCTCAACAGTGCGGGGGCTGTCTGACCGGAGTTGGGACAATTCTATAGTGTCCCGGAAAGCCTCATCAACATACTTCTCTGCCCCCCTTAGCTCCTCCAGTTCCAACACCCTGGCCTCCAAAGCCTCCACACCGTCTCTGAGGGCCAGGAGCTCCTTGCACCAAATGCCCACATACATACATAAGAACGGCCGTACCGGGTCAGATCCAAAGGTCCATCTAGCCCAGTATCCTGTCTACCGACAGTGGCCAATGCCAGATGCCTCAGAGGGAGTGAACCTAACAGGCAATGATCAAGTGATCTCTCCCCTACCATCCATCTCCATCCTCTGACAAACAGAGGCTAGGGACACCATTCCTTACCCATCCTGTCTAATAGCCATTGATGGACTTAACCACCATGAATTTATCCAGTTCTTTTTTAAACGCTGTTATAGTCCTAGCCTTCACAACCTCTTCAGGCAAGGAGTTCCACAAGTTGACTGTGCGCTGCGTGAAGAAGAACTTCCTTTTATTTTCTTTAAACCTGCTGCCTATTAATTTCATCTGGTGACCCTAGAAGCTTCTGTTGATTATGCTGCACTTAAACCTCAGTTTTACTTGAGCAAACAGGAGATATTTGACATTGTGCAATACGGCTCCTGTGCTCTGTTCCCAAAGTGTTCTGCAGCAGGGGAGGGTCTCTGGTAGTGTGTGTCTCACTGGCATATTGGGGTGATGCTGAAACTGGTCAGAGTAGAGGTGGCATTGTGGGGCTGGCGTAAACCTTCTCTCTCCATTTCCCCTTCCAAGAACCGAGGGACAGTAACCCTTACCCAGCGAGGTCACATTCTCATAGTTCTCCTGCATGACATCCCAGTAGAGGGCTCTCTGAGCGGGGTCCAGCAGAGCCCACTCTTCCTGGTGAAATACACAGCCACCTCCTTGAAGGTCACCAGCCCCTGAAAGAGCAAGAGTCCAACACTCAATACCTGCTGCCCCATTCACAGCCCCACTATTTGTGGGGAGAGGAGCCCATCAAAGGGAAGCCCTGGGTGGATTGCAGTCAACAAAGTCCCACCCCCACCCAGCTCAGAGCATCCAGGAAACAACAGAGTGAGGGGACAAAGAGAGCCCCGGCTCTCTCCCAGCCGATCCAACACAAACCAACAAGCCACAGACGGATACAGGAGAGGGAGCCCCTAGCAGGGACCAGGAGAGCTCCTGGTAGGAAGCCCAACACCCTCCTCATTGTGAGGAGCTGGATATGAAGGGAGGGGAATCTCCCCTAACCCTCACTGGTGGGTGCCCCCTTCATATCTCACAGCAGCCACTGGTTAGTTGGGTCAGGCTCCAGCACTGAGAGTCTGGTCAGTTTTCCCAGCCCCATTCACGTGGGTTATTTTCTGCTCCACAAACTAGAGCATTTCCACCTCCGAACCTCATGGGTCTGTTCCTAGAATCTAGGCCACTTATAAAACAACTCCCAGGAGGTTTGTCACACCCTGCCCTCCCTTTCTCCACCCTGTGTATTTCCTGCCCCGCGCCAACATCCAAACCAGACTGTGTAAACCTGCCCATCTCCGCTGTATTTGCTGTCCCTCTCCCTCCTGTAGGAACCCACCAACCCCCCCCTCAAAAAAATAATCCCTACCTGAGCTGGCTCCACTGCAGCCATTTCTCTTCCCTGTGTCATGGGAGGATGGGATGAGCTGGAGAAAAACATGGACGTCATTCTGCAGCCCTGGCAGGGTGAGAAGGGCAGTTGTGGAGGTTTCAGAACAGGCTTTAGTTAATTTCACATCACGATTCCCCCAGGCCCCTTCCCTGCAGACAGACATCCTAGACTCTGCCATGCTGGGAACATGCTTGATCTCTTTATTACAGTGTAGACCTGGCCCCTCCTGTCAGGCTAAGCCCACAGAGATATTTTTAACCTCCCTTCTCCCTCCCCTCACCCCGTAACAAAGTCTCTGAACACAAGGCTAGAAAAGAGCAGAACCCAAGGAGTCACTGTGGGGGATTCCCTCGGACACTGACCCCAGGGCAGTCACACCCCAGCAGGGGAAATGTGGAGTCAGGAACTGGCTTTTCCTCTGTCTGAGTCTTTTCTTGTTCACTGGAAAGTGGTTCTGCCCAGGGATGCTGCAATACATGTGTCTGGGTGGACTAGAGAGCTGGAAATCTCTCCCCCGACTCATTTCTCCCACTGCCTCTTTCAGTCTCTCCTTCCCCTGTCCTCTCTCCCTGCCCCTCGGGCTGGGACAGTGCCATTCCTGGTTCTTTGCTCTCCCAGGGCTGGATTTTCTCCTGGCAACTACTAATGGGAGGAGAAATTGGCGGGAGGGGCTGTTTGTGCCAGTCCCCAGCACTTTCCCTGAGATCTTTCAGTAACCTGGAGTCTGTGGCTCAGAATTTGCATTAACAGGGCCCAGGGCTGCCCTAGGGGGCTAGTACCAGCTGCAGAAAGTCATTACCTGGGCTGGACAGAGAAAAAAGCTTTAATTAAGGTCACATCCCAGGACAGAATCCAGCTGGGGGAGCAGCAGCTGCTAAGCCTGGTCTCCCAGATCACAATGGAGGCTGCAGTGTCTGACCCAGGAAGCTGAACCCCAATGTCCTGAGCAGAGAGGGACAGAGCGTTTGAGCAGCTTCCCTCCTTTAGCTCTCTGGGGAGAGCAGCTAATGAGAGCCCCTCCTCACAGGGAGAACTGCTGATCTCAGTCGCCCCACTGTCCATTCGGAGTCACTCCTTGTCTTTCCATGCAGTGACTCTGGATTAACAATGGTCTCAATGAAACCAGATTTCAGAAAGAAGGAGTCCAGAATGCTGTGGAAGAGACCATTGTGTGGCATTTCTAGCCCCCTTCCCACCTGCCTCACCCATCAGATCTAGTATAAGGACTCGGGGCACAAATTTTCCCAATGGAACTGGAAGGTCCTGGAGTTTTCAAGATGTTTGATAAGTGGATAGAAAGTTATCATGGTGACTGGGCCTGGCTGGGGAATGCTGGGACGTGCTTGGAGCCAGGATTCTGGCACAAGCTGATGAGCTAGAAGGAGCATGGTTAGTAGCAGCCCCCCGAGCCTCCATCCAGGGGACCCCAGATACCCCCAGATCCCGCAGCCAGGGTCCCACCAGATATTCCCTGGGACCCATCCCCCAAAATCCCTGAACAGGAACTCCAGATACCCCTCAGCACCCCACTGGCCAGAGAACCCCCACCAGACCATCACTGGCAGGCTGGGAATCCTAAAGGGTTCCCCCCACCAAGAGCCCCCAACAGCCAGGGACCACCCCCCCAGGGGACCCCTCACTGGGAATTCAGTCCCTCACTGCCTGCCCAGGATTCCCCGCCTGCCTGCCTAGGACCCCACCTGCCCTCCAGCAGGACCTGCCAGGCCGTTTGCCTGGGACCCCCTGATGCTTTACAATGGGACCCCTCCCTCTGCTTGCCTGGCATCCCGACCTAGCGCCTGGCACTCCCCCACCCAGTTCTGTGCATTAGGCACGACTGAGCCCCTGGCACAGCACCAGGCTCCCTCCAGCCCCCTGCCCTGCCTCCCCAAGAGACGCCCACCCCGGCTGTTCTGCACCAACAAGTCCCCAGCGATACCCACCTCCAGGACCCAAAGCCTCAGGGCTGGGCACATCAGAACCCCTCCCCCCCCGCGAAACCTCCAGAACCCACCAATTTGATTAGGGTACCCCTCCCACAATGCCCCTTCAGCTCCAGCTACAATCTCCCCACACAGACACCCCATCCCCTACCCCAGCAACAGTATTAACTTTCTATCCACTTAGCAGACACAGTGAGGTATCACTGCCCCATGCTGGCCAGTCACACGGGCAGAGGGATCCCTGTGCGGTGCTGCTTTAACAGGAGAATGGAAGGGCAAGAAAGGTCCATGCCCTGTCACTAGCTACATCTTCGCACTGCGGGAAGCAGCCCCTCCCAGAGACCATTTGTCATGGGCTTTGGGATACTTCTGGACCCACGCTGCACTCAGAGTGACCTCCTCACCCAGTGCCAGCTGGAGAAAAGAAAAGGGTCCAGCCTACTCTCCTATTACCAGCTGGGAACCACTGATCCCCCAAACAGGGGGAGGCCTCTGGATTTGATGGGTATTAAATCTGTTTAGAGAGGAAAGTGGAAAATCAGAGGGATTTTATATCAGTTGTTGATCCGAGGTAAAATCTGAGTGTTTCACATCAATATCTGATAACTGAATAGAGAGAAAATGGGCAAAATTTGCCAACATTTTATATCCATGTTCAGGAATCTGAGAAAAGGTGTAAATTTGAGATTTTCTTAGTATTTTATATTTAGAGAGACAGGGAAAAATCTCAGGCCATAGTCATTTAGAAATAGACAATTAGAGAAAAAGTGGGGCTTAGAATATTTTTTAGATTTGCAGAGAATACATATCAGAAACTATACAATTGATAACACTAAGAGAGGGAAGGAAGGGATAGCTCAGTGGTTTGAGCATTGCCCTGATAAACCCCGGGTTGTGAGTTCAATCCTTGAGGGCTGCATTTAGGGAACTGGGGTTAAAAAATTAGGGATTGGTCCTGCTTTGAGCAGGGGGTTGGACTAGATACCTCCTGAGGTCCCTTCCAACCCTGATATTCCATGAACACCACCAAGATCTGAGGGGATTTTATGTTGCTGGTACATAACTAGAGGGAAAAGGGGGGCTGTTGGACTGGATTTTTTATTACTATCCAATACATATACAGAAAGTGATGGCTCCCCCCACCATTCCCACAGGCAGCAGGGAGCCCTTTGAGGAGCTGCTTTAAGAGGGCAAAGGGGGAGCTGGCAGGTCCCTGGCGCCGGGAAGGGGGCAGCAGTGGGGGATGGGCAGGTGGCTGGTGGCTGTGTTGGGAGTTGGGGGCAGTAACTGGGACTGGGAAACCGGGGTCCGGGCAGCCCCACGGGGGCACGTGCCCCTCCGCCCCGGCAGATAACCGGCAGCTCCCCCCCCCCCCCCCCCCGCCAGGGGCAGCCACGTGCTGGGGACTGACCCGGGGGGACAATTTCCCACCCGGACAAGGACAAATCGCTGCAGGTAACACGGGGACCCCATGGGGAGATTTTAACCGGCCACTGGAGACTCGTGGAGAGACCGGGGACAGGGGCCAAGAGAGCGGATCGGGGGCGAATCTCCCCGGATGTTACAGCCCGAGCGAGACCCCGAGAGAGAAACGGGGCAGAACCGGAGAGACTCTGTGCCGGGGGGGGGCGAGAGGCGCAAACAGGGACAGGAGCCAATTCACTCCCCGCCCCCCCCAGCGTCCCACCGACCTTCCCCCCCCCGCACAGGGACCCCGGGGGGCGGATCCTGCTGCAGCTCCCGGGGCCGAGGCGGCTCCGAGGCTTCTCCCAGGTTCCCCGGGGCAGAGTCACGTGCCCGCCCCTCCCCCCCGGGTCTCTCACTCACCGGCTCACACGGAAGCGGCAGCAGCAGCTTTGTTCTCCCGCCCGCAGCGGGGCTCGCACGGAGCATGCGCAGTTCCAGCTGCTGACCCCTCCCTTACCCGGGCTGGAGAGGGCGGACGCGCCCCCGGGGCAGGCTGGGAGATGTAGTTCCGGACTCTCCCTGGAGCGGAAGTGACGTCGGCCAGGGAGGCGGAGCCGGAGCGCGAACGCGCGCGGGGCGCTGCGTTTCTGCCTGGCTCGTGCGGGGCCGTTGGAGCCTCTCCCGGGCCGGAGAAGGGTTTGTGCCGCTGGGACTCTGGGCATGCGCAGATCGCGGCGGGAGAGACCTTCATTAACCCCCCCGTGCCCGGCCCGGCCCCGCTGCGGGGCTGCAGCCTCCAGGTCCTGGCGCGAGCTCAGTGCCCTGGGGCCCCGCGGGGGTCCGGCCCCACTGGGGTCCCGGCGTGGGCTGCCGGGGGTCCGGGGAGGGGGGGGAGGGGCGGGGAAGTGTCGTGCAGCCCGGACATGGCCGGGGAGCCGTGACCCCGAGGAGCGGGAGAGAAAGGGGGCTGAGACCCCCTCGGATGTACCGCCGCCCCCCCGTGGGGACCCCCCGCCCCGCCCCCTTTCTCCCTAGAGCCACGAGCAGCCCCCAGGGTGACCCCCCTCCCCCCACCCCTGAGAAGTTCCTGCCCCCGATTGTGCCCCCTTTTCTCTCCCCATCGCCAGGGGCCAGTTCAGAGCTCGGGGTTGGGGTTTCCATTTCCCTGCAGGATTTGTCCTTGTGCGGGTGGGAAATGGTTCCCCAGTGATTCCTGATCTGGGCAGAGGTTGAATGGGCAGAGGCTGGGGGGCCCTGAGACAGGGACACCTCTGGGCTGGGGGGGGGCCTCTCTCTGCTGGCAACGGGGCCTGGGAAGGGCCAGGAAGGGAGGGAGGAGCAAGTGTCCCCCATGGAGACGGCCCAGCCCCAGGTTTCCCAGTCCAGCTCCTCCCCCCTCCCCCCCCCTGCCCAACCCAGCACCCCCCCGCCCCCCCCCGTGCCTCCTCCATCACCTGCTAGTCACATTCCCAGATCCCATTGCCAGCCCCTCCCCACAGCCAATGACCTTCTGCCTCCAGCCCCCTCCTTTCCCCTGTGAAAGCCACATCACCCAGGGCTCCCTGCCGGCCATGGGAATGTGAGGTAAGAAGAATCCATCCCATTCTGTTGTTGATTTAATATCGCTGTATAATCCCCTCAAATTTCCCCTCTTTTCACTTGAGTGGTTGAATGGTGACATAAAATCTCCCCAGATGTTGGTGCTTCTCTCTTATGTTGGCAAATATTTAGTTTGTGCCATTTTCTCCTCAGTTCTGAAATACTGATATCGAATTCTCGAAAATCTTCCCGCTTTTCTCTCCAGGTGTGTGACTGAGATCAGGGCTCTTATCATACTGAGCGTAGCCCTGTTCTGCCAGGTGCTGCAGAGACCCCAGCTGAGATCTGGGCCCTGATCTGCCAGGCGCTGCAGAGACCCCAGGTGAGATCAGACCCCACTGTTGTGCCAGGTAAAACTGAGACCTGGACCGAGATCACGGCCCCCCTTGTGCCAGGCAGCGAACGACTGCGACTCAAAGTGCTGCATCCATTGTGCTGGGCACTTCAGAGACCTCGACTGAGATCTGTGTCCCCGTTGGGTCTGGCATTGCACTGATCCCAACCCAGATCACGCCCCACCACTGTACTGGGCACTGCACAGACCCTGACAGAGCTCCTGGCCCCACATTTTGCCAGGCGCTGCAGGGACCCCACACAAAATCCGGGATCCTGTAATGCCGGGAGTTGCAGAGCCCCCGACTGAGGTCAGGCCCCCTGTTGGTCAGGGCTCTGCACAGACACTGACCAAGGTCAGGGTCCCCATTGTGACAGGTGCTGAACAGACACCCAGGGTATCTCTACCCTGCTGTTAACCCCCTCTCCCCCCCCCAGCTGGCCCATGGCAGCTGCCTCAGGCTCACAGGGCTCAGGGGAAGGGGCTGGTTAATTGCCGGGTAGATGTCTGGGTTGGGCTGGAGCCAGGCTGTAGGACCCTGCGAGGTGGGAGGGTGCCAGACCTTGGGCTGCAGCACCAGCCGGAACATGGACACCACCATTAAACAGCCCCACAGCCTGAGCCGTGTGCACCCAAGTCAGCGGGCACGGGCCAGCCGCCAGTGTCTGACTGCAGTGTAGACGTGCCCACAGGGACAGAGAGGCCTTGCCACAAAAAGCTCAGAGGCTAAATAGGCCAATGCTGGGAGGCGACCCCCCATTTTACAAATGGGGAAACTGATGCTCCAAGAGCTGAAGTAATTTGCTCATGTTTCCATGGAGAATTTGGGGCAAAACTGGGAACTGAACCCAGATTGTTAGAATTCTTGCCTCTTCCCTTTAACCCTAAGCCCAGCGTGTGTGTGTACAGCTTGTTTTGGGCTGTGTCTGCCTTGCATTGGCTTCCAAGGGAGGCTGTGGAATTTCCTTCATGGAGGTTTCTAAGACCAGGTTAGAGATACACCAGTCTGGGAATGTCTAGGGATACTTGGTTTTGCCTCATCACAGGGGGCTGGAGTAGACGCCCTCTCAAGATCCCTTCCAGGCCTACACTGAAATAATTCTCTTTTGTGCTGTGTCCTGTTCTACGCTGAGCTGTTTTGCATGGTGCCATTTGGAACTGTGATGCACCATGTTGTGTAGCAGTTTTATGGTGCATTGTTTTGCCTCAGCTTGTTTGGTGCCTGTGTTGTGTTAGTTTGAGCTGAGCTCTTTTCCCTTGTGTACTTTTCTCCTAGGGTGTGTTAGTTTGCATTGTTTTGCTTTTTCCCCCTTCTGTATTGTCATTTTATGCTGTGGAGTGTGGGTTTTTTTTTTCCCCCCTGAATTGCCTGACATTATGTTGTGGGTTTTACTCTGTATGGTGTGTTTTATACGTATCTATTGCATAGCATCATAGAAATGTAGAGCTGGACAGGACCTCAAGATGTCATCAAGTCCAGCTCTCTCTGCCGAGGCAGGACCAAGTCTCTGTAGATTGTCTCTGACAGAGCTTGGTCCTACTTGTTCTTAAAAACTTCCAGGGAAAGAGACTCCCCAGCCCCCCTTGTAAGACTATTCCCGAGCTGAACTGCCTTAGCTCTGGGGACATCCACACAGATTTGAGTGGTGAGCAGCTCTGGAGAGAGAGGAGACCCCAGTGAGTGGGCAGCTGGGTAAATAAATTAAAGTTGGGAGGAGAAACATTGACGTGTCCAAGGTCACCCAGGCTGTCCGTGATGGAGCTAAAACTAGATCCCAGTTCTAGTGCCACCGTACTGCTGTTTTGGGCACTGAAGGGCTCTGCCACACTGGTGTTTTAGGCACTGGTGCAAACCCTTAGTACAGACAGAATTTACACTAGTGCACTCTGGCACTGGTGCGCCATGTCCCAGTTTGAAGGTTTGCGGTGTGTGGAGGGGTAGGGGGGCCAGTATCTCACTGAGGCCTGGGGCTGGCTGAACAGTACAGCTGGCAAGAGAGGGGCAGCAGTGAAGTATGAGCCAGGAGCACAGCCCCACAGCACTGGACACTGACTTCTCCTGACCCATGACCCACACACCCAGCTGTGTGCAGGGACTGCCGCTGAGGTGCCCTGCCAAGACAGCCTGTGCATCCATGGACAAACCACCTCTTCCTGCAGCCTAATGCAATGGGGTCTGGGATCTTTCCAAGCTGCGGGTGATGGGGCTCTGGAGTTACCAGGGTCAGTTCGAGGCTCTGTCCCTGACCTGCTTGGTGGCCTGGGGGAAGTCACAGCCCCTCTCTGTTTTCCTCCTGCCCATTGTCTACTTGGGCTGTGATCTCTTTGGGGGCAAGGACGGTCCCTCTCTGTCTGTGCAGAGCCCAGCACAATGGGGGTGCTGATCTCAGTCAGGGTCTCTGCCATACGCAGCACGATGGGGCCCTGATCTCCATCAGTGTCTGTGCAACGCAAGCCACAGTTTATAGACCCACAGACTTTAAGACCAGAAGGTAGAGGTGTATTTCAGATGAGGTCTCATCAGTGCCTTGTACAACAGTACTAACCCTTTCATGTGTCTGCTGGAAATACCTCGCCTGATGTATCCTAGGACTGCATTAGCCTATTTCACGGCCGCATCACGTTGACAGCTCATAATTATCCTGTGATCAACCAATACACCCAGGTCTTTCTCCTCCTCTGTCACTTCCAGTTGATAAATCCCCAGCTTATTGCAAAATTATGCACTTGGGGACTAACAACTAGAATTTGTGCACTATTAATTTTCATCCCATTTCTATTACTCCAGCTTTCAAGGATGTGCAGATTTTCTTTTATGATTTTCCTGTCCTCCTCCATAGTGGCAATCCCTCCCAGCTTTGTGTCCCACTCCCACTTCTTGTGCGAAGATCACTAATAAAAGTGTTGAGTAAGATTGATTCCAAGACTGATCTGAGGAATTCCACTAGTAACTCCCTCCAGCCTGACAACTCACCATTCAATATGACCCCCTTGTAGACCTCCCTTTAACCAATTCTTTATTGACCTTTCGGTTCTCATATTAATCCCCATCTTCTCCAATTTAACGAATAGTTTCCCATGTGGAACTGTATCAAAAGCCTTACTGACGTCCAGATCACGTTTCTCTGGCACAATCTACCTTTTGTAACACCATGTTTTATTTATTTATAGTGCTGAAGGCTGGGAGGAACTGTTAGCAATGGGCTGAGAATGGCCATGTGGAGATGGGGGAAGAGATGGGAGGCGGCATTGGAGGTGTATCTGGGATTGTGTTTTGTAGGAGTCCATGTCTCTGCTCCCTGTGGCCGTGGCGCCTTCCGTACCAAGGCAGCACGTCAGCAGAGCAGACGCACACACCATAGCTCTGCCTGGAACACGCAGCGTTCACTGCCAGACGGGCTGGGCAACTTTTCAGGGACCCAGCTTGATATGCCTGGCTGGGGTGGGTTCAGTTGGGCGGGAGTCTGGGGCTCTGATAGTTTGCGATGTTCCTTTTTGCATAGTCAGTTCTTTCCATTTAATGTTTTACCCCCACCGATGCCCGATGCCGCTCTCTTCTTAACTTGCTTCGGTTATTTCACTTCCAGGTTACCGCCAGTCATAGAATCATAGAATATCAGGGTTGGAAGGGACCTCAGGAAGTCATCTAGTCCAGCCCCCTGCAACTAGTCAGATACTAACCCAGACACCAACTCACAAGCATTCAATAAAGTCTAAACACATTCTTACAATTCTAATACCTCTTTTAACAATACTAACATAGGTGAGTCAGACTGATTCCAGCTATGTGTTTGTCCATGTTCAATTAAGACATGGGGGCTTTTGCAAGAGCTAACACCTCATCTGCCAGTGTCAGAGGCAGGATGGGCAGGGATAGTGTGTCTAGCCTCTTTGCCAGAAGCTGGGAATGGGTGGCAGGGGATGGATCACTTGATGATTTTTCTGTTCTTTCCCTCTGAAGCACCTGGCATTGGCCACTGAGCTAGATGGACCAGTGCTCTGATGCAGTCGGCCATTTTTACGTTCACAGTCTGTGTGAGGAATATCTACTCATTTGGACTCGCTGGGAGGCACAGAAAGAAACAAGATGTGCTGTGGCAAGAAGGCCCAGTCTCAGAGCCCCCAGGGTCACACTTGCCAAAAGCTAAAACTAGGCCCAGCCCATGAAAGGGGCACTCCCAGGAGAGACTGTATAAAGGCTGGAACATCCAACAACTTTGTAAACCCGAGACAGCTGCCTTGGGGACAATGACAGGGAGAATCCCCAGAGTGACTCCTTTGATTCTGCTCTTCTCTGGCCTTTGGTTCATAGAATCATAGAACTGGAAGGGACCTCGAGAGGTCACCAGTCCAGTCCCCTGCACTCAAGGCAGGACTAAGTATTATCTAGACCATGCCTGAGAGCTGTTTGTCCAGCCTGCTCTAAAAAATCCCCAATGATGGAGATTCCACAACCTCCCTACGCAATTTATTCCGGTGTTTAACCACCTGGACAGTTAGGAAGTTTTTTCCCCAATCTCCATCCTAAACCACCCTTGCTGCAATTTAAAGCCATTGCTTCTAATCCTACCCTCAGAGGTTAAGAAGAACAATTTTTCTCCCACATCTTTGTAACAACCTTTTATGTACTTGAAAACTATTACCATGTCCCCTCTCAGTCTTCTCTTCTCCAGACTAAACAAACCCAATGTTTTCAATCTTCCCTCATAGGTCATGTTTTCTAGACTTTTAATCATTTTTCTTGCTCTTCTCTGGACTTTCTCCAATTTGTCCACATCTTTCCTGAAATGTGGCACCCACAACTGGACACAATACTCCAGTTGTGGCCTAATCAGTGTGAAATAGTGCAGAAGAGTTATTTCTTGCATCTCGCTTACAGTGCTCCTGCTAATACATCCCAGAATGAGGTTTTCTTTTTTTGCAACAGTGTTACGCTGTTGATTCATATTTACTTTGTGATCCACTATGACCCCCAGATCCCTTTCTGCAGCACTCCTTCCTACGCAGTCATTTCCCATTTTGTATGTGTGCAACTGATTGTTCCTTCGTAAGCGGTGTACTTTGCAGGTGTCCCTATTGATATTTACTTCAGACCATTTCTCCAGTTTGTCCAGATCATTTTGAATTTTAATTCTGTCCTTCAAACCACTTGCTACCCCTCCCAGCTTGGTATTATCTGCAAACTTGATAAGTGTAACAGAGACTGTTACTGGGAGAGTTTCCCGATTTCTCAGAGGGTTACACCCTGGTGTGAGGGGGCTAGGCCTGTACTGGAATAAGGTCACTCTGTTCTTCACAGTGTGGCGAACCTAGAATGTCCATTAGCAGGGAAAAATCCTGGGGGGAATCGGCTTGTGGAATGGATGAAAACCCCATCTGAATTCTCTCATATCTCCCTTCTCACCCTGATAGGCTACAGACTAACGTCCACGTTTGCTCCAGATCATCCCATCCTCCCAGGGGGCAGGAAATGGCTACAATGGAGCTGGCTCAGGTAAGAGATTATCAGGGAGCTGGTGGTGGGTTCTGCTTGGAGGAAGAGGAGCAGTAAATGCATAGGAGGGTGGGAGCTGCTGGAGGTGGTGGGAGACAGGAAATATTGAGGGTGGAGAAAGGGAGGGGACAGGATGTGACAAACCCGCTGAGATTTGTGTAATGTAGGGTATGATGGGTTGTCACCCCGGGGTGCAGTGTGGGGGGCTTCTGGGAACCGCTGTGCCCTCTAATCCTCAAGCTGGGCTGGCCCTTCTCACACTGCTTTGCTGGAGATTGTCAGCCTCTCCAGGCCCTGTTATCACCCAGCATGACAGCAGGTGGCGCCATACACCCAACTAAGCTACCTAAATGCTTTACCTAAGCCACTCAAGGACAGATAGAAGACGACAGCCAATTTCCCAGCTCCCCAACCTTGCACACTAGCTGTAGTATAAATTCAGAATTATACCATCTTATAGTGCACAGGGATCTCTATAATGTAATCTCATTAATATAATTCGCCTTCCCCTCAATATGGGAAAGATGTGCACAACAAGCTTGTGCTAACCAAGCTCAGATTTTCCCCAGACACTTCATTCAAAATACTTAACACTGGTTAAGATAAAGCATAAAACGAGTTTATTAACTGCAGAAAGATCGATTTGAAGTGA
This sequence comes from Mauremys reevesii, assembly GCF_016161935.1. NCBI lineage: Eukaryota > Metazoa > Chordata > Testudines > Geoemydidae > Mauremys > Mauremys reevesii. The sequence goes on along the minus strand of NC_052634.1, from coordinate 22,299,965 downwards.
TTATTGTTAGAAGAATAAAGGAGCAGGTTGACCCGGATACGAGTACAGGCTTCCTTATTGTAATACTTGTTCCCCTCGACCCAATTGTTGAGTAAGCACTGGATTAGTTACATCACTCTCCTTTTGTCTCAGTTAGTATGTACACGCCTACATCCATTACAATACTCTCCCAACCCTTATTAAGTAATAGAAATACCCATACTGTTAGTATACCCACCCCTATCTATTATTCACAGGATTACACATGTCATACAGGTTTCAGAGTAGCAGCCGTGTTAGTCTGTATCCGCAAAAAGAGCAGGAGTACTTGTGGCACCTTAGAGACTAACAAATTTATTTTAGCATAAGCTTTCGTGATCTACAGCTCACTTCTTCGGATACATAGAATGGAACACACAGGAGATATTTATACATATAGAGAACATGAAAAGGTGGAAGTAGGCATACCAACTGGAAGAGTCTAATCAATTGAGATGAGCTATCATCAGCAGGAGAAAAAAAACTTTTGAAGTGATAATTGAGTTGACCCATAGAAGGTGTGAGGAGAACTTAACATAGGGAAATAGATTCAATTAGTGTAATGACCCAACCATTTGGGTCTCTGTTTAAACCTAAGTTAATTGTATCTAATTTGCATATTAATTCGAGTTCAGCAGTCTCTCTTTGGAGTCTGTTTTTTTAAGTTTTTTTTTTTGCAAAATTGCCACCGTCAAGTCTGTCACTGAGTGGTTAGAGAGGTTGAAGTGTTCTCCCACTGGTTTTTGAATGTTATGATTCCTGATGCCAGATTTGTGTCCATTTAGTCTTTTGCGTAGAGACTGTCCGGGTTGGCCAATGTACATGGCAGAGGGCATTGCTGGCACATGATGGCATATATCACGTTGGTAGATGTGCAGGTGAACGAGCCCTGATGGCATGGCTGATGTGATTAGGTTCTATGATGGTGTCACTTGAATAGATATGTGGTCAGAGCTGGCATCGGGCTTTGTTGCAAGGATAGGTTCCTGGGTTAGTGTTTATGTTGTATGGTGTGCGGTTGCTGGTGAGTATTTGCTTCAGGTTTGGGGGCTGTCTGTAAGAGAGGACTGGCCTGTCTCCCAAGATCTGTGAGAGTTAGGGATCATCTTTAAGGATAGGTTGTAGATCTTTGATGATGCGCTGGAGAGGTTTTAGTTGGGGGCTGTAGGTGATGGCTAGTGGCGTTCTGTTGTTTTCTTTATTGGGCCTGTCCTGTAGTAGGTGACTTCTGGGTACTCTTCTGGCTCTGTCAATCTGTTTTTTCACTTCAGCAGATGGGTATTGTAGTTTTAAGAATGCTTGATAGAGATCTTGTAGGTGTTTATCTCTGTCTGAGGGATTGGAGCAAATACGGTTCTATCTTAGAACTTGGCTGTAGGCAATGGATTGTGTGGTGTGTCATGGATGGAAGCTGGAGGCATGTAGGTAAGTATAGCGGTCAGTGGGTTTCTGGTATAGGGTGGTGTTTATGTGACCATCGCTTATTAGCACAGTAGTGTCTAGGAAATGGACCGCTTGTGTGGATTGGTTTAGGCTGAGGTTGATGGTGGGATGGAAATTATTGAAATCATGGTGGAATTCCTCAAGGGCTTCCTTTCCATGGGTCCAGAAGATGAAGATGTCATCAATGTAGCGTAAGTAGAGTAGGGGCGTTAGGGAACGAGAGCTAAGGAAGTGTTGTTCTAAGTCAGCCATAAAGATGTTGGCATACAGAGGCACTGCTATGGGTACCCGCTCCACCAAGCCTTTTAAAACTCTTGGATACAAGTTATCTGGACCTGCTGATTTAAACATGTGTAACTTTAATAGCTGCTGTTTAACGTCCTGGTGAGTTCTTGTTGGAATGGAAAGAGTGTCGTCGTCAACATCTTATGATATGAGTTACAGCATCTGTTTTTCTCCAAATCCAGGAGAGAAATATTTATTGAGGACTTTTACCTCTTCTGCATTATTTTTGATAATTCTGCCATTTCCATCTAGTAATTTACCGCTACCATCATTAGGATTAATTTTGTACTTAATATACTTTTAAAAACTTCCTTCGTATTTCCATTGATTTCTTATAGCCAGTTTTCTACAATTCTGACCTTCTCACTTACATTCTTTACTATTGACTTCCCCTTTCTTCCATATATTTTATTTGGAGAGTGTTGGCATTCCTACCAGGGAGACACCAGCAGGGTCCAGAGACTGCCCCATCTCCTATATCAAGCTCTGGCTAGTAGGTATGTGATAAATGTGAAGACCCTGCCTCCGTCTGTCAGCTGAGAAACACAAAGTTTCTCTTTTTCTACCTTCTGATGCCTCCTGGATGCTCTAGACAAGGTGGGGTGGGACTCTGTTAACATGTGCCTCGCGGAGCTTCCATTTACCTGGTGCTGCTGTTCTGTGAATAAAGGGACTGTGAGTGGGGCAGCAGGTACTGAGTGTTGGACTCTTTCTCTTTCAGGGGCCGGTGACCTTCGAGGAGGTGGCTGTGTATTTCACCAGGGAGGAATGGGATCTGCTGGACCCCACTCAGAGAGCCCTCTACAGGGATGTCATGCAGGAGAACTATGAGACGGTGGTCTTGCTGGGTGAGGAGTCCTGTCCCCTGGGTTATTAGAAGCTGTGGGGTCTCTAAAGAACCCGAGTAGTGATAACCTTATATCTTTATTCGTCATACAAGTTTTGACAAGTTTCCTTGCCCTCCTTTTTTGCCTTATCTCCCATACAATGGTATCATTTTTGGACATGTGCCTTTTTGATGCCATCAGTCATTTTAAAATTGCATTGAGTGCATCCTTATTGGCTACATTAGCAACTACATTAATAACTGTAGCTTTCATGCCTTTTCAATAGGAAAATATTCTGGCTGTAGAATTCTAAAGTAAATAGGTGTGTGACGCATGCCTGGCTTGTGTGACAGGCAGATGAGCTCCTCTTTTGATAGGAGATGCAGCTGAAGAAGTGAAGTTTTTTACCCACGAAAGCTGATGCCCAAATAAATCTGTTAGTCTTTAAAGTGCCACCACTGGACTCCTTGTTGTTTTTGATAGGAGAGTGTATAATGTTGACATTCAGGACCCCACGGGTGAAGGGAGAACAGAGCTATGGGAGGGGAGAAGAAGCGGGGAGTAGATAATTCTGGGGTGCCAGGACATGGGGAGCGGGTGTGCAGGGTTAGAGCTAAGAAGCAGCAGGGAGGGATGAGGTTGTGAGAGACGATGAGGAAAGGCAAGAAGTTCCCAAGGTGCCGGGAGGTGGTTCCGGGAGGTGGTGCCGGTGGGACGAAGAGGAGGGGAGTGTGGAGGAAGGGCACCCAGGACGTGGGCTGGGTGGGTCAGTGGGAGGGAGGAGAGGTTTAGGGATCTGGAGCTGTGGGGAATCCCAGACCTTTAACCCCAAATCCCTACCCAAACTTTAGAGCCTACATTCCAGTGTTTCGCTTCATTATAGATTTTTTTCCTAAATATTATTATTTTAACTCTTGACCTCCCTCTCCCGCTCATTACCCCCCTCCCCATATAACCTCCCCACCTCTATGCACAGCGACCCTGGCCACCGATCCGGAGTCCTTGCTGCATCCTCCCTCCCATCGCGGGGCCGCTACCCAGGCACAAATGGGCACTTTATTGATGATGTCACAGGGTGGTGGTGTAGCCTGTACAATGTTTATGGCTATAAGATTACGTATTGGGGCACAGCTTGTCCTTGTACATGGCCACTCACAGTGTATTGAGGGGATGACATTTGGTGAAACACACAGAAGCGTGATTTAATACAGACAGTTATAATGGAAATCATAGGCCAGGCTCAATACACGTAACAATTAGACTAGATAGTAAAGAGGGTCTTGCCCTGTGCATACTTACAAGTTATGGACACCGCTGGAAACAAAGATGGAGGGGCAAGGGAGCCCATCAGAAGGGAGGCCCTGCTTCAGTTGACCCTATCTCAGGGACCCAACAAAATGAAAAAATGGTCACTCGGAAAGGTAATTTATCCACTTTATTATGGTAATAGGATGGCTATATACCATATCTGCTCCTTTACTCTGATTACAATAATGTCAATAGCTGCCCCAACCCATATGTGGCCTTTGGGAAGTCCATAATTTAGCATCAAGCATTAATACTCATGATTTACATCACTTAGTTATTAATAATTCCAATATATGAATGCCTCCAACTGCTGAGATACTGCATAGCAACCTAATTGCTAAAGCCCAGCCCTGCTTTCAGAATCCTGTGGCGTATTGCACCTGTTTGTGGTTACTCGTTAGTCTCTCAAAATCAGGGTGCAAAATATCTGACTTGGGATTCTCTCCTTAGGCCTATTCAGATAAATCCCAGACTTCAGCATAGCTACTCCCACAAAGCCTCCACCTAATATACGGCCCTTAACTGTAGCAAGCTTTGGCTATGTTTACACTACCGCAGTCAGTCGACCTACACTGCGCAACTCCAGCTACGTGAATAAAGTAGCTGGAGTCAGCGTACCTTAGATCGTGTTACCACAGGGTGTACGCTGCAGGGGGTCGACTTACTTTACTCTTCTCATCTGGATAGAGTACACGGGTCGACTGGAGAGCAATCTGCAGTCGATTTAGCTGGTGTTTACTACACCTGCTAAATCGACCATGGGTGGATCGATCTCAGAGCGTCGATCCCGGCTGTAGTGTAGACCTGCATCGCCTCCTTGCCCCTCCACGCATGTTCCAAGCTAATAAGCAATACTCTGATCATGACATTTTCCCTCTAGCGAGTATAAAATTGCCCACAAGACATGGTGGTCGTAGATGATAAAATCAGGACGGGGTCAACAGGAGTGAGAGTTTGGAGAGTCTTGTCCCCCCCTCTCCCCATCTGCAGCAGCCACAAGCTGGCTTCCCTCCAGGCTCCTTGGATCTCTGAGCCTGTCCCTCCGGAGCTTGCGTGGCCCAGTTCTTGTTTCTTACACTCTCCTTTTCCGGAAGAATTAGGGGCTGTTGCTCCTGAATTTTAGTGTTTAATTCCCCAGCTTTCTCCACACACTGGGGGAGTTTAATTCTCCCTCCCATTACACCTGAGTCACTAGATTTCCTAATTCCCCAAAATCTGCTTTTGCGATGTCACAGTTGTGGGGTAGCGAAGCCTTTGACCTGCCTCCATGGTCTGCTCAAGCAATGGCCTCTCGGGTATCAGGCCTCTAGCCAGCCCCTCTCTATGGGTGGGGACCCACATGCCTCTCCTGTTTGACCAGGGTGTGAGGACTGCAGCTTGTCCTCCACTGTGTTCACTGGACTAACATCCAGTTCCCGTGCTTTGCTTTCTCTCCAAGGGCTGTGAGCAGTGTGTGTGTGTGAGAGAGGCAGGAATTTTGGTGATGCCAATACACACTTCAGTTCCCCTCTGTGGTTGGTGTTGCCATGATTATAAAGAGGAGGAGACATGAGGTGTTTTGTCACGGAGCTGTCACGGGGTGATATGAATGGGTCATTAAGGACAGGCTGGGACCAACCTACATCAGTGGAATACCCGACAGAGACAAGGGAATAATTGTCCCCTGTCCATGGGAGGATCTCAGCTTGGCTGAGTGAAGCATACATGGACTCAGGATGTGCTTGGAAGCAGGAAGAACTGGGTTTGCAGACACAGGGAGCTCTACCGGAGCGAAGACAAACGGACAGGCAAAGTGAAACGAAACAAAACTGTTTTTAACAGCAGCGTGGCTCAAGAGCATTGGCCAATATGGACTATATTGTCTTCTTTGCTTCTCTGCCCTAATCTAAAGCCTTTCTAATGCTGTGTTTCAGTTCACTACTAAACCCTGCTATATTTTAACAGTCTGCCCAGTGTCACAGCAAAAACTTGCTGAGGTGCATTGAAGCATGAATGAGGAACAGTCTCTGAACAGGAGTGTCGTTCAGCTGGGACCTGCTGGCAGAGCTCACAGGTTGAAATAGGAGTGTTGAATCCAGAGGCTCAGTCTCAAGTGTTGAAGCGACATGGTCTATCCTTGTGGAAGAGTGGGACCCCTTGGGGGTCCAGCGCACTCAAGGGGCACCTCCCAAGGACTGTTTAAAAGCCAGGGCATTGCACAGATCCTGTGCATCCATGACACTGCACTGGAGGTTAAGCCTTATGGGAAAAAAGATATAAAACAAGAAAAGGATTTAAATGTGTATTTACCATTGCACCCTCCTCAGTCCTCGTGGGAATCCCTCATCAGTTACAAAGTGTATTAAAACCTTCCTCTAAGGCTCACCTCTTAGTTATCAGGTCGTGTCAGTTTTGTTAGAGGGTTTTCCCTTCCCCCTCCCACTTCCCTGGTTCTTGTCACGCAGACAGCAAGCAGCAAAAGACCAGGAGTCCGAAGGGCAGGTAGTGCAATGTTTATTGGGGTTATTTCCAAGCAAGCAGATTCCGAAGCCCTTCACACCAGTCGGGCTTATCGCTTTACGTCCAGAGAGTCTGTTCCCCGGTGTCCCGTTCCCAGCTCTGAGGCCGCAGAGCGTTTACCCTGCATCCTCCTTCCCAGCTCTGAGGCCGCAGAGCCTTGCCTGTGTCCCTGTTCCCATTCCCCCCCATTAATAAACCTGATTCCAATTTCCGTTCCCCCTCCTGTTTGACCCCAGTTTATATAGTCATATTCCCAGCTACACCTTAACCAATCATTTTACTGAAATGTAACTAACCAGTCCTAACATATTGTAACATAATTACCTAACCAATTATATCCTACTACCCTAATTAACTTACACCCAGCAAAATTAATTATACCGCAGGCAGAAACGATTAAAGAACCAGAAAAGTGGTGGACATAAAGATAAAACAATACAGAAATGAGGGTACCACAACCATTGATAAGTGATTTCTTGCCAGACAGGATGCTATCAAACTACATTTTCTTTAAGCATCTTAAGATCTATTTCGTTATCTGGTGGTTCTACCCTTCCCCATTCTGTGCTTGTCTTGTCTAGTTAGATTGTAAATCGTTCAGGCATGGGCCATCTACTATTCTGTGTTTGTAGTTTGCCTAGCACAATGGGGATCCACTGTTAGCTGGTCCTTAGGCACTAAGGTACTGCATATGATTTATAATAATAATAACTCTTCTGCCACTTTGAGCCAAGGAAGCCGGCCTTGGGACGTTACTGCTTAAAAATGATTTGGGGTTAAAACCGTGGACTATTCTTTGTGACAAGTATCCCACAAATTCCACTGACCTCCCTTGTTTTCTTTACCTGACGTAGGGTTTCTAAATTCCAAACCTGATGTGATCTCGCAGCTGGAACGAGAGGAAGAGCCGTGGGTCCGAGACCTCCAGGGCTCTGAGAAAGAAGTGCTCCCAAGAGCTGCCTGCACAGGTGAGGGCTTGGTTAAACCAACTCAAAACTCTCCATGAATACAGGAAACATTTGGGATGCCCTACAAAGACCGTGTGAGCTCTCCAAGTTCAGGATTGTTCCCTTCAGATGTGGAATCATTAGGCAGATGTCACTCATGGCTTCCCACCTATCCTGACTAACAACTGGCAGCAGATCCCTACCTGATCCCGCTTTCCCCTGCATGTTCTGGTGAGATGCAGACCAAAACTGATCCCTTTCTTTCTCCTCTGGGGAGGTGGGGAAAATCAGCTCCTGATAGGTTTGATCTCTCCTGCACATATTTTGGTTTTTTCATCCCTTTAAATTCTTGTCTCTGAGATTTCCTTTTCTCAGGCACAGAGAGTGACCTATGTCTGGATTCTTCTGTCTCCCATCAGGTGATGGGATGGCGAGTGAGAACGAGGAGACACCCCAGCAGGAAGATGCTGAGCAAGTAGAACCACATGGGATGTTATCAGGAAGACCCAAAGGGAATGTTTCCGGAGTTGTGCACTCCCAGAAAAAGCAAAAGCCTGTGAGACTGAGCAGAGGCCAGAAGAAAACTTAAGTAGCCTCTCAGACCTTATTACACACAAGAGAATCAACTTGGAAGAGACACGTTACACATGGCATGAGTGGGAAAAGCTTCAATGAGAGCTCAGACCTTATCGCACATCAGAGAATCCACAGAGGAGAGAGACCCTACATGTGCTCTGAGTGTGGGAAAGGCTTCAATTGGAGCTCAAACCTTATCGCACACAGGAGAATCCACACAGGAGAGACGCCCTACACATGCTCTGAGTGTGGGAAAAGCTTCAGTCAGAGGTCTACCCTTATCGCACACAGGAGAATCCACAGCAGAGAGACGCCCTACACATGCTCTGAGTGCGGGAAAAGCTTCCGTTGGCGCTCAAACCTTATTGCACATCAGAGAATCCACACTCGACAGACGCACTACACGTGCTCCGAGTGCGGGAAATGCTTCAGTTGGCGCTCAAACCTTATCACACATCAGAGAATCCACACAGGAGAGACGCCCTACACATGCTCCGAGTGCGGGAAAAGCTTCAGTCAGAGCTCTACCCTTATCGCACACAGGAGAATCCACAGTGGAGAGACGCCCTACACATGCTCTGAGTGCGGGAAAAGCTTCAGTCAGAGATCTACCCTTATCACACACAGGAGAATCCACACAGGAGAGACGCCCTACACATGCGCTGAGTGTGGGAAAAGCTTCAATCAGAGCGCTACCCTTATCGTACATCAGAGAATCCACACTGGAGAGACACCCTACACATGCTCTGAGTGCGGGAAAAGCTTCAAATGGAGTTCAAACCTTATCAAACATCGTAGAATCCACACAGGAGAGACGCCCTACACATGCTCTGAGTGCGGGAAAAGCTTCAATCGGAGCTCAAACCTTACCGTACATCGTAGAATCCACACAAGAGAGACCCTACACATGCTCTGAGTGCGGAAAAGCTTCATTGAATGCTCAGACCTTGTCAGACATCGTAGAATTCACAGTGGAGAGAGACCCTACACATGCTCTGCATTTGGGAAAAGCTTCAATCAGAGGTCATTCCCTATTGGATATCAGAAAATCCAAATGGGAGAGAACTGTAAGAAATGCCTTGATTAGGGCTGGCCAAAGATTTGTTTTTTAAAAAATCACATTTGCTAATTCCAGTATAGTGATTTTTGCACCATCTTCACCGTGGTCTCTCAGCTCCCCCAGATGAGTTGCCTCCTTCTGCCTTTTGCAGCTCACCCTTCTTTGGGGTCAGTCCTATAATCTTTTCTATCAACTCCTTTCCTTTTGATTCGTAGGAGCGTGTGTCCCTCCAGCCAGGAATGTTCACCAGCTGCAGGTCGGGGAGAGAGAATTGATGCCAACAAGCTACCCTGAGACAAAAGCTACCTGTGTCTTACATCCACTAGGACTGTACATGGAATTGGCTGCTCAAGTTAGTGATTTTGGTGTAAAAAGACAATTATAGTTGTAGAGCAGAAGCAGCCCAGGGAGTGAACCTAACAGGTAATGATCAAGTGATCTCTCGCCTGCCATCCATCTCCACCCTCTGACAAACAGGCTAGGGACACCATTCCTTACCCATCCTGGCTAATAGCTATTCATGGACTTAACCTCCATGAATTTATCCAGTTCTCTTTTAAACTCTGTTACAGTCCTAGCATTCACAACCTCCTCAGGCAAGAGGTTCCACAAGTTGACTGTGCACTGTGTGAAGAAGGGGGGAGGGATAGCTCAGTGGTTTGAGCATTGGCCTGCTAAACTCAGGGTTGTGAGTTCAGTCCTTGAGGGGGCCACTTAGGGATCTGGGGCAAAAATTGGTCCTGCTAGTGAAGGCAGGGGGCTGGACTAAATGACCTTTCAAGGTCCTGTCCAGTTCTAGGAGATTGGTATATCTCCAATTATTACTAAGAAGAACTTCCTTTTATTTATTTTAAACCTGCTGCCCATTAATTTCATTTGGTGGCCCCTAGTTCTTGTATTATGGGAGTAAGTAAATAACTTTTCCTTATCTACTTTCTCCACATCACTCATGATTTTATATACCTCTATCATATTCTCCTTAGTCTCCTCTTTCCCAAGCTGAAAAGTCCTAGCCTCTTTAATCTCTCCTCATATGGGACCCATTCCAAACCCCTAATCATTTTAATTGCCCTTCTCTGAACCTTTCTAATGCCAGTATATCTTTTTGAGATGAGGAGACCACATCTGTACGTAGTATTCAAGATGTGGGCGTACCATGGAGTTGTATAAGGGCAATAATATATCCTCCGTCTTATTCTCTATCCCCTTTTTAATGATTCCTAACATCCTGTTGGCTTTTTTGATTGCCTCTGCACACTGCGTCGACATCCTTAGAGAACTATCCGTGATGACTCCAAGATCTTTTCCTGATTTGTTGTAGCTAAATTAGCCCCATTATATTGTATGTATAGTTGGGGTTATTTTTTCCAATGTGCATTACTTTACATTTATCCACATTAAATTTCATTTGCCATTTTGTTGCCCAATCACTTAGTTGTGTGAACTCTTTTTGAAGTTCTTCACAGTCTCCTTTGGTCTTAACTATCTTGAGCAATTTAGTGTCATCTGCAAACTTTGCCACCTCACTGTTTACCCCTTTCTCCAGATCATTTATGAATAAGGTGAATAGGATTGGTCCTAGGACTGACCCTTGGGGAACACCACTAGTTACCCTCTCCATTCTGAGAATTTACCATTAATTCCTACCCTTTGTTCCCTGTCTTTTAACCAGTTCTCAGTCCATGAAAGGACCTTCTCTTTATCCCATGACAACTTAATTTACATAAGAGCCTTTGGCGAGGGACCTTCTCAAAGGCTTTCTGGAAATCTAAGTACACTATGTCCGCTGGATCCCCCTTGTCCACATGTTTGTTGATCCCTTCAAAGAACTCTAATAGATTAGTAAGACACAATTTCCCTTTACAGAAACCATGTTGACTTTTGCCCAACCATTTATGTTCTTCTATGTGTCTGACAAATTTATTCTATTTATTGTTTCAACTAATTTCCCAGTACTGACGTTAGACTTACTGGTCTGTAATTACCGATCACCTCTAGAGCGCTTTCTAAATATTGACGTTACATTAGCTATCTTCCAGTCATTGGGTACAGAAGCCGATTTAAAGGACAGGTTAAAACCATAGTTAATAGTTCTGCAACTTCACATTTGAGTTCTCTCAGAACTCTTGGGTGAACACTGTCTGGTTCCTGTGACTTGTTACAGATAAATTTATCAATTAATTCCAAAACCTCTTCTAGTGACACTTCAATCTGTGACAGTGCCTCAGATTTGTCACCTACAAAAGCCAGCTCAGGTTTGGGAATCTCCCTAACATCCTCAGCCGTGAAGACTGACACAAAGAATCCATTTAGTTTCTCCTGAATGGCTTTATCATCTTTAAGCGCTTCTTTTGTATGTCAATCATCAAGGGGCTCCACTGGTTGTTTAGCAGGCTTTCTGCTTCTGATGTACTTAAAAAACGTTTTATTACCTTGTGAGTTTTTGGCTAGCCGTTCTTCAAACTCCTCTTTGGCTTTTCTTATTAAATTTTTCACTTAATTTGGCAGTGTTTATGCTCCTTTCTATTTACCTCAGTAGGATTTGACTTCCACTTTTTAAAAGATGCCTTTTTATCTCTCATTGCTTCTTTTACATGGTTGCTAAGCCCCCGGTGGCTCTTTTTTAGTTCTTTTACTGTGTTTCTTAATTTGGAGTATACATTTAAGTTGGTCTGTGTAGTGGGGCGGACTGCCCCACTCCCTGTGAAAGTGGGCTGTGGCAGGCCAGGGTGCCTGCGCAGACAGGGAGCCAATCAGAAAAGGGCTTATTGTGAGCCAATCAGGGCCCAGTTTGGAGACAGCCAATCAGGGCCAGGCTCAGACATATATAAAGGCTGCGCAGGAAGGGAGCAGTCAGTCTGTCCCTGGCCTTTGGGAGGGGAAGGTCAGTCTCCAAGGGTGGAGACTAGCACCGCGGACAGCGCAGTGCTGGCCTGGGCTCGGGGAGGCTAGAGCTTGAGCCCATAGCCTGCCAGGCTGCAGGCCCTGAAGGGAAGGGCCTAGCGGGTGCAAGGGGCCATAGGGTAAGCGGCCCAGGGAAACAGACAGCGGAGGGGAGAGAAGGACAGCGAGGCTGATGCCAGAGGGTCCCTGGGCCGGGACCCAGAGTAGAGGGCGGGCCTGGGTCCCCCCCCTTCCTCCTTGCAGTACACCCAGCCAATGGCCGTAGGGAGCGGCCATTGTACTACCCCAGATCCCTGACAAGAGGGATTGGACTCAGAGGGTGGTTGGACATAGTGGCTGGGGTGTAGGACTGTTGATCACCGACCCGAAGGGTGCAGATGGACTAAGGGCACTGCCGGAGGGCAGTGGCCTCAAGAGGACGCCGCTGAGCTGGCAGCAACGCGGGTCCAGAGACAGCAACAGAGGGCAGAACGACGGACGGGACACCACCAGGAGGGGGCGCTCCACTGGACAGAGCTAATTCCTGGAGTCACCAGCGGGAGGGGCCAGGTGGTGAGTCCCAACCCGTTACAGTCCTCTATTATGGTGTCTTTAAAAGCGCCCATGCAGCTTGCAGGGATTTCACTTTAGTCACTGTACCTTTTAATTTCTGTTTAACTAACCCCCTCATTTTTGCATAGTTCCCCTTTTTTAAATTAAATGCCACAGTGTTGGGCTATTGAGATGTTCTTCCCACCACAGGGATGTTAAATGCTATTATATTATGCAGTTTATTTTGAGCAACTGCAGTTAGTCGGGAGAGTACACACGGGCAGAGTTTCCCCTCCTGAGGTAGGTCTCGGTTAGATAAACAGTTAAGGCAAGCATTTATACCTTTTGTGACATGCAGTTGTTGCTCATTACTGTATTTTGTTTGTACATATTCCTTTCTGATCTCTTACTTCTCTCAGCAATTTCTGTTACAGTCTGCATTCTATTCTTATCTAACACAAGGTCGAAAAACAGCATCTCTTCCAGTTCTTTTCCACTCGCCCAGGCCCTGCTTGGAAGTCTCGTTATTAGCTGTTAGTTAGCCTGGTAAATATCAAAATAAGGAGAAAACACAGTTATACAAAGCAAAACAAAATCACAAACAGAGATGTCATTGGAAATACAAAAATAAAAAAGGGAAATGCAATCTCCATTACTTTATCATGTCTGGGCCATTCCTGTATCGAGAGCACCTGCTAAGGTCCCTGTGTGCTTACGAGAAACCTGGAGGAACTCATACCACAGCCTGAACATGCAACTCAACTGCTCCCAGGTGCCGCAGTAAAACCCTTTCCCTGCTGTGACGTTGCACTCCATGTGATTTTATGAAAATATGCTAATGAGTGTGAATATAATGTAACTGGAATATGCTTCATGCAAAAGGTCTCTTGTACAGTATCATTAAAAAGCTTATAATCTACTGAGTGTGTTCATGCTATTTGTATGAACCGATCATTCTTGTATCTGAAACTAGAACTATAATATGAACTATACTCTGAGGTCCTGTTGTAATGATGCAAAGTGTGGGCCATTAATAGTGGTTTGGACTCTTGAAGGCTCCCATTAACCAGGACAATTGACTGGAGATGGCTCTGTCCTGCACCATCTGTGAGTCAGGCCAGGAAGAATGAAGGCTTGGGGTCTCACAGGACATATGACCATGTCCCCTGGTACAGGAATCCATCTTAAACCTGGGGCTTTTCCCCAGGAGAGAGACGAAAGATTCCTGCCTTGTACCAAAGCTGTATAAGGGGGTGAAACAGAAGAAAGGTGGCTGCAGTCATGAGTCAAGTATCAGAGGGGTAGCCGTGTTAGTCTGGATCTGTAAAAGTAACAAAGAATCCTGTGGCACCTTATAGACTAACAGACGTTTTGCAGCATGAGCTGTGGGTGAATACCCACTTCTTCGGATGCAAGTGGTGGAAATTTTCCCTATCAATGTAGCATAGGTAGAGAAGGGGCGTGAGTGGACGGGAGCTGAGGAAGCGTTGTTCCAGGTCAGCCATAAAAATATTGGCATATTGTGGAGCCATGCGGGTGCCCATAGCGGTGCCACTGATCTGGAGATATATATTGTCATCAAATCTGAAATAGTTGTGTCTGAGGATAAAGGCACAGAGCTCAGCAACCAATTGTGCTGTGGCATCATCAGGGATACTGTTCCTGACAGCTTGTATTCCATCAGCGTGTGGGATGTTGGTGTAGAGAGCCTCTACATCCATGGTGGCCAGGATGGTTGTTTTCTGGAAGGTCACCAATGCATTGTAGTTTCCTCAGGAAATCAGTGGTGTCACGGAGATAGCTGGGAGTGCTGGTGGCATAGGGTCTGAGTAGAGAGTCCACATATCCAGACAGTCCTTCAGTGATGGCTTCCAATGCCCAAGATGATGGGGCGTCCAGGATTTCCAGGTTTGTGGATTTTGGGCAGTAGATAGAATAGCCCTGGTCGGGGCTCTAAGGGTATGTTGATTTGTTCCGGTGTTAGTGTAGGGAGTGTCCTGAGTAGATGGTTCAGTTCCTTAGTGTATTCCTCAGTGGGATCTGAGGGAAGTGGCCTGTAGAATTTGGTGTTGGAGAGTTGTCTGGCGGCCTCCTTTTGGTAGTCAGACCTGTTCATGATGACAACAGCACCTCCTTTATCAGCCTCTTTGATTATAATGTCAGGATGGTTTCTGAGGCTGTGGATGGCATTGCGTTCTGCACGACTTAGGTTATGAGGCAAGCGATGTTGTTTTTCCACAATTTCTGCCTGTGCACGTCGGCGGAAGCATTCAATGTATAGGTCCAGACTGTCATTTCGACCCTCAGGAGGAGTCCATGTGGAGTTCTTCTTTTTGTGCTGTTGGTGGGAGGGTAACTGTGTATCAGTGCGCTGTTCAGTGTTGTCCTGAAAGTATTCTTTGAGTCGGAGACGGCGAAACTAGGCTTCCAGATCGCCGCAGAACTGTATCATGTTGGTGGGGTGGCAGGGCAAAAAAAGAGTCCCCGAGATAGGACAGACGTTTCTTCTGGGCTGAGTGTGTGGTTGGATAGATTGATGATATTGCTGGGTGGGTTAGGGGTACCACGGTTGTGGCCCCATGTGGCAGGTAGGAGCTTAGACAGCTTACAGTCCTTTTTCCTTTGTAGAGAGGTGAAGTGAGTGATGTAGATCTCCTGTCTTATTTTAGTGAAGTCCGTTTGTATGGAAGTTTGGTTATTGATGAGAGTCTCCAGGTTGGAGAGCTCTTTTTTGATGTTTTCCTGTTTGCTGTATAGGAGGCTGATCAGGTGGTTCCTCAGTTTCTTTGATAGAGTATGGCATAATCTCTCACTGTGGTCTGTGTAGTATGTAGATAGCAGTGGATTTTTACCTTAGTCCATTTGGTATGATGTCCATCCGTTTGCATTTGGAAAGGAAGATGATGTCTGTCTGTATTTGTGCAAGTTTCTTCATGAGGTTGATGGATTTCCACTCCATACGGCTAAATGCAGTGCCTTGCATGGTGTCAAGTATCAGAGGGGTAGCCGTGTTAGTCTGGATCTGTAAAGCAACAAAGTCTGTGGCACCTATAGACTAACAGATGTTTGCAGCATGAGCTTTCGTGGGTGAATACCCACTTCTTCGGATGCAAGTGGTGGAAAATTTCCACCACTTGCATCCAAGAAGTGGGTATTCACCCACGAAAGCTCATG
This sequence comes from Mauremys reevesii, assembly GCF_016161935.1. NCBI lineage: Eukaryota > Metazoa > Chordata > Testudines > Geoemydidae > Mauremys > Mauremys reevesii. The sequence continues at coordinate 22,284,393 of NC_052634.1, read as the reverse complement.
CTGCAAAACGTCTGTTAGTCTATAAGGTGCCACAGGATTCTTTGTTGCTTTTACAGTCATGAGAAATCCCTTAGCTACCACCTGAGCTGGAACAAGGACTATACCAGATGAAAAGATTGGGCCTAGACTAGAAATAAGTCTAGTCTGCAAAAGAAGCTTTTTGGAAGATCTCTGAGGATGAGATTTTTATCTGTATTAGGCTTAGACTTGCATGTTTTTGTTTTATTTTGCTTTGTGGAGAATAGAAACTCCACAGAGAAGGAAAAGTTAAGGCCCTAGAAAAGTGTCTGTGTGTGTGTTTGTGAGATGGGTGGAGGGTGTCTAGAAACCACTCTTCTCTAGTTTTTCTGATTTCCTGTAGAAAATCTGAAGCCGAGTAAAAAAATCATTTTCTCTGAGGTTTGAACTTAAGGCCTTCAGAATATGAGACTGACACGCTACCAACTGCACTGAGAAGGCTTGGAAAACTTTAGGCTCAGTGCATATAGGACCCTTCTACAGCCGTGACTGGGGCAGGGAAAGAGCCAGGAATGTGCTGGAAGACGCAGGGAGCTCTGGTGACCAGAGACTTTTCCTGGCAGCTTTCACAGCAGCAAAGAAATCAATTCATGCTGCCAGTGAACAATCTACTGGAACTAATGGCAGCACAGGGGGGATATTTCCAAGCTGTGCACCTACTTCCACATTTTAGAACTTACTCTCCTTTTCCTAGTAGGGCACTTTCCATGTGAATTAAGCAAAGCAAGTTGGGGAAACTACACAGGTAATAGAAACCAGGGCGCCAGATAAGGCTTGAATTCATGACCCCAGCAGTTTCCCCATTTGCACTAACCAGTTGCACCAGTGCAGGTGCTTCTTAGACAAAGCTGGGAAGCAGGCAGTTATCAGTCTCTGGGTCACATCTTTGCCTGGTAATTGAAAGGTTGATGCATCAAACCTAACTCAAGATGCGGCTTTTCAGCCATGAGACTCCAGGACATTTTAACAGGAAGAAAATCTCCTCAATTCTCGTTTAGCCCCATTTGACTCCTTCTGCCCATCTCCGCGCCCCACCCCGCCAGTCACTTTCCTTCCCACTGGGGCCACGCAGAGAGGAGTCCCAGTCAGTCTCTGTCACAGAGTCTGTATCCCATAAAGGGAGGGAGGGGTCGCTCCAAAACACTGATAATGGGGTGGGGAGTGTGTGTGGTTAGGGGAGAAAGGATGGAGATCTCACAGTGGGTCCCAGAGAGATTCCCCAGATTGGGAGATCCTGCTGCCCCCATCAGCCAGCTGTGGGAAGAACAACTTGATATTGCTTGGGGAAGCCACCTTTAAAAACACAAGTGTAATATGCTAGTTATATTTTAATAAGACCAAAGCCTCCTCAAACCCAGGGTCACACTCATTGGAATGATTTTGCCTTGATATTTTAGCAGCCGCAGACACAAAGCGAGTCAAATTACAGTTTCCGCTTGGAGTCAGTGCACACACAAGAACTGGAGGCTTTTAATTCCTTAGGTTCTGCCGCCATTTCATTTGTTTCCTGTTCCAAGATTTATCCTTGTGCAAAGCAACGTTACGCCCTTGGGAGTGTCCCGCTCCTGGTCCTGCCTGCCGCCCTGGGCAATTTAAAAGGGCCTGGGGACCCCCGCCACCACCGCCAGCAGCACAAGGGGACTAAGGCACTTTCCTGCCCGCCCTCGCTGCGTGTGGCACACCACTCCTGGAACGGCTGGCACGCCCTTCGGCCCCTGGGGTGGGAGGGGTCTCTACGCGCTGCTCCCTCCCTGAGTGCCAACTCTGTCAACTGTGGCAATGGGAGCTGCAAGGGTGGAGTCTGCGGGCAGCGGTGCGTAGAGACTTCCCCGGCCCTCCCGCTTAGGGGCTGCTGCCAGAGGGGTATGGGGTCTGGGTTGGGGCAGGGGTTGGGGTGCAGGAGATGGTGAAGGTGCAACATTTACCTCAGGCATCTCCCAAAAGCAACCTGCACCCCACACCCAAATTCCTTCCAAGACCCTGCTCCCACACACCCTCCTGCACCTCAACCCCTGACTGAACCCAGACCCAGCACCCAAACTCACTCCCAGAGCCCAACCCCAGTCCCTCCCACACCCAAACTCCCTCCCAGAGCCTTAGGCCAATGTGGGTGGGGTGTGGGGCAGGACATGGTTCCAGGCTGGGCACCACCAAACATTAAACAAATCTGCCACCCCTGTCCAGCCCAACCTTCTGCTGATGCACCTCAGCCCAGACCTGTGCATGGTTTTAAGCTTGCATTACTTAAATTCCATGACATTGAGGGATTTCAGCTCCCCTTTGCCCAGAGGGAACCTTCACCCCACTCCCAACCAGGTTCTTGTCCATGGCATCACTGTAGGGGGGCTGGGTCCCTCGGTGTCTTTTCTCTCTACAACAGGCCAGGGTGCAATAACGGGGGCATCTGAGCACCCAGGACCTTCTATGGGGCTGCCATTCCCCTTCCCTTCTGTGGTCTCATCAGTCATTGACTCCAGCCTTTTTTCTATCCATCGTCAGCACCATCCCAAGCAAGCTGCACTCGCCTCAAAAAGACAGAGAGTCCTGTGGCACCTTACAGAGTAACAGACATATTGGAGCATAAGCTTTCATGGGTGAATACCCACTTCGTCAGACGCATGTGGCAGAAATTTGCAGAGGCAGGTATAAATATGCAGGCAAGAATCAGTCTAGAGCTAAGGAGGTTAGTTCAATCAGGGAGCATGAGGCCCTCTTCTAGCAGTTGAGATGTGAATACCAAGGGAGGAGAAATTGCTTTTGTAGTTGGCTAGCCAAGAGTCAGGGCCAAGTATCCCTAGGCCACCCCGACAGGTGTTTGAAGAACAGGGAAACAAAGGGCACCACAAACTTATGTTTTTTGGATGAGCCAAGAAAAGGGAGCAGCATTGTCCCCCTCGGGCAGCCCCTGTTCAATTCCAGGTCAGAAAACAAAACTCTTCTGCAAGAATATCCAAAAAATATTGTGTTTCACTTTACTTCATAAGTACAGTTGTGTGGCAATTAAATGATGACTCTAAAGTTTCATAAAAGCAAAGAACATTAAACAAAATAGTGTGGGAAATACGGATGTATCTGAGGAAAGGGCTTGGAATGAAGAAAGACAAAAATTGATGGGTCGAGAGAACAGGCCCTGTTTCCCCCTGGTTTGGAGCTTCTCCCACAACTACTGGAATAGAAAAGCTAAGCAAATGGGGTTCTATTGTTGCACAGGAGATTGAAGTGAGGTTATTTTCTCCAGATGGTCATGTCAGGAGTGGGGTTTGAAACCACGTCTCTATGCAGAGACCAGAACACCCAAGAGATAGGAGAAAAGAGTCTTAAAACTAGCACTTTAGACCAGTGCGCCATCCTCCTGCTACAAAGACTGTGACTTATGAGCCCTCGTTTTTGTTAATAGTTGATGAACTCTTTAGGCGGTCGAGATGGCACATCTCTTTCAACTCCTAGAGACCTTCTACAGCACAGCTGATTTTTAGACACACTCACCTGGACCTAAAGTTACACGTTTCCTGGAGCTCCATGAGTTCTGTGGTGTTGTAATCTCCTGCTTGTGTTTTAAGTGAACAAAAGATGGGTGCTGGTATTCTGAGACAGTAATGGTGAACCTCAAAATCCTTCCCAGACAGTTACAACCAGCACCCACAACCTCTACCATGATAGCATTGGGGGCAGATAGCTCAGTGGTTTGAGCATTGGCCTGCTAAACCCAGGGTTGTGAGTTCAATCCTTGAGGGGTCACTCAAGGATCTGGGGCAAAAATTGGTCCCACTAGTGAAGGCAGGGGGCTGGACTTGATGACCTTTCAAGGTCCCTTCCAGTTCTAAGAGATTGGTATAGCTCCAATTATTACCTATTTTTATTTTTATTACCTGTCTGGCAACAACTCACTGATCAATAGCTGGGGTGTGAAATCCTCATTTCTGTGTTGTTCTATCACTGTAGTCCCCACTTTCCTATTGCTTGTCTGCATAATCTCTGTCTGGTTCTATGACTGTTTCTGTCTGCTGTATAATTAAATTGTTGGGTGTACACTAAGGTAAATTAAGGTGTTGGGGTATAATTGGTTAGATAATCATGTTACAATGTGTTAGGATTGGTTAGTTACATTTCAGTAAAATGCTTGGTTAAGGTATAGCTAAGCAGAACTCCAGTTTTACTATATAGTCTGCAGTCAGTCAGGAAGTAATGGGGAAGGGAAGGGAATGGGGTAGGGAATTGGAATGATGTTTTGCTAAGGGGGCAAATAGTAATAGGAACAGGGAATGGGAACAGGGACACAGGCAAGCCTCTGTGGTGTCAGAGCTGGGAAGGGGATCCTGAGGCAGGAAATTGGAATCATTGCTTGCTGGAAGTTTACCCCAATAAACATTGAATTGTTTGCACCTTTGAACTTTGGGTATTGCTGCTCTCTGGTCACAAGAGAAGGACCAGGGAATGGGAGGTGTCATAACTATAAAGGGAAGGGAACCGCCTCCTGTGTACAATACTATAAAATCCTCATGGCCAGAGACACCAAAATCCTTTTACCTGTAAAGGGTTAAGAAGCTCAGGAAACCTGGCTGGCACCTGACCCAAAGGACCAATAAGGGGACAAGATACTTTCAAATCTTGGTGGGGAAGGATTGTGTTTCTGCTCTTTGTTTTGGGGTTGTTCACTCTTGGGACTAAGAGGGACCAGACATCAATCCAGGCTCTCCAAATCTTTCTGAACCAGTCTCTCATGTTTCAAACTTGTAAGTAACAGCCAGGCAAGGCGGGTTAGGTTTATCTTTGTTTTCTCAACTTGTAAATGTTCCTTTTGCTGAGAGGATTTTATCTCTGTTTGCTGTAACTTTGAACCTAAGGCCAGAGGGGTTCACCTGGGCTCTATGAATCTGATTACCCTGTAAAGTTATTTTCCATCCTGATTTTACAGAGATGGTTTTACCTTTTCTTTCTTTAATTAAAAGTCTTCTATTTAAGAACCTGATTGATTTTTCCTTGTTTTAAGATCCAAGGGATTGGATCTGGACTCACCAGGAATTAGTGGGGAAAGGAGGGGATGGTTAAATTCTCCTTGTGTTAAGATCAGGGCCGGCCCAGGCACCAGCTGAGCAAGCTGGTGCTTGGGGCGGCAGATTCACGGGCGGCTTCCGCCCAAACCTAGGGCAGCACGGACGCTTTCTTTTCTTTTTTTTTTTTTTTTTGCTGCTCCGCCCTGTAGGGGTGGCAGTGTGGAGGAGGCGAGCCCCCTGCAGCAAACTCGGCAGGGCCGCCCGCGTGCTTCCCTCCTCGCGGACCGGAGCGGAGCGGCGCCCGCCCGCCAGGCGGCGTGGCGGTCGGGGCCGCGTGGGGAGTGCCCCGCTGAAGCGCTGGCTGCCCCCCGTCTCTCTCCCCCCGCTCCCTCCCCTTCCCCGCCGCTGGACCAGGTGCACACTCTGCAGCACAGGGAGTCCCCTGGCTCCGGCCGCCCTGTGGGGTTTTTTGTTTTGTTTTTCCCCTGCTTTGCCGGCCGCGCTGTTGTTTCCCCCCGCACCTCCCTGCGCCCGCCCTGCCGTTTTGTGTTGTTCCCCAGCTTTGCTGCTCCAGCCGCGCCGTGTCCTCCCCACTTTGCCGCTCAGCCGCGCCGTGTCCTCCCCACTTTGCCGCTTCAGCCGCGCCGTGTCCTCCCCACTTTCCCGCTCCAGCCGCGCCGTGTCCTCCCCACCTTTGCTGCTCCCGCCGCGCCGTGTTCTCCTCCTCCCCCGCTTTGCCGCTCCAGCCGTGCCGTTTTTTTCCCTCCTGCTTTGCTGCTCCAGTGGCCCCACCTCCTTTTTTTTTTTTTTTTTGCTTGGGGCGGCAAAAAAGCCAGAGCCGGCCCTAGTTAAGATCCAAGGGGTTGGATCGCTGTTCACCAGGGACGTGGTGAGGAAGTCTCTCAAGACTATCCAGAAAAGGGAGCTAGTTTGAGAGTGGTGGCAGCAAGACCAGATCTAAGCTAGTAGTTGCTTAGAAGTGTTCATGCAGGGCCCCACATCTGTACCCTAAAGTTCAGAGTGGGGAAGGAACCTTGACAGAGGTTGATGGAATAAACCTCTAACAAGTACGTCTTTCAGGGTGTGAAAACCCCGGATCCAGTATAATTAAGCTGACCTAAGCCATGGTTAGATAGTGCTAAATGAAAGGAAAGATTGTTCTGTCAATGTAGCTATTACAGGGATGGAAAACCCTCCAGTCACTGTAGCAGCTGTCTAGTCCCCAGTGCTACAGCAGTATTTTAAGTGTAGACAGCCTCAGAGTGACATCAGATCTGGCTCCATAGATGCTCAGGCACTAAGACAACACTAATTACAATGCACTAATGTTTCCGTAGTTGGCAGGATTTTAACCTGCGTGGGGAGACCCCAATGGATTTCTAGTCCATCGCCTTAACCACTCGGCCACAACTACTTGATGTCCAACTGCTGCACTACACCATGATTCTCTTCTCACTGAATTGTCACTTCAAATTGCTCAGACCAGCTCCCCCAGCACACTCACAGCTGTGCATTAGTGTAAGTGTGTCCATGGCTGAACAGCAAGAGTTCCTGCCCATTTCCCTTCCAGCTGGAGCATGATTAGAGTGTGTTTGTGTGAACGACATTGCTATAAATTGTTGTTCATTCCCCACACTGACAATTCACACAGTCCCTTTCCTATTCGAATCTCCACCAGATCCTTCCAATAGCCAGGGTCAGGATTTCTCAGGGGCACTGAAATGTTTCAGGGGTTTGGTGCATGAACTCAGCCTTGCATTCCATCCCTGATGTTTCATGGACTAACAACAGCAGCAGAAAGAAAGAGCGGAGCCAATATCTCACTGTCAGAGGTGAAGGTGGCCACGTCCCCTCTGTCTGACCATTGCCATTGCAGGAGAGAAGGTTTCAATACAATTGAATGCCCTGGCTCAGACAAGAGACACAGGGAGGTTTTTGCTGTTCATGGATCTGTGCAAAGGAAATTGTGTCTCTGTGTGAAATTGAGGAGGGAAAAGAAACGTCCACATGGTGGCCCAGTGCCTTAAGGAATGTGGGTGAAGGACTCTGGCTGAGAAATTATTTAACAGGAATTTGTATCAATGTATTGCCCTGATTAAAAGCTATGGCTAAAAGGCAGCCACTGTTGTTAGTACTTGAACCAGCGTGAGACACCCGAGTGGGTCTCAAGTCCATTGCCTTAACCAGGGATAGTCTATTATTTTATCAAGATCCAAATTTCTTGGTCAAGGTCTAGTCAATGTCTAGATGCCAGAGAAAATAATACACTGATGATAATAAGAAGAATATAGAAAGATTTTGCAGTCACTATGGGCATAACTATGATCATTGTTTCATGTTTCACTCTTAATATCTGGCACCACCACTGCCTTTCCCTTTAGTCTTCTAGTTAACAAAGGATAAAACTAAACATCTCTTCAGATACCAGGAGTGTTTTGTTCATTCCTGCTAGCTACACAGGGGTTTGATGTAGCTGCTTTCAATCCTCCGGCTCTGCCGGGATAAGTAACATTTCAGGCTGTCACTGAACTGAAGGAGAGAGATCATTTTTTGACAGATGACGCCTTCTCTTAACAGTGTTTGGCTGGCTGGCAGCCCTGGTCCCAGGTCTCTCCTGAGGGAAGAAAGTTTCTGTGCAAAATACTAAAACTTTTAACAGAGAGGAGGGAAAGGCGATGGCCACATGATGGGGCCAGTATGTACCACAACATGGTTCTTTTATGTGGGATGACTCTGAACATTGACTGATCTCCACTCCCTTGTGTTTGAAGAGATGTTTAGTTGTGCAGTTAGGAACCTATAAGGCTGAAGCAATGTTATGGATGGTGACACTATGATTGAAGGGTTATTTAATGTTGTAGAAATTGTTAAAAACACTGAGCTTAAACTGGAACTGCCTGTTGTTAGAGGCTGGTTTCCCCACCTCAATTCCATAAGCTCTGCTAGAAACACCCTGGGTTCTCTCCTGCCTCGGTGGGAACTGGAGGGAATCGTCCCCTGCTGCCCTTGGCTCCAGGCTGGTTTTTCTGGGGAGGGGACGTGGAATTGATTTGTTTGCTGTTGAGAAGGGAGCCGGGCCAGTTCTCAGGGAACGAGAACTCCCAGCATCTTCCCAGCCCAGCCCAGGCTGCTGCCCTGTCCCAGCCTCTGTTCCCCTTGGGGCCCGGCATGTTAAGAACATAAGAACATAAGAAAGGCCGTGCTGGTCAGACCAAAGGTCCATCTAGCCCAGTATCTGTCTACCGACAGTGGCCAATGCCAGGTGCCCCTGAGGGAGTGAACCTAACAGGCAATGATCAAGTGATCTCTCTCCTGCCATCCATCTCCATCCTCTGACAAACAGAGGCTAGGGACACCATTCCTTACCCATCCTGGCTAATAGCCATTTATGGACTTAGCCACCATGAATTTATCCAGTCCCCTTTTAAACATTGTTATAGTCCTAGCCTTCACAACCTCCTCAGGTAAGGAGTTCCACAAGTTGACTGTGCGCTGCGTGAAGAAGAACTTCCTTTTATTTGTTTTAAACCTGCTGCCTATTAATTTCATTTGGTGACCCCTAGTTCTTGTATTATGGGAATAAGTAAATAACTTTTCCTTATCCACTTTCTCAACATCACTCATGATTTTATATACCTCTATCATGTCCCCCCTTAGTCTTCTCTTTTCCAAACTGAAGAGTCCTAGCCTCTTTAATCTTTCCTCATATGGGACCCTCTCTAAACCCCTAATCATTTTAGTTGCTCTTTTCTGAACCTTTTCTAGTGCTAGAATATCTTTTCTGAGGTGAGGAGACCACATCTGTACACAGTATTCAAGATGTGGGCGTACCATGGATTTATATAAGTCTTATTATATAAGTCTTATTCTCTATCCCCTTTTTAATGATTCCTAACATCCTGTTTGCTTTTTTGACCGCCTCTGCACACTGCGTGGACATCTTCAGAGAACTATCCACGATAACTCCAAGATCTTTGACTCGTTGTAGCTAAATTAGCCCCCATCATGTTGTATGTATAGTTGGGGTTATTTTTTGTTTGACTATAGAGCAGGCCGGGAGCAGCAGCTGAGGCAGAGGACAGCCTGGGCCAGGCAGATAAGAAGGAGTTTAGCAAGCAAAAAAGGTAAAATGGCAGTGGAATATCACCTTGGACTCGACGGCATTTCTCCATTGGTCTGTCTGCTTTGGGGCAGGGACAATAACACGTCCTGCTGCATTCGTTATTTCAAAGGGCAGTTTAGGATTTTCATTCTCACACACGGTGCACAAAGCAGGATCCAACCTTTGGCATCAACTAAACAAGCTGCTCAGAGATTCTGGCAGCCACAATGAGCATTTGGGTGAGAGCTCAGGCCTGCCCCTGTCCCAGAGGGAGGGATCATCTGTGTGGGGACTGGACCACTGAGCTATCAGCTCTTAACTCCCAAACGTTCAGTAACTCTATTATCAGTGCCTGTGAATGTAATTTAAACCATGAGAAAAACCACACTGGGCTAGACCAAAGGCCCACATAGCTCTGAACCTTGTCTTCTGACAGTAGCCAAAAGCAGGTGCCCCAACAACCAGTCAACAAGGCACCACTGGGAGTTGAACCCAGGCTCTCCTGTTTACAAAACAGATGCTTTAGCCAGCTAAGCCATCATGCCTGTGAGAGACTAAAACACACTGTCTGCCCACACCTGACTCCCTGCCATCACCACCAGGGCCTGATAAGCTTTGCTTGTGTTTGGATTCTGCAAAGCAGAGGAGCAGGTGACGTTTTCCTTGCAAGCTGTGTGTGAGTGAATCTTTGGCCAGGTCTGCACTACAAAGTTGTTTCAGCAGAATTATATTGCTCAGGTGTGTGAAAAACACACAACGCTCTCTCAGTCGGTAGCTTGTGGCTGGTGCACACACTGCAATACCACGTCTGGCGACAAAACTGCCCTGTTTTGCTGACAAAATAAAACGACTTCGATGAGAGGCCTAGAGCTTTTTGCAGCAAACTTTAAGTAACAGAGTAAACGCTCCTGTTCATTATATCACCATAACTGGCCTTCCCCAGTATCCCACAATGCCCGCTGTGAACTTGCCTGCCCTGCATTCCTGCTACAGAGCCATGGGCCCTCCTTTCATCGCTCTGGGAAGTACTGACAGCTGAGCCTGCTGCTCTGCTCCGCAGCCAGGAGCAAATCACTGCCGTGGATGCTGCTCTCTTCCACCCTGCGAACACAGAGCAGGGTGGTGGGAACTTCCTTACATTGCGGGGCACTGGCATCTGAACTGTGACATGCCCATGACACCCCTTCCCTCGAGGAGGCTCTTACCTTCTAAACAGGGACGGCTGTTTTCTAGTAAAATCACTAAAAGGGAAGGAGAAAACTCGAAGAGGTTCCTCCTGGCGCTCACGTACATGAACCCAAATACTCCCTCAGTCCTCAAAGAGAGACCTGGAGAAGGAGACTTGCTGAAGCAAAGCCACAGGGGTCTCTGAGGTTTCCTGGCCCTCGCCCCTGTCCTGCCTGGCTGATGTCAGCATCTCTCTGTGAGGTCACCACCTCCCACCACCTCTGACCAATAGTCTGAGGTCCTGCAAAAGGCCTTTGTGATGTCACTGCCACACCCTCCCTTGCTGTGCTAATGTCCTGCTCCTGGCCAGGCACTTTGGAGGTTTGAGCTACTCCTGTGGATAACCCCACTCAAGGAGCGTTCGTTCTAGGAAGCAAGCCAGCTAGACAGTAAAACATCAGATGCTGCTCCCAATGCAACACTCAGTTTTTCAGAAATTAGTCGACTTTATGGCCAGAAAAGACCATTAGAGCATCTAATCTGACCCCTGCATATCACAGGCCTCCTGTATGACCCAATAGCTACTTTTGGGCAAACACATTCCAGAAAGGCATCTAGTCTTCATTAAATGACATCAGGAGATGGAGAATCCACCACTTTCCCTAGAAGACATTTTTCTCCAGCCCTCAGAATATTTGGTGGCTCTTTGCTATTGAACGAGCTCAACCTGTTTAGCTTATCAAAAGAAGATTGAAAGATGATTTCACTGAAGTGTTGAAGGGCCTTAATGGAGAGAAAAGACTGGGTATGAAAGGGCTCTTTAATCGAGCAGAGAAAGGCATAACAAGACCCAATGGCTGGAAGGTGAAAAGAGACAAATTCATATTACAACTAAGGCACAAATATTCAACAGCCAGGACGATTCACAACAGGACAGGAACAAGCTCCCAAGGAAAGTGGTGGATTCTAATTCTAATTCCTTATGAATATTCTGTGTGTTTGTGTGTGCAGGGGAGGAACATGCTATATGCCCAGAGGACTTTATTCCTCCAGCCTGCAAGGACAGAGGGGATGTCAAGGAGTTGTTCCTTCAATCCCCTTCAAGAAAGGCCCTTCTTAGGAAAGGCAAAATCCTGGAGAGAAAGAGTAACACTGAACAAGACTCCAGAAAGACAGATTTTTATAATCGCAGTGAGAAGTTTTTCACCTGGCCAGGGACTTGAACCCTGGACCCTCAGATTAAAAGTTTGATGCTCTGCCAACTGAGCTAGCCAGGCTCACATATGAAAAACACAAGTTGGTGCAGAGGTGAAGGCTAGTCAAGAAAAAGCGAGACAGCCACAATAGGGGAAACTTGCTGTGCTCTCTCTCTTCCCAGCCCTGGCCTGGCTGGGTATTAGTGCTGGTTAAAAAGATGGGAAAATATCGGCATCTACCAGCCTTTCATAGCTGTACAAGACTCAGGCACAATACAGAGGTGCCCATCTGCAAGTGCCGAATGGTTGGATTGGCTAATGCAGCCTGAAGACGTCCAGGGCACTCTGGGATACTCAGCCAGTGTCCATCACCATCATCATTTCAAAGGGATAATGATAATGGTAGCAAGGTTCACAACTGACTTAGCAGTTGCATACAAAGGTGCATGTTTGGCAGTTACGTTGGCTCAGGTTGGCCACCCCGGTCTAGATGTAGAAGTTACAACATTTAAACTTGAAAGAGGAGCCAATTTCTCCATCATTTCCCACCTTTACATCCAAACACGATGAAGGTAGCAGATAGAGCCAGAGCAGGTTGTCTATGGGACCAAGTATATGCAGAGTATCCTCGACAGAGGTTTGTTCAACCTGTTCTTAAAAACCTCTGAGGACAGAGACACCACAGACGCCTTTGGGAGCCTATTCCAGAGCTAAACTGCACTCAGAGTCTGACATTGGTGACGTAGGAGGCTGAGAAAACAACACTGGCTGTCAGAAAAAAACAGTCCTCCCTGGTCCTTTAAGCAGTAGGCTCTGGTGTTTTAACAGCCATGGCCTGGGTTCAATTCCCCCTAAAAACCAGAAGTTTTTTGATGAAAATCTCCATTCATTTCGCATTTGAAATGGAAAGGCAAAGAGGGCTTCTTGTCCTTATCAACAAGGCAAAGAATGGCTTTTTGCTCAGTAAATATTTTTAAAAGGTGCTGACTCGACCTGAAGATCTCATTTCATTTGTATTTACAATGGAATGATTCTCTCTAGGATAGACAGTAATTCTTCAGCTAGACTCGGATTCCATGGGAATACGAGAAGCAATTGTGTCTAACACCTGCCTTTTTCCGGACAACAGTGATGTCCAAGTTTTCCATGGACATTTCCCTTCCAGCACCTCAGGCCCCATCCAACAATACAAGAAACTGAAATGCACAGAAAGTTTCTCACCATAGAATTCACTGACCAGGTCGGGTGAACTGTTTTGCCGTTTGAAGATGATGGAATTCCTTCCAACTTCTCTCATACAAATGCGACATAGTTGGTGGTGTAATGTTACAGGAGAGGTTGAAATTAGGCTATTTCGTCAGATAGAAGACAGTGATTGTGTCAGGAGTGGGATGTGAATGTGCACGTACATATGGAGCCTACAGCAACAAATGACAGTGTTAGGGGGCTTATTCCTTCACCCTCTTACTTCCCTGGTCCTTCTCGCATGAACAGAGAGCAACAATATCCGAAGTCCAAAGGCGCAAACAATTTGATGTTTATTGGGGTGAACGTCCAGCAAGCAATGATTCCAGTTTCCTTCCTTAGTGTCCCCCTTCCCAGCTCTGACAACACAGAGCCTTGTCTGTGTCCCTGTTTCTGTTCCCATCCCCTGTTCCCATTTCCCCCTGTCGCACAACAGGATCCCACTCCCCATCCCCAGTCCCTGGTCCCATTTCCCCCCTCCCCCCACCTTCCTGATTGACTGCAGACTATATAGTAAAACCTGAGTTCTGCTTAGCTATTCCTTAACCAATCATTTTACTGAAATTTAACTAACCAATCTTAATATACTGTAACATGGTTATTTAACCAATTATATTCCACCACCTTCATTGGTTTACACCCAACAAAATTAATTATACAGCAGACAGAAACAATCACAGACCCAGACAGAGACCATGTAAATAAACATACAAAACAATACAGAAGGGAGGATTTCACAACTACATCTATACAGACATAAGGGTTTTCCAGCTGTGTCTATTGATAAGTGAGTTCTTGCCAGGCAGGATGCTACCAAACTAAGTTTCCCTTTCTCTGGAGGTGATAGGAATATCAGGGCAGGACTGTATTCCTAATAGCCCAGTAGCACCTTATTTCAGTGTGACTAGTTGGGAATGTGAGGATGTGACCATACACTTCCCTTTGCTGCTTAGCCGAGGAACCAGGCCTCAGACTGTCACAGTGAGAGAAGGCCATTACACAGACAGACAGTGATTTTTTATTCTTTCTTTTATACCTTTATAACTAGCTAAGTGATAAAAATACACCTAAATTCTTAAAGTACAGGCCTTTGCAGACAGGCCTGAATCTCTGTATCCTAACAGTCCTCCAGGTCAGGCAGCCTCTGGGTAAGGGGGTGGGGACTCAGATCCTTCCACTGGCCAATTCCACCAGGGTCATGTATAAACCAGGGAAGTTTGCCACAATAGCCAGACCAGATGCCCCCTGTACACTGGTGCTCTGTCCTCATTGCTTCTCTCTCTCCCTTCCCCCCATCTCTGCTGCTCCCCCTCTGGGCTTTCTCAGCACCTGGCCCCATAGCACTTCCTGGGGGCCAGAGACTGCGCTTTCTACACCTGCTCCTGCGGCCTCTCTCCTGATTGCTAAGGAAAGGAACCTTTCCAGGAAATGGCCGCAGCTTCTGGGAATCCCTGTGTGGCTGGGAACAGAACTTGGCTCCTGGCACACTAGGCAACTTAAAAGCTGAGCACCCAGACAGGGACTTGAACCCTGACCTCAGATAAAGAGCCTGATGCTCTACCAACTGAGCTACCTGGGTTTGTTGAAAAATAGCTTCACTGTTCACCACAAGAGTGATTATCCCAGTGTGCAGGCAAGAGTGAGCAGGCAGGCAAAAGAGAGGCAAAAAAAGTCCCAGGAACCCCTCCTCTTTTTCTGCACAGCCACTGCCTGTCAGCAGGATTCCTCCTCCTCCTCAGGGAGACTAAATCTCTGTGCCTAGACAGCCGGTCCATCCGCTGCACCTCAATCCCCCATGCCCGAGCCTCCCTGCCAAAGCCCTGCACCTGGCCCCATACAATTAAGTCTCACTTGTCGCTGGGAACTTAACTTCTTGTGCCCAGAGTGTCTCGGCCCCCTCAGCAGATGACCTGAGAAACACAGTGTCCGGCTTTTCCAAAGAAGAGGTTAGATCCCCTCATCATGTGGCCTAAAGGATAAGGCATCTCCCTGTGGATCCGATGATTCAGGATTTGAGTCCCCTCGTGGTTGTGCTCACTTTGTGCTGCAAGTCCTGCTCCCTTCAGGGCTGGAACCTCTTCTTGGTCACTCAGGCCAATGCTCTGGCTTCAGCTAGAGCTCCGGGAAGGAGTTGGGGGTTGGGTGTCACAAAGGCTGGGGCATGAGCCCCAGGTGCTTCCAGTCTCGCCTTTGCCCTTCCTGACTTGCCAAAGAAAATGGGCGGCTCCACTTCCAAAGTGAGCACCATGAGTGGGAACGGTCAGAGGCCCCACCAGGGGGGCTGGCCCTGCTTTCCTACCCTCTTCTGATGTTGGCCACAGAGCATCAGCAGCCGCCCTGCATGCTGGCCTGTGGGTGGCCTTCAGTGGGGTTCAGCACAGCGGGGAGCAGCCTGGCCCTGTGGCTGTCTGCTGGCCACACATAGGCATGGTCCTCCCCTCCTCTTCCCTGACCTCTGCTGCTTTTAAGCCTTCCCTTGGAGCTGTCAGCACCAGCCGCCTCTGCTCTAGGTGCCCAGAGGAGGAGAGGTGCCGGACTCCCACCTGCCCAGCCCTGCTTCCTTCAAGCACAGTGGCAAGTGCCAGACTTGTGGGCACCAGGTGAAGCCGTGAGAATCCCAACCCTCAGGTGTCAGTTCTAGAGCCCTGACCCATCCAGCAGGAGGGGAAAAAATTGCTCTTGCAGAGCTGGAGACAGGGAAGTGGAGCAGTGGGAGCTCCAGGGCTTTACCACAAGGTCCCACTGAGATTTGAACTCAGATTGCAGGATTCAGAGTCCTGAGTGCCGCCCATTACACCATGGGACCAGCTCATGTGCCCTTCTCTGGCCATCAGTGACCCTCATGGGGCCTGCTCGAGTAAGGGACTGTTGGCCCCTTACTCAAGCTTAGTGGGGGTGTTGGTTGGCTCGTTCCCAGTCCCAATAGAAGGGGAAGGGCCAATGGAAATCAGGCCCTGAGACTGACAGTCCCCAGGGGCAATGGGGAGAGGCCAAAGCTCCAAGTTAGCCGCACTGACAGGCCAGGCAGTGTAATGAGGAGTCACCAGGCCAGGGGTCCCATCCTCTGTGGAGCTGGAACTGCCTGGGCCAGAGTGGGGCAGAGCTAAGGAGAGAGCAGGAGCCCGAGAAGAGCCGGGGAGCAGAGCTGCGCAGGTGTAGTGCCAGAAACTGCTCCCTGTAGGACTTTGCTACCTGCAGCAGTTACTGAGACCTGAGGTTGTTCTTATTTGCTGACTTGTCCTAATTGGCTCAAACTTGACAGTGGTGGGGGATGGAAGCATAAAGGCTTCGTCCTCCCAACGACCCTGCCTGGTGTCCATCTGTATCTATTACCTCTTAATACCGAATTGTAAAAATAGAGTGAGGTCATTTAAACATCATTTATTTTGCAGCTTCATTTACTGTGCTAACAATGTAGCATCCTGACACCGATACTTCTGCCCACGTGCCCTGTGGGTTGGATTCATTTTAGTGGGACACGGGACATGTGGAGGATAATTTAAACTCTTAATTTCCTTAGGGTTTCCCTTTAATATACTTCTCTGCTGGTGCGATTTCTGACCATTGCACGTCTATTGTATTTATTACAATAGCACAAGTAAGTCACACAAGTGACATAGTCTAGGGGCTTGGCTACACTTGCAAGTTAGAGCCCATTAAAGCGCCCTAACTCCTGAGGTGTCCACACTGGCAAGGCACATGGAGCACCTGGGCTCTGTAGGTGGAGCGCTCCTGGTAATCCACTTCCATGAGAAGCATAAAGCTCGCTGAGCCCTGCTGAAAAGCCCTGGTATCAGTGTGAGTGCGGATCTCCTCAGTCTCCCCGCAATGCTGGTCAGTTGTATTGTCACTGTGTTAGTCACGCTTCCCTTCAGGGCTGGCCCTAGAGGGGTCTGTGACAAATCCCCTTTCCTCCTCAGGCCCTGCCCCGCTCTACCTTTTCTCCCAAGCCCCACCCCTGTCCCATCTCTTCCTGGCTTGCACCTTCCTGCCCCATTCCTCTCCTCATCCACCTCTCCTGTCCCTACTCCTTCCTCCCCACCCAGCGCCTCCTGCACCTCACTGAACAGCTGATCTCTGGCAGGTGGGAGGCGCTGAAGGGGAAGAGGAGGAGCTTGTCAGCAAGGCCTGTAGTGGGGAGCTGGTTACCAGTGGGTGCTGAGCACCTATTTTTCTCTGTTGGTTCTGCAGCCCTGTAGCTCCCATGGAGTCGCTGACTTGGCTCCTTTCACACCCTAGAGAGGAGCAGAACCAGGGCTATGGCTGATCTATGGGGCACCAGGTGAGTGGCAGAGGCTTCAGGTGCCGAGAGTTTGCCTGACCCCTCAGGGACACAGGGTGAGGGGGTGTCCCAGGGATCTCCATGAAAGGAGCAGAACAGGATTTCCTTGGGGTGGGGAGAGAATTGAGAGTGTCTCAGGGGGTTGTACAGAGGTGTTGCCTGGGTGAGGGACTGGCTAAAACACAGGCCTCGCTGTGAGCACGATTTGAACCTGCGCAGGGGAACCCTATTGGATTTCGACTCCAACGCCTTAACCACTCGGCCATCACAGCTGTGAATACAAAACTGCCCCAATGCCAGAGAAACTGGTAAAGAATCCCAATGCCCAGGTGTGAAATCATCTGAACTACAGAATTCCCACCGCAAACCTGGCTCCCAAAGCACAGGGGAGATTGGGGGTTTGTTCTCGTTGCTTAGCCATGTGCAGTCGCACAGAGAGCGCGTTTAAAAGTCTCCCGTCCCACAGAGCAGGAATGGGAAATGATTCTCAACTTGAAGCCTGATGTAGGGTGACCAGATGTCTTGATTTTATCGACTGTCCCAATATTTGCTCTCCCCGACACACATTCTAACCACTGGCCCCACACCTCCCAGGGCTGGAGATAGAACCCAGGAATTCTGACCACCAACCCTCCCCTGCTCTGACCACCAGACCCCACACTCCCTTTTAGATTTTAGGCTCACTGCCTCTTCTATCCATGCACCCCACCTGTCCATCCCTTTGCTGCAGCTTTTTAGGGTGTCACCCTTGCTCTGCACTCCCCCAGTGCAGCCCAAGGCTTTTCCTCCCCCCAACCACACATCCTCTCCCCACACTGAGTGGATTAAGCACATCTTCAGTGAGGGTTTGGCAAGGCAGGGACAGGGGCGGCTCTAGGCATTTTGCCGCCCCAAGCACAGCAGGCAGGCTGCCTTCGGCCACTTGCCAAGTCGCAGGACCAGCGGACCCTCTGCAGGCAAGCCGCAGAAGGCAACTCTGCCTGCTGCCCTTGCAGCAACCAGCAGAGTGCCCGCAGTGGCTTTGCGCCCCAAGCACGTGCTTGGCGTGTTGGGGCCTGGAGCCGCCCCTGGGCAGGGAGCAGGCTGGCTGGGTGTCTTTGTGGCTGTCTGCTGGCCACACATAGGCATGGTTCTCCCCTCCTCTGGCCCTGCCCTCATTTGCTCTGTAGCTTTTAAGCCTTCCCTTGGAGCTGTCAGCACCAGCCGCCTCTGCTCCAGGTGCCCAGAGGAGGAGAGGTGCTGGGCTCCAGCCTGGGACTCTGCCTCCCTCCTGCCTAGCCCTGACTATGAAGCCTGGCCCTGGCCCTCCTTCCTTTAAATGCCATGTGGGCAAGAGGTAACGTGTCGCTGCAAGTGAAATGGCCAAATTTGTGGGCCTCATGTGAAGCAGCAAGAACCCCAACCACCTGGTCAAACCACAGGCATCAGGGTAACATGTTCTAGATCCCCAACCCATTGTGGCCATCACAACCCAAGACCTGGCTCCAGTGGGTGAGTCACCCAGCTGGAGGGGGGAGACTGGCTCTTTCACAGCTGGAGACAGGAAAGTTGAGCATTGGGAGCTCCAGGGCTTCATCACAAGGTACCACTGAGATTTGAACTCAGATTGCAGGATTCAGAGTCCTGAGTGCTGCCCCTTACACCATGGGACCAGCTTATAGTTCCTTCTCTGCACATCAGTGACCTCACGGGCTGGCTTGTGTAAGGGACTGCTGGCCCCTTACTAAAACTTAGTGTGTGTGTGTGTGTGGGGGGGGGTTGGTTGGCTAGTTCCCAGCACCAATAGCAGGGGGAAGGGCCAATGGGAAATCAGGACCCTGAGACTGACAGTCCCCAGGGGCAATGGGGAGAGGCCAAAGCTCCAAGTTAGCCAGACTGACAGGCCAGGCAGTGTAATGAGGGAGTCACCAGGCCAGGGGGTCCCATCTTCCGTGGGAGCTGGAACTGCCCGGGCCAGAGTGGGGCAGAGCTAAGGAGAGAGCAGGAGCCCGAGAAGAGCCGGGGAGCAGAGCTGCACCAGCCAGGGAGAACCAGAGCAGATCTGTGCTGGGAGCTGAGCCGCAGCAGCACAAGCCGTAGAAGCTGCCCAGGGAGCAGATCTGTGCTGGGAGAAGAGCTGCAGCAAGCGGAGCCAGAGGAGCAGCCCAGGGAGCTGAAGGCAGAGCCGCAGCAGCACTGGGGCTGGAGGTGGGTGCAGTGAGCAGCGTGGGAGAGCGAGGGGGACCCTGGGCAGAAGGCCCAGTGCAAGGAGATGCCACCAGTCAAGAGATCTTGCAGGCCAGTCTTTTGGGGGTGGGGGGATCATATCCCTACATGGGGCTGACACTGGGAACAAGGGGCCTGTCACCTAGAGCTCGTGGCCACTGCCAGAGCAAGTGTCCAGCCCGTGGTGTCCCTGCAGCACAGCCAGGGCCTGGGGAGGAGGCCTGGGACATGTGAGGAGAGACTGTGACCTGCCCTGACCTCCAGAGACGCTGGTTGTGATCGCCCTGCGCCGCAGAACAGGGTGACGTGTTTTCCTTTCCCATCTTTCCTTATGTTTTACATTGATTGCTGGGTAATAAATAGGTTTGCTTGAAGCACATGCAATGAGGAGTGGGTCAGGGAAGTGCCCAGAGTGGAGACACTGTAGCCCTGTTCAAGTGATCATGACAAGATTGGGAGTCATCAAACCCCCCAGGATTCCTGGGCCCAGCCTTGTCGGGGTTACGAGGTCTCTGCCACACAGGAGAGTAGAAACAGCATCCTTGGGGTCAGGCAGCCTCTGGGTAAGGGGGTGGGCACTCAGATCCTTTCTCCTGCCAATTGCACCAGGGTCATGTATAAACCAGGGAAGTTCCCCACAATAGCCGGACCTGAACCCCCTGTACACTTGTGCTCTGTCCTCATTGCTTCTCTGTCTCTCTTCCCCTCATCTCTGCTGCTCCCCCTCTGGGCTTTCTCAGCACCTGGCCCCACAGCACTTCCTGCCGCCAGCCAGAGACTGCCTGTCCTAGGCCTGCTCCTGTGGTTGTGGCCTCTCTCCTGATTCCTGAGGAAAGGAACCTTTCCAGGAAATGGCCACAGCTTCTGGGAATCCGCATGAGGCTGGTGGATAGCACCAGGAATTATTTGGGTCCTGGCACACAAGGGAACTTAAAAGCTGAGCACCCAGACAGGGGCTTGAACCCTGGACCCTCAGATTAAGAGCCTGATGCTCTACCAACTGAGGCCTGGTCTACACTAGGACTTTAATTTGAATTTAGCAGCGTTAATTGAACTAACCGCTCAACCGTCCACACCAGGAAGCCATTTAATTCGAACTAGAGGGCCTTTAGTTCGAATTTGGTACTCCACCCCGGCAGGTGGAGTAACGCAAATTCGACATGGCTAGCTCGAATTAGGCTAGGTGTGGATGCTAATCGAACTTAGTAGCTCCGGGAGCTATCCCACAGTGCACCACTCTGTTGGCGCTCTGGACAGCAGTCCGAGCTTTGATTCTCTGACCAGCCACACAGGAAATGACCCGGGAAAATTTGAATTCATTTTCCTGTCTGGGCACTTTGAATCTGACGTCCTGGCTGGACATCGGGCGAGCTCCGCAGCACCTGCAACGCTGCAGAGCTCTCCAGCAGAGGAGTTCATGTAATCTCTGAATAGAAAGAGGACCCAGCATGGACTGACTGGGAACTCTTGGATCTGATCGGTGTGTGGGAGAGGAGTTCAGGCTTTGGAGCTGCGCTCCAAAACAGGGAATGCGAAGACCTATGAGAAGGTCTCCAAAGCCATGAGAGACAGAGGATACAGCCGGGATGCAACGCAGCGCCGTGAAAATCAAGGACCCCAGACAAGGCTACCAAAAATCAAAGCGCAAACGGACGCCACGGAGCCTGCAACCACTGCCCCACCAGTGACCGTGGACTCTGACGATGGGACAGTGTCGACGGACAGTTCCTCGGCGATGTTCACGGACGGGGAAGATGAGGAAGGGTTTGTGGAGGACGAGGCAGGTGACAGCGCTTACAACGCTGGTTTCCTGACAGCCAGGATCTCTTCATCACCGCCACGGAGATTCCCTACCAACCCTCCCCGGCCGTTAACCCGGACCCTGAATCAGGGGAAGGAGCAGTCGGTAAGTGCTTTAAACATGTAAACTTTTATTCTTAATATAACAGGAATCTGAAGTATGTGAAAAGGAGGTCTCTATATATATGGGGATAGAACAGAAATCCTCCTGGGAGATCTCCACTAAGCTCTCCTGAGGTAATCGAAAAGCCTCCGCAGGAGGTTCCTGGGGAGAGCTGCCTTATTGGGTGCCCGTGGTAGCAGAGTTTTCCGCGAGGCTTTCATGAGGTACTCAGGAGCACTGCCCCGAGCACGGCTGCATCGGGCCCTGGTTCGCGGCGAAGCCACGCAGCATGCGCCTCTATCTCCTTCAGTGACCCTCCTCAGGGTGATCTCGCTCGGAGACTCCTGCATCTAATTAGGTAATTACTGTAATGTTACGCCTGGTCCAAAGTATTTTTAAAAACCTACGGACACACGGCATAGCACAGACTCAGCACGCAGCTGCGTGACGGCATAACGGAAAGCCAAAGAATATAATGGACGCTCATGGAGGAGGGGGAATGAGGACGCAAGGTATCCCACAGTTCCTGCTGTCTCCGAAAAGTATTTGCATTCTTGGATGAGCTCCAAATGCTTCTAGGGTCAAACACAGTGTCTGCGGTGGGTCAGGGCATAGTTCGGCAATTTGCACACACACCACACCCACCACCAGAAGTGAAAACAATCCTCTGTTGAGTCTTTTACATGTCACCCTATCTTTACTGAATGCTGCAGATAGACGCGATGGTGCAGCACTCAACACCAACATCCTTGCTCCCCCCACGCTATGGATGGCTGATGGTACAAAATGATGGAAATCCGTCCTCATCATCAGCCTCTTGGCACATGGGGCAGTGCAAAAGGGCTGGTAACCATGCCGACTAGTATCAGTAAGGTCGATCAAGGGCGCCTGTCCCTAATTTTTGATGGCTGATGGTACAATATGGCTGGTAACTGTCCTCATCATTGCAACAGGGGGCTGAGCTCCATCAGCCCCCACCTTTCATTGTAAATAAAAGAGTTAATTGCCCCTGGACTAGCAGAGGGATGATGAGCTCCTTCATCCACACTCCTTAATGTCCTGCCTGGACTATCATTGCAGCTGGAGGCTTCCTTCCAGTCATTTCTCACAAACAAGTCACCGTGTCTTATTCCTGCATTATTTATTACTTCATCACAGAAGTGGGGGGACAATGGTATGGTAGCCCAGGAAGGCTGGGGGAAGAACGGAATGAAGAGGTGGTGTTGTTGCAGGAGCACCCTGTGAATAGCATACAGCTCATAATTTATGCAGGATCGGACACAGAGCAGCTGTGCTCTCTGGTTCTATGATACAGTGGTTCTCTAGTACACTTGCCCATAATCTAGGCAGGACTGATTCTATTTTTAGATACTAAAAGGAGGATTGACTCAGGAGTCATTCCCAGTTTTGCTTTTGCGCCCTGGCTGCTCGGCCAGGGCACTTATGACAGCAGCAAATGGTGCAGTGCAAAGGACAGGTAACTATGCCGATCTTATTACCATCTTATTACCAATTTATGGTATGGTTGATGGTACAATATGGCTGGTAACCATCTCTGCTGTCATGCAAAAGCAAACTCATGTTGCTGTGTAGCGCTGCTGGCCCGCCTCTGTCAGCGCATCTAGTACACATACGGGGACATACACAAAAGGCAAAACAGTGTCCATGGTTGCCACGCTATGGCGTATTCCAGGGCAATTCTGGGAAAACAGGCTTGAAATGATTGTCTGCCGTTGCTTTCCCGGAGGAAGGAATGACTGGCGACATTTACCCAGAATCCACCGCTGAAATGATTTGTGCCCCAGCAGGCACAGGGGTCTCAACCCAGAATTCACAGAGACAGCCTAGACTCAGTTAATTGTTCGCCAAAATGTATCTTTGCAAGGAATTCACTCCTGTTTCCCATCTCACAGCTTCCACTGTCTCCAGACCTGCCACAGCATCCTCACAGAGGCTGGCAAAGATTAGGCGCGAAAGAAAAAGACAAGGGACAAGATGTTCGAGGAACGTATGGGCTGCTACCTAGCAGAGGCAGACCAGCAGAGCCAGTGGAGGAGACCGTCTCTCTGTGCCAGCGCTCACACAGCGAACGGGAGGAGAGGTGGCGTGAGGAAGACAAGCAGGCGACTGAAACGCTGCTTGACTAGTGAGGAGCAAACGGACACGCCAGGCGCCTTGTGGATGTTCTGCAGGACCGCAGGAGGACAGAGACACCCTGCAGTGTATCTGCAACCGCACTCCCTGCCACAAAGTCCCATACCCTCAACGAAAGTAATCAGGAGGAGGGGCGGCCGCGGACGTGAATACTGTCACTGCACCACAGCACAGTGCACAAGTACCCAAAAGCTCTCATACCCTACCTTTGCCGAAGTCCTTCACTTCCACACTCACCGGAGTCCCAATCCCAGTCCCATCCCTAACTGTGTACTTAATTAATAAAAATGCTTTGCTGTTAATTACTGTTTCCGTTATGTTTTTTCAAAGAAGACTGTGTTTGAATGGGGGCGGGGAAGGGTGGTTAATTGCATAGGACAGTCACCTTCCCAGGGTACAGACACGGGGCAGGATCAGCAGCGGGTCACACACACGGTGCAGTCAGTAGGCACCCTGGTCGGTTTTTGGAGGTGGTTTCAGGATCCGGGTGGGCGGGGGAGATGTGACTTTGCAGCGGGGGAGGGCGGTTACAGATCTTATACAGCGGTCCTTGTCCTGGACCGCTGAGTCACGCAGCTGAGGAATCTGTATCCGTCCTCCTCCACCACAAGGTCACATATCCGCCCGCACACAGAATTCCAGAAAGAGGGCTGGCAGGCCTGCTGAAAGAAGCATTCCGGCACTGCGGACCGCTCTAGGAGCAGGAGCCTGTCATTCCTTGAGTTTAGAGGCGGTCTTTACATCACCGCACACCCTACCCAGCACAGCCTGCGCCCCAGTTTCAACCCTTTCACGAAAAGTCATGAATAAAGAAACCTTGTTAAGTAATAATGGGACATGTATTTTATTTTACACGTGCTGGAAGTGGGGGTAACGGGGTGAACGGGGTATGTAACCGAAGAGGAGAGTCAACAGTAACTGGGTAAAGAAACAGGGGCAGGTTCAGCTTCTCTGTAAAGAAACTGAACAGTCACAGGTCACGCTGCTCGCTGCTCGCTGGTATTTGAAGAGTTCCTTTGTCGCTGTCCCAGGCGCCTGTATAGGGCTTCATGAGCAAGTGCATTAGCGGGCAGGCTAGGTCCCCGAGGATGACTATAGGCATCTGCACATCCACAACAGTTATTTCGTGGTCCGGGAAGAAACTACCTTCCTGCAGGCATCTGAGCAGCACACAGTTCCTGAAAACACACGCATCATGAACCTTGCCCGCCACCCGACGTTGATGTTTGTAAAACGTCCCCTATGGTCCCCCAGTGCTTGCAGCACCATTGAAAAGTGGCCCAATTTCTCAGCAGCTGACTGTGGAAGAGGTGGACGATAAAGTGCGAGGAGGAGAAAACGGCGATGATCGCAGTGGGCTCCATGCTTGCAGTGCTGTGGCGCCCGCTGTCACTGACCAGAAAAGTGCACGAACAGATTGCCCGCAGGCGCTTTCAAGGAGGGAGGGAGGGAGGTTGTGATTGACGGTTCAATGACGACACTTACCCAAAACCACCCTCGACACATTTCTCCCCCCAGCAGGCATTGGGGGCTCTACCCAGCATTCCAATGGGCAGCGGGGACTGGGAACTGTGGATAGCTTCCCACAGTGCACCGCTCCAAAGTCGACGCTGGCCCCGTGAATGTGGACTCAGAAATTGAATTAGTGTATTTAATATGGATACACAAATTCGACTTCATAAGGTCGAATCCACAAATTCGAACTAAGTTGATTCGAAATAGTCTTGTAGTGTAGACAAGGCCTGAGCTACCTGGGCTTCTTGAGATCTGCTTCACCGCCACCACAAGAGCGAGCAGGCAGCCAAAAGAGAGGCAAAGTCCCCAGAACCCCTCCTCTTTTCTGCACAGCCACTGCCTGTCAGCAGGATTCCTCCTCCTCCTCCTCCTGTGCCTCAGTGTCACTAAATCTCCACACCAAGACAGCCGGTCCGTCCGCTGCACCCCAATCCCCCATGCCTGAGCCTCCCTGCCAAAGCCCTGCACCTGGCTCCATAGATTTAAGTCTCACGTGTCACTGGGAACTCGACTTCTTGTGCCCAGAGAGTCTCGGCCCCTCAGCAGATGACCTGAGAAACACAATGTCCGTCTTTTCCAAAGAAGGGCTTGGAGGCGTTTTTCTCATGTTACCATGTGGCCTAATGGATAAGGTGTCTGAGTGTGGATCAGAAGACTGAGGATTCAAGTCCCTGGGTGGTTGTGTTTCTGCAGTTTTACCGTTGTGCTGAACGTCCTGCTCCCTTCAGGGCTGGAACCTCTTCTTGGCCACTCAGGCCAATGCTCTGGCTTCAGCTAGAGCCCCGGGAAGGAGTTGGGGGGTGGGCGTCACAAAGGCTGGGGCATGAGCCCCAGGTGCTTCCAGTCTCGCCTTGCCCTTCCTGACTTGCCAAAGAAAATGGGCGGCTGCCTGGCTAGCGTGTGCGCCTGTCCCTGTGCTGGAGGGGACTTGCTACATAGCGTCTTCGGAGCCTGGGTGTTTCTCTGCTTCTCGCCAGCTGGGGAAAAGCCTCTTGGGGTAAAATCTCCTGCCTCAATGCAAAAGTGAGCACCTGGAGTGGGACCAGTCAGAGGCCCCACCATGGGGCTGGCCCTGCTTTCCTACCGCTTCTGATGTTGGCCACAGAGCATCAGCAGCCGCCCCTGCATGCTGGTGACCTTCAGTGGGTGTTTGGCATGGCAGGGAGCAGCCTGGCTGGGTGTTTTTGTGCCTGTCTGAAGGCCACACATAGGCATGGTCCTGCCCTCCTCTAGCCCTGTGGCTTTAAGCCTTCCCTTGGAGCTGTCAGCACCAGCCACCTCTGCTTTAGGTGCCCAGAGGAGGAGAGGTGTTGCTGGGTCACTTTTACAGATGCCCCTTCCCTGGTACTGCCCTTGCTCAGCTGCACAGAGGAACTTCCATCCCCAATCCCTCCTGTCACTGCCCAGCAGCTCTCTGGCACCATTCCTGAGAGTCACCCTGCCTCACTCTCTTCCTGCCATGTTGGGAAAGACAGCTCCCATCTCTCATCATTAAAGGTCAGGCAGCCAACTAGGGGCAGAAGCCCACAGTATCTTTTCCTACTGCAGAGCCCAAGCTCAGGAACTCACCTTGGGTGCAGACACTGCTGTGCTCCCAGAAAACAAGCCACCCCTGCACAAAAAGGGGCTGCCAAAGCCCAGGGTTGAACCAGGGACCTTTAGATCTTCAGTCTAACGCTCTCCCAACTGAGCTACTTTGGCAGCTGCATTGAAGTATTTTGGCCTGTTCCTTCTCTGTCTGGGATGTTTTTGTCAGCAGTTGCACACAAAAAGGACAGGAAAATGAACGGCTGCTCCACACCCCCACCGGAGGAACCCGGCGCCCTTAGCTGTGGGGAGTAAGAAGTGGCTGTTGGCTGACAGGGCCTGTCCCCGAGGAGCTGGAACAGCAGCTGCCGCCTCCCCCTCGGCTCCAGGCTGTGGGAAATGCTCATTGCCTGGCTGCATGGGCGGCTGCTGCTCCGTGCTCTGGAGAGCATCAGTATTGCTCTGTCAACCCCGTCTTCACTGAGCCAGTCTGGTAAGGTCCCAAGTGCCCTCCGGCCTGGCAGCTGAGAGTGTGTGCAGACATCAGCCCCCCTGCCAGCCCCACAGGCAGCAGCAGCGCCAGCCCCCCAGCACCACAGGGGCACTCAATGCACTTCCTGTGGGGAAATGGCTCCTTGGCGTCCAGCTGCTAGAGTGAGAGCCAGGAGAGAGCAGTGTCTGGCTCACCGTGGGGGAGAGAAGAGACCTGGTGAGTGCGGATCTCCCTCAGCCTCCCCCGCAATGCTGGTCAGTTGTATTGTCACTGTGATAGTCAGTGCTTCCCATTTCCTCCCCAGGCCCTGCCCCACGCCACCCCTTCCCCAAACCCCACCCCTGTCCCATCTCTTCCCACCCTGCACCTTCCTGCCCCATTCCTCTCCATCCCCACCTCTTTCTGTCTCTGCTCCTCCCCCTCCCCGCCCAGTGCCTCCTGCACCCCACTGAACAGCTGATCACTGGCAGGTGGGAGGCGCTGAAGGGGAAGAGGAGGAGCTTGTCAGCAAGGCCCGTAGGGGGGAGGGAGCGGGCTGCCAGTGGGTGCTGAGCACCTATTTTGTCTCGGTTGGTTCTGCAGCCCCATAGCTCCCATGGAGTCGCTGACGCAGCTCCTTTCACACGCTAGAGAGAGGAGCAGAACCAGGGCTATGGCTGATCTATGTGGCACTAGGTGAGTGGCAGAGGCTTCAGGCGCTGAGAGTTTGCATGACCCCTCAGGGACACAGTGTGAGGGGCGTCCCAGGATCTCTATGAATGGAGCAGAACTTGTGGGGAGAGAATTGAGAGTGTCTCAGGGGGTTGTACAGAGGTATTGCCCGGGTGAGGGACTGGCTAAAACACAGGCCTTGCTGTTAGCAGGATTCAAACCTGTGCAGGTGAATCCTATTGGATTTCAACTCCAGCATCTTAACCACTCAGCCATCACAGCTGTGAGAACAAAACTGCCCCCAATGCCAGAGAAACTGGTAAAGAATCACAATGCCCAGGCGTGAAGTCATCTGAACTACAGAATTCCCACCGCAAACCTGGCTCCCAAAGCACAAGGGGGTTGGGGTTTGTTCTCTTTGCTTAGCCGTGTGCAGTCGCACAGAGAGCTGCTAAAAGTCTCCCCTCCCACAGAGCGGAAGGGGAAATGATTCTCAACTTGAAGCCTGATGTAGGGTGACCAGACGTCCCGATTTTATTGGGACTGTCCTGATATTTGCTTGTTTATCCCGCTGTCCCGACCGATGTTTGGTCGACGCTGGACGAACAAACAATTTGGTCCTCTGCTCCGGCACACAGGCAGAGCCCGGAGGACAGTCGCCTCGACTCCGCCTCCTTCCCCATTGGATCTCTCCCCAAATCCCCACCCTGGCCCTGCCCCAGCCCCACCCCCTCACTGCCCCATCGGATCCCTCCCCAAATCCTCGCCCTGGCCCTGCCTCTTCCCCAAGCAGGTGGCATCCTCCTCCCTCCCAGGTTTGCACACGGCCATGGCCATGGCCGAGCACAGCATGGAGGCTGCTCCATCCCTGGAGCCTGCGGCAGCGCAGTGGGGCTGGGGGCAGTGCGGAGCGGGCAGGACCCAGGTGGGTGAGGGGCGGAGACACACATGGGGCAGACACGCCCTGCCGGGAGGGCCCGGGCCCGGCTGCCTGGTTCTCCCCTTGCCCGGAGCTGCAGGAGGGACCTGGAGCACAGCTCGGCTGCAGAGCTCTGGAGCCCAGGCTGGGCCCAGGAGCGAGGGAATGGGGGAGCTGGGGGTGTATCGGGGGTCGGAGCCGAGAGTTGGGTGGAGACGGGGCTGTGCCACTGCCGCCTGGTGGTGCGGGGGAGCCTCCGGCTTTTTTTGTTTTGGCTCCGCCCCCCACGTCCCGATATTTCATCTTTGACATCTGGTCACCCCAGCCTGATGTGAATGAGGATGTCTGGACCAAGGGTCCAGGAACTGGCCTTTGCTAGTGTCATAAACAGATAGTTAAGGGTTAAGGTCTCTTTTACCTGTAAAGAGTTAACAAGCTCAGTAACCTGACGGACACCTGACCAGAGGACCAATCAAGGGACAAGATAATTTCAAATCACTGTGGAGGGAAGTCTTTGTTTGTGTTCTTTGTTTGGGGGTTGTTCTCTCTTTGGATCTAAGAGGGGCCAGACATATATCCAGGCTCTCCAAGCTTCCTGAAGTATTCTCTTCTATTCAGTATAGTGAGTATTAGAAAGGCGGATTAGTCTTATAATTAATTTCTGTATTTGCAAATGTGTGTTTGCTGGAGAAATATCTTGGGTAGGGTTGTCTGCTGCTTCTGCCATTTCAGGCCTGCTGGCGCCCTCTGGCGATGAGGTTGGAAACAGGTTTGGAAGCACTGGCATCAGTGCTGGCAATGGTTCTGCCGCTGGTTGCTCTTCCAGTTCCGGTTCTGGGGCTGGATGCACTATGGCGGTTTCAGTAGGTGGCATGGGATCCGGTTCCACCACCTCTGTCTGGGTCTCTGGTAACACAGACAGGGCCCTGGTGGACGGCTCAGGAACAGGGCTGGGAGTGGAAGCTTGTTTGGCCTGGCTGCGGGTGATCACTCCCCCCATCTTGGCCAGCTTCACATGGTTGGCCAAGTCTTGCCCCACTAGCATGGGGATGGGATAATTGTCATAGACCACTTTCCTGACCAGCCCTTGTACTGGACAGGCAATTGAGCTGTAGGTAAGGTTACAGATTTTGATATGAATGGAGAAATTGTGATTTGGACCTCTGGGTTGATGAATTTCGGGTCCACTAAGGACTGGTGGATAACTGACACGTGTGCCCCGGTGTCTCTCCACGCGGTAACCTTCTTCCCACCCACTCTCAAGGTTTCCTGTGCTCCGGGGTATTTGAGAGATATCTGGGCCTGGGGATCCTTGGTGTGATGATGGTGTAATGGACTGTACTGACTGGGGTTCTTGGGCAGTTGGCCTTTATATCTCCCAGTTCATTACATTTAAAACATCGCCCGGCTGACGGGTCACTGGGCCGAGGTGGGTTGCTGGAGACTGGTGAGGTGGGACCATGGGTAGTCTGGGGCTTTCCTTGGGTTGTAGCTGGGGTCTTGGGTGCCCCCTGGTTATATTCACTCCCCTTGATAGTAGCTTTTTTCTTTTCTGCTATTTCCACCCATCTGGCTCCAATCTCCCCTGCCTCGGTTATAGCTTTGGGTTTCCTATCTATGATGTACCATTCTATTTCCTCAGGAACACCATCTAAGAACTGTTCCATTCTCATCAGAAGGGACAGCTCTTCAAAATTTTGAACCTTTGTTCCTGATATCCATGCATTCCAATTTTTATCAATGTAGTAGGCGTGTCTGGGGAATGACCCATCTGGTTTCCACTTTAGGGCTCTGAACTGCCGACGGGCATGCTCAGGTGTTAGCCCCATTCTGATTCTGGCCTTTGTTTGAAACAGTTTATAATTGTTCATGTTTTCCTTAGGCATTTCAGCTGCCACCTCTGCTAAGGGTCCACTGAGCTGTGGCCTCAGCTCTATCATGTATGGTCTGTAGGGATGTTGTACCCATGGCAGGTCCTTTCAAAATTTTCCAAGAAGGCCTCAGTGTCATCACCTGCCTCGTAGGTGGGAAATTTCCTGGGATGGGGAACAGTGCCTGGAGAAGGGTTGTTAGGGTTGGCTGGAACATTCTGCTTAGCCTTTTCTAATTCCAGGGCCTGCTTCTGGATTTCCAGCTCTTTCTCTTTTAACTCTATTTGTCTCCTGTGTTCGGCCTCTTGCTTCTCCATCTCTCTCTTGTGGGCAGCTTCTTCCTGGCCATTTGTGCATTAATTAGTTCCATCTGTCTCTGATGTTCTTTGTCTTTCTCTGCTGCTTGCAGCCTAGCCAGTTCGAGTTTGTCAGCTGTTTCACTGGTACTCATGTTTGTGTGCTTTCTGGTGCTGGCCACACCCTCTGCAGTCAGTGAATTGACTATGTTGCTTCAGCTCAGGTTGCTTGGTTTACAGTTTCCTAACCTTTCTATTCCCGACTGAATAAAAAGAAAACAAAACTTTTCATTTGCAAATGTTTTTGCTGTGGCTGCTGGCTGAGAAAGGACCAGAAAACTGGTTTGTCCTGTCTCTCTCAAACTTGCTAATGCACTCAGTGGGAATCTCTTTCTAACCATGCTTTGTTAGAAAACCTAATACCTCTGCCCCAAGCTGTTTTTCCAAACAGCCAAAAAGGAAAAAACTTCTCTGTTTTGGTTTCTAAAAAAATCTCCACCGCTGCCTACTATGTCATAGGTTTATTCCCCACTTTGAACTTTAGCGTCCACAAGATGGGGACCTGCATGGACTCCTCTAAACTTAAATCCTAGTTTAGATCTGGTTATGCTGCCACCAGCTAGAAATTCCAGTGTCTAGCACACTCCTGTTCCCCAAAATTTTCCTGGGAACACAGATCCAAACTCCTTGGATCTTAACACAAAGGAAATAGCCCATTCCCCACCTCCCCTCCCTTAGCCGTCGGGAGAGATCATCTTGATTCAAACCCCTTGAATCAAACAAAGAGAGATTCCCTTTCCCCTCTCCTCTTCCCCTGAGATTCCAAACAAGGGAAGAAATCAATCAGATTCTAAAAAGAGAAGATTTTATTAAAAGGAAGAAAGAAAGTACACTATCTCTGTAACACCAGGGCGAAAAATATTACAGGGTCTAGCTTATAAACCAGAGGGTCTTCCCCCCGCCTTCTCAGAATAATTAAAAGTAACAGCAAACAGAAATAAAGAGATTTCTCCAGCAAACACACATTTGCAAATACAGAAATTAATTATAAGACTAATCCGCCTTTCTAATACTCACTATACTGAATAGAAGAAAATACTTCAGGAAGCTTGGAGAGCCTGGATATACATCTGGCCCCTCTGAGATCCAAAGAGAGAACAAACCCAACAAAGAACACAAAGACTTCCCTCCACAGAGATTTGAAATTATCTTGTCGCTTGATTGGTCCTCTGGTCAGGTGTCCGTCAGGTTACTGAGCTTGTTAACCCTTTACAGGTAAAAGAGACCTTAACCCTTAACTATCTGTTTATGACAACCCTGCAGCCAGTTGCACAGTGGGATAGCTACCCACAGTGCACTGCTCTCTGTGGCAATCCAAGAGATGCTAGCATGGATGTGCTCTGGTGACATAGGGTGGACGTGCAACAGTTGTTCAATTAAAACACCTTAACTAAAGCCACATTTTCCTTTAGTATAGGCCTAGCTTAAAAGTGAGACAAGACCCAGCTCCACTGAAACTAAAGAACCACAACTTGCTCCGTAGTTGGCAGGATTTGAACCTGCGCAGGGAGACCCCAATGGATTTCTAGTCCATTGCCTTAACCACTCGGCCACAACTACTTGCTTGATGTTGAGTTCTCACTACACTCTAGTTCTGTTTCCATTGAGTGATCAATTCCAGTTGTTTCTTCAGACCAGCTTCCACTAGACACACACTGCTGTGCCCTTGTGTAAGTGTGTCCATGGCTGAACAGCAAGAATTCCTGCTCCTTTCCCTTCTGGCGGGAGCATGAGGAGAGTGTGTTTGTGGCTAATGACATTGCTGTAGATTGTTGTCCATTTCCTGCCTTGATCATTCAGACAGTCCCTTTCTCGTCATATCCCCAGTACATCAGTGATTGCGATAGCAGGGGGCAGGTTTTCTCTGGGGCACTGAGCTTTGCCAGGGGGTTGGTGACTCCTTTCTTTCCTCACCCTGGAGTAAACTCAGCTTTTTATTCCATCCTTGGTGTTTCAAGGAATAACAACAGATGACCAAAGAAAGAGGTGGACAGGGTGGGTCTCAGGGGAGGGGCAGAGAGGTTCGAGAGGTGGGCAGGGCAGGGGAGGGGCAGAGAGGTGTGGGTGCTGAGCAGGGCAGTTCTCAGGGGAGGGCTAAGAGAGCTGTGGGCAGGGTGAGTCTCAGGGGAGGGGGCAGAGAGGTGTGGGTGATGGGCAGGGGGTCTCAGGGGAGGGCTCAGAGAGGTGTGGGCGATGGGCAGGGCAGGTCTCAGGGGAGGTGGCAGAGAGGTGTGGGCAATGGGCAGGGTGAGTCAGGGAGGGGGCAGAGAGGGGTGGGCAGGGTGGGTCTCGGGAGGGCTCAGAGAGGGGTGGCAGAGCAGGTCTCAGGGGAGGGGGCAGAGAGGTGGGGGCAGCAGGCAGACCTTGGGGTAGGGGGTGGAGAGGCGCGAGGAGGCCCTGGGGGAGGAGAGGAGCGAGCGGAAGGGGGACCAGCAGGCCTCAGCCAAAGAGCAGGGGTGGGAAGTGGCCAAATGGGGTGAGGGCAGAGCACAGGTGGGGCCTCGGAGGGAGGACAACGGGGGAAGGGGGTGGAGTGGGGACAGCACTCACGGTCTGGGCAGGGGCCGCCCACAGGATTCAGGGGCCTGGGGCAAAACAATTTAAGGGCCCTTCCATAAAAAAAAAAAGTTGCAATATTATAGAATCCTGTATTCTCATGTGGGGGCTCACTGCAGGTGCCTGGGGCAAATTGTCCCCCTGCTCACCTTCTGGGTGGCCCTGCACCTCAGCCTCCGTAAGGTCCCCTGCCCCTAATCATGTTTGTTGCCCTCCCCTAGACTCTCTCCAATTTGTTTCGGGAAGAGAACTGGATGCAATGCTCCAGATGTGGCCTCACCAGTGCTGAATAGAGGGGAATAATCACTTCCCTCTATCTGCTGGCAATGCGCCTACTAATCCAGCCCAATATGACCAGTTACCCATATTGAATGCAGACACAGCAATATTTGATAGATTGGTTCCTGTCCATTCTGAGGTTATTTCCACCTATTCATAAATAATGAAGCTGCACTCGTGAAGGAGGGAGAGAGCTTGTCCCGTTCATGTGCAGTTAACCCATCTCCCCGAGAGGTGGTAGCTATGTCAGTGGGGGGAAGTTATGTTGGTGGGTGTGCAAGCTGTGGTGTCTACATGTATATATAAAGTTTAATCAAACCCCATTTTTAAAACCCCTGTGGTCTGGGAATAGAAAGGAGTCTCTGAGGCAGAGCCTGTCCTTCAGAATCCTTAAGATCACTGACTTGCCTCTACCTAGATGTCATGGGGGTATATAGCTCCAGTGGCAGAGCATTTGACTGCAGATCACGTTGTCTTTTGGTTCAAATCCAAATGTTCTTCCAACAAAAATAATTGCCGGTTTATTCTCTTCTCCTGTTATGTTCAGGAGTTCCACTGAATAGGATCCTGAAATCAAAGGACACACTCCCTGTTTTCCTGTGCAAATGCATAAAAAAACTCCTTAGCAAACATGTCCCCAGCTGAAATCAGTTCCTAATCCTCTAAGTGTCTAGGTTTGTTTTTCATCAACTAAACACAGGCACATGAAAGACACATTTGCAGGTCCTTGGCCTCCATGGGCTACAATGTGCAGAAGAACAAGAACCACATCCACATGGGAGGCATGGACTAGTCTGTATTACATTTGGTAAATGTAAAAGTTGCCATTGGGACTGAAAACTCTACTGGAGGTGGACAGGAGCCTGTTACAAAAATAAAATAACTTAAGATTTTACAAACTCCCTGTTACACATTCAATCACTCTGTTTGTGCAGCACGGCATCAATTGGGGCTCTAATAAATGGCAGCCTTCAGCTTAACACAGATCGTTGTTCCTTGTGACTTTCAGATACATTTGAATGGGCAGCTGTTTACAAGGTCATGTGCTGCTAGTCTCATGAGCAGCAGCAGAGTCTCTGTCACGTTTACTTCAACCGTAGAGCTAAGGTGTGTCTGCATCCAAGTAACTGCAGAGTCGGGGTGTAGTACCAGCACAGTTAATTGCACAGTCTCCCTTTGCTGGTTTCATTGATCATTTTGGGTAGAAACAGCAACGGTTTGGTGGGGTTTTTTTTCTCCCTTCCTTTTCTCCTAAGAGAATGTGTGACCTTGAGCATGTTAGTTTAAGTTCCCTGTGGGCCAGGAAAATTCCATCTCCTTGAAATAGCTGGGAAGTGACCTGTTTGTATAACTCTAGAATAAGAGGAGCTTTTGTAAAAGCAGTTTTGTCTTTAAATATACTGGGATAAAAGATAAGTAAATAGTAAAATTCCACAGCTTGTGACACTGTAGGCCAGGATCCGTGGATGGGGCCAGGATCAATTAACTGGAAGAAACAGAGAGAGGAAGAAGAGGAAGAGAAAAGCAAACACTTGGGAAGTAGCATGAGAATTTGTCCCCAAACCTTTCCTTGTTCTGCATATGCTATCAGGGATTTCTCTTCTAGAGGGCAGAGTTAAAGGTTATCTGGGCATGTGCCCTCACTCCTGTATTCCCTGTTTTCAGAGTTTGATTTTGTACTGAACTCGATAGTTCTGGAAGGTAAGAGATAGTTCACAGTCAAAGTTAACTCTCTGTTAACAAAGAGTTTTGTTAGTGGCAAATAATGAGACTCAATCCCTCACTGCGGTAATTCCACTGACTTCACACTGTGCTCTTTCCTCATCTCTAGTTCCAAAAAAATAAATAAATTAAAACAATATTGAGAACTAAAATGCTCTGAGAAAATGGAAATTTAGTGAAGCTCAAATAATTCAGTTTTCTTCTGTGTTTTGTGCGTGTGTAAATGGCACAACATGTTAATTTACAAGCACATCTTTCCCTAACTTCTTTAAATATTCTGTAGTACATTAACTATAGTCAAGTGGGTTGTTCAATGCAGTGAGGTTTTCATGCATTTGCACCCCAAAACATATTTTTTCATGCTAGTGTAAATGAACACAACTCATTGAACACAAAATTGTGTATTTCATGCTGTGAACTGTATTTGGTAGCTCAAATTAATAGGTTTGTTTTTCTCTCTCTCTCCATGAAAAAAAGGAAGAAACCATGAAAACACCTGCAGCATGGGAGAGAGGGGGTTTTCTGAGAGCCAGGGTAGGTATGGAGATATTTTTATAGAGTGAGAGGGCCAAAAGTAGGGCCTTTGGCTGGAGCAAATGGGGAGGTTTTTGTAGCAGTTTCATTTCAGCCAGCCTCACATCCTGTAGTCCCCTACTTCCCCACCCCCAACAAAGCCACCTGTGACTCCTGAGACAGCCCCCACGTCCAAAAACTGCAGAGCCCCAGCACTCCTCTCTCCTAGCTGGGAATAGAGAGGCTAATAATCATCTGAGTGGAACTAGTCTCGCAAGGTCACTGGATGCAGTGGAAACAGGGAGGGCTCTGAGTGTAAACCATAGTCTACTCTGAACCCATGTGGGGATGTAGCTCAGTGGTAGAAAACATGCTTTGCATGTATGAGGCCCTGGGTCAATCCCCCCTCAGTATCTTCTAAGTTCATTTTTTCACCCTGGTGCTTTGCTCATGCTCCAGCTTCAGGATGTGGCCCACCAGTCTCCCTGCACCAGTTTCAATCCTGCTCAGTAAAGGGCAAGTGCCACCTGCATGGAAGGTAGGTGGGAGTAGAGGGTTCTGTCTCCTAAGTCACCTTGGTACATTTAAGATTCACCCGCTGTGCTTAGTTTGGGACAAAGGTAGACGAGAAGGGCGAATCCTCCAGCACTGGAGGGAAAGAATTCCTACATCTGCTGTGTGCATTGTGCTCTGTATAGTGTAGACTGGAGGAGGCAAGGAAACAGAGGGGCAGTCAGGTGCTCAGAGAGGAGAGAGGTCAGTGATTTTACACCCAACAGGGGACACTGTCTTTTTGAGGCGAGTGCAGTTTGCTTCGGATGATGCTGACGATGGGTAGAAAAGAGGCTGGAGTCAATGACAGATGAGACCACAGAAGGGAAGGGGAATGGCAGCCCCACAGAAGGTCCTGGGTGCTCAGATGCTCCTGTGTTATTGCACCCTGGCCTGTCACAGAGAGAGAAAAGACCCCACGGCGTGGAATCTCCAGCCCCCCCTACAGTGATCCCCATGGACCAAGAACACAGCTGGGGTGGGGTGAAGGTTCCCTGTGGGCAAAGGGGAGCTGATCCCTCATTTGCTCCTGGAATTTAAGCAATGCAGACTTCAAACCCTGCACAGGTGCTGGGCTGAAGTGCATCCAGCAGAGGATGGCTGGACAGGGCGGCGGGTTTGGCACAATTTTTAGTGGTGTACTTAGAGATGGGACCAAGTCCTGCCCACACACCCCTAAGGCTCTGGGAGGGAGTTTGGGTGTGGGAGGGGAGAGGGAGAAACTGAGCTCTGGGGAGGTTTGGGTGCAGGGTCTG